>NC_061135.1:7172953-7793206 GCF_905220365.1 Vanessa cardui
TTAACGCCTGCATTAAATTATTGTGATAGTATTATCCTAAGTAAATATCATGCTATGTAATATGTGTAAATTATATTAATTTATGACTGAATCACAAACAAGACAAAATATTGTTTACTCAAAAATAAATCAACGCTATAATATAATATTGGTTTGAAAAAAGTAGTAAGCCGCTAAAAACCGGTTAAATCCAGTTTGTGTTAAAAGAGAAAGTCGTCGATAAATTTAAACGGTCTTACTAACACGATAAAGAAATTCAGGCAATTCGGTAACATTTTATCAATTGGTACGATTTTTTTTTATTCTTATGTTATATTCATTGTTGTAAATTAAAGAAAGCTGTAGATTTGATGTTATCATTCCATTTTTATATTTTGCTGGCTGTATAAAATTCTATTTCGTTGTGCTTTTACTGTGATATGTGTAACTTTTCGTGAAACTTGACACTATCGGTATAATGTTAAAAAATCGTGAGAAAGAGATATCAAGACAATAGGCTATTTGAGAATGCAAAAAATAAATGGTGAATTATTGTAATCAGTGTATATTATGAGTTTAAAAATGGGTATTTACTAACAAAAATTGAAAATATTACTTAATTTATTCAAAAATCCATTAATAAAATTGCATTTTTTCAAACGTTTGTCACGTGACACAAAACGCTCCTGATTGGCCGGACCTACGATGAAGTCACTTTCTTGTAAACCTTGTTTTTCTTCTATATGTACCACAGATTAAAATACAAGAAAATGACGTCCCCGACCTCGTTGCAGCGCCATATTGTCCAAGTAGCGTTTTTGCGCGCTATTTAAATATGGAATTTTTAATGTGGATATTTTTCGGCAAATATGTACTAGAAATAAAAAACACAACTTTTACTGGGTTCCTTAGCTTCTACTAAATAATATAAAATGTTTATTAAAAACCAGTCAAATAGCCTATTTGACTTATTGTACCGACCGCGTCGAGTTTCATGGAGGATGAAAACATCGTCGATATCGGCGTACGAAACTAACCTCAGGCAGACTAAAAAAAATCGTCATGCAGACAATCCATCTATTCCAGATGTTGCTGTTTCTTCAAACGCAAAAAGAAGAAGTGCGCGACGCGCGCGTACAAGTGACGCGTGTGCGCGTGACTGCAGGGTTGCCGACCGCCCCGCCATTCCGCGTGTATCATAGAACGAATTCACTTATGTATTTATAAACGCTTTGTTTCTCATTATCGATTCGCACCTCCGATTGTTTCGATCCGTAACCTCCCACAGACAGGGGAGATTCAAAGTGCCCACTTATCGTTTAATTCCGAAACAATGTTGGATGTTTAAATGAATACTTTTATATGTATCGATGCAGTTGGATAGTGTTATATTTACGACTTGGATTATATTTCGAATATTCGTGTTCGTAAGTTGGCAACCCTACCTATAAAGCGTTCGCTCGACCCTTCGATGTACACGCATTTATTTGTTTGTATGAATAAGTGCTAATAATCGGAGTTAATTTGATTTAAATAAACGATCATACCTGTAATTGCTTTAGACAGAATAATCTAAACATTAAGAGATTGTTATTAAATCTTCATAATACATAGAACCAAAAAAAGATTTGCTTATTGAAATCCGAGCAATATAAGACTCCATTAATTTTTCTTACACATATCTGAAATGATTCAATTAGATCCGTTAATAGGTATCATGAAATCTAGTAATACCAAACGAATATATTTATTTTTATTTCATATATTATGACAATTATATAATGAGAATGCGCTTTGTATTATGTTAAAGCATTATTCCCCTTAAATCCGCGGCTCCCTAGTTTATTAACTTAATTATTATGCGGTAATGTTACTTGATTACTCAATGTGTACTTTATATAGAAGTCGGATCACTTGATATATGTATGACAAAATATATAAATGATTACTCTATTTTTGAAATAGTTTTTGATTTCAATTCAATTCAGTTGGTCAGGCAGCTACAGTTATAATATATTTAATATAAGAAACAGTCTGCCAAACTTATTAAAAAAATATATATTGTCTATGGTCTAAATGTTCGTCTCTACGGTTGGAGTTTCGAGAGACGAGGACTAAATATATTTTTATTAATAAGGTGGTCAGTTTAAATAAAATTACCTTCATGACGTCCAACATAAATGTACAATAACCACTAACAAAACAACTATACATAAATAATTGATAAACAAATTATTTTTGATTACGCAATTTTTTTCTCAGTTCTAAAATAATTGGTATTATCGCTTAGGGTATCTAGTTATTTTCTAAATTTCGATACTACTTTTTACCAGTTGGTGAATTAGATGAAAGTTTAAAATCTAAATCGGCATAGTTAATAATCATTTGTTATTTATTATATAAACGATTTTTTTTTATGTTTTGAAATTGAAGTCGAAATTTAAGTATTGTAATGATTCGTAATACCGAAATTCTCGTTACAATTATAAAGTAGGACCATAGTATTCCAGGCTTATACGATAGAAGCCGTCAACGGATCGCTGAACGATACTGTCAATCCAAAGACAAAACTAGAGCAGCGTCACAGATAAATAAAGCGACTCGGTTTTGTTTTTGACGTTTCCATTACACCGGTAATGTTACATAATGTATTCGAGGTGCGGTTGGCTTTCATATTTGTGTTCCCGTCCGTAGCTATTTACTTTGACCTCTCACGAGGTGTATTTATTCGTCTCCCCGCGAGACTCGAGATTGTCTTTACCTCAGTCGTCACTCGGAGTACCATTCCAGATCATGATATAATTGAACAAATCGAACGCTACATTGATCGTCATAAACGGCCGTAGTTTTAACATTAGATGTATCGCTTCCCTTTAATTAGTGCAGTGGTAACGCTGCGAGTTCATTATTATAGTTTCCGTCGAGTGTAATTATACGATTTTGTTACGTAAGTAATGAATTACCATAGCGTAGATATCGTGACTACTAAGTTGTGTGTTGTTGAAATTGTCTGTCGGGCGATGTGTTGATCATTTGCCACTTACGAAGCGGTTGTGATGTGATATTATTTCGACGGCTAATATCTTATTGTCATTTAATTTAACAAGAGTTTGATTATCTGTAGCCCACGCTGTAATACCGGCTGTATCCAATCGGAACTACATAAACATTTGTTTCAACACATTGCCTGTACTTTGCATATTCTAGATATAATTTTATTTAGTCATTGTCTATTACTAAGTTCAGTTTGTGCGAGAAACAATTATAAGTAACATATTTAATCGGCTCCGTTCCTATAGTGACGCCACGTAATGACCTTTTGTTAATTTATGCCTACACGATAGTTTTAGTGAGTGATAATTTGAATACAGTTTCATGCAATAAATGTGAGGACGATCTTGTCTCCATAACTTTGTTTGTGGCAAACGATGATGTCGATCCAAGTATGATATATGATTCGTTATTTGACGTAAATTTTATATATAACGTGCAATAATTTATGTATTAATTCATTACAATAGTTTAAAAGTATAATTTGTTTCAATCGCAGTCCCGAGAGATGTCGCTGCACTGTCCCACAAGACTGATTGAAACGTCATCTCATGTCGGCTCGTGTCAATTTATATTGTAATGTTTTTATTTAATATTAATATAGCGAGGAGTACATTTAAAGTTTCACGGGCTGCGGTCGCCGGAACGGGGGCATTCCAAGATGTCAGAGTTATCGAAATTCAGTCATTCCTCGATACGGCCGCAGCCGCACTCACGCTGTCCTGAACGAGAGATACATTAGGGTTTAGTATCGAACTGTGAATAGACTGAGTAAATAATATCACCGGTCGCGCCTCCTGCACGAGTGGCAGACTCACCGCGCTCGCTACGTTGTACGTTGATATTGTATAAATTGTACAGCTTAGGGGAAACACGTTTGTATATTTTTGCTTTGATACGACGTGGCATACATTCGTATCGTGAATTGCGTAGGGTAAGGTTTGCGGTACCGAGCGGGACGCCCACGCAGCGCCGCACTCGCGCAGGCTCGCCGCCCCCCCCCCCCCACTCGCGAGGGGAAGGAACCAAACTGCAATTTGGCGTTGATAACTTTATAACATGTTGATAAATATATTTTTAAACGTTAGTGATGTTATTAGAATCCATACTGTAACTGTTTGTCGCGACGGGGCCGAGTCGGCAGCGAGTGGGGCCGCCTGGCCTACTAGATGTGATGCGGGGCGTCCGTGCGTATCGTTTGTACGGCGAGATAAGTATTGCCGATCGCATTGGCGTTTTTGTAAAGTATTTTTTATTAGTCACGGATATGTAGTCATCACAAAATTGTATCCCCCCTAATAGTCTTATTCGTTTGGCTAAGTAAAAGTTGACATGTTTTTTTGAATAAGTAATGAAAATAAAAATATCTTGTTGTGTCGTTTTCATATTTTTAGAGAAAGTATAGAATGCAATTATCGTCGATGTATAAACTGAAAAAAATTTTAAAAATCTGAGTTTTTATATAATATTGTAAACAAAATTATTCCCCTCGTTGAATAGATCGTAAATACTTATTGTACACGTTGCAGTATAACCGAATGTAATAAACGTAAGTCTTAAAATTATTAATAGTTGTACCTAATTGTTACTTTCTATTTGCTAGATAGAATAATCAAATTAGAGTGGATATCGAAAGTCAAAGTCAAATTGTGTGATCTCTGAACGCAAGATCGCTCTGCGGCGCGGACGCGGCGGCCACTGCCTCTACGACTCGCTTCATCCTATCACAAACATTTTGAGCACCATTTCATTAATTTCATACTTCAAATAAGATTTTGATGTGAATGGAATATACATGGGTATTTATTGTAAAGATGGCACCTGATGTAGAGGTGCGTGGTTTGCCGGCAGAGGGCGTTCGCCACGTATTGTACTGTGTAGTTAATTTAAATTATAATTTTTAAAAATTTCGCTTACTAAGTAAGTCATGTTCTGTCGGCCGGCTTGAGGACGCACGAGGAATGTTTTGAGCTAGTTATTAACTTTATGTATTATAATACATGATGCTTTTGAAACTGAATTGAATTCTTATTGTTAAGTATATAAATAAATATTCATTATCATAGAAAACAGTTCTCAGTGTTTAATTTTTTTTTTCTGTAACATGTACATTTGCATACGCAATTTGACTTATATTCAGTTAAGGTCACAACCTGTTTTCAAAAATACGAAAATATTTGTTAACTCATAATTAAATAAAGCTTATTATAAGATATTCGTTTTATTCATTGTGGAAAAGCTACTGATATACAAACAAAACCATAAAGCACAATTACTCTTGTTACTGGCCATTTTGACTTCATTTACTAAAATCTTGATATTTGCGTATTTTGGGGCCCCCAAAAGAAAAGCAAACAACCCATTCTAGAAACTACTACGAAATACTGCTGAAAACAGCCGTTTCTTACTAGCAATCTTGACAATATGACTACATGTGTCAGAAATTTGTGCCACAGAGCTCAATGTTTGGATTTTTCTCATTATATTGTGCTGAAAACACGGACTTTAAAAAATATTAGTTGCCAATATGATATATTTATTAACAAGATGACAGCCAAGTGAAACAAATTAAGGTTAAAACGCAAAAAGTCTTGTTTTATCTTCGTTTTATAGAACATTTTAAATTTCATTTGAAAAGCTCTCAGAGACTACAAAATTGTGATTTTCATCATAAGATTTTTTTCAGTAGAGTTACTAAGAAGAAATACGGAACTTCAGAAGAAATGAACGCAGGCGTGAAATATCAAAATGTTATATGCGACAATCGACTGTAATAGTTATATGTAATACGTATCCTATGAGGATGATGTGACACTAGTGCATAAATGAGCTACTGGCTTTTTAAAATATTAATAAAAAATCTCAACACTCTTTCAATATAACTGAAGACCCTTAATAGTTTCTAATTTTATGCATTCATATAATAATTAACTTGAAATTAGTTGATTACAGTCAGCGTCAAATAAATAGAGACGCTCAGGGTATTCAAATAAATAGACGCAACCAAAAAGTCAATAATATCGGTACAAATAAAGTTTCCTTATTGTTGTCAACAATATATTCGCTCAAAAGGCCTAGACGTTTAAAATGTCATATAGATCGTCTCAGTCAAACCGCCATAAATATGGTTACAGTCATCTCGCCAGTGGTATCCAAGCATTCTAAGTGTTCAAAAATACGGAACACATTAGAAAAATAACCTAGCATATTATAGACGGCTTCCCAAAGATGAAAACCTCTTTAGGCAATCTAGTATTGTTTACAAGTCATTCTATTATCTGTCATTGCATGTCAATTATCTATCAGTTATATCAATATCAAGTGCAATATTAAAGTTAGTAGCAGTATTAATAGCGTTTCATGCTTTAATATGTCTACATATCGTATTAGTGACCACAAAACAACGAATTATATCTTTAAAGAAGGAAGGTGTCTCCGTAAGAGATATTTCAATTTTTAAATATATAGGGAATAGAGAAAAAGGAAACTTTATTTGTGCCGATATTATTGACTTTTTGGTTGCGTCTATTTATTTGAAGCTGACTGTACTGTGAATAGTTTTTTACTGTATAGTTTATAACGTTTCTTTTTTTCCCATATCTTTTTTTTTTTTTTTTTTAATATATGGCTTTTATTTGTGCCAAGAGATTTTTTTTTTCCCATATCAATACAAACTCTTAGGATGTTACTGCTTGGAATACAAGAACCAAAGTTTACAGCTATTCTTTTGCGCTGGAAGATTTCTTAGGATGTAATACAAAGACCAATTTTCCGTCACATTTTATTTAATATAACAATTGTATTCCAAATTCAACGATCTCATGATCCGACGCTTCAGAAAATAATTTTAAGGGAATAAGAACTTATTCTGTATTTATTATAATTGTATTAAACTAAATAAAGACTAACACTGTAGATCAGTACTTACACATAATTGCACCAAGTCGTAACGAAAATGCTTAAAAACACCTTAATCTAGGCAAAAACGAATGACATTCCAAAGTTTATATAAAATCTTTAAAATATAATTCATCAATATATTAATTTTGATTTAAAAAATAAATACATACTCAACGAATTATTATGTTTCGATATACTTAGTCACGAAGTAATACTTAACCTAGAGACGATCACGATCACACACGACATAATCGTTAAATATTTACGCGAAAATCATTACAATCTCAACAATTGCGTTAAAATGGGTCATATTATATTTCAGCTTAAACTAAATCAAGGAATAATTTCATTGATATATAGAAATAAAAAAAATATTTATCTGTATAAAATAATAATAAAATATCCGAATATGAATAACGCGCCATGTGAGAATAGCGAAATAATAGGAAATAGTGAATTAGAATTAATTTAACGAGCCATTGACTACGAAGCTCTTCACGCCTGTTATGTTGTTTCTCGTATCGAAATCCGAAACCTCCTCAATGACGAGGTCTTCGTTCTTGACGGGCACCGGCGGGAAAGCCTCCAACAACTCGCCGAGCTTGCGACCCGTCGACAGGAGAGTGTTAGTTAGAAAATCGTTATGTAACTTGATGTCGTTGTCTTCGATTTTAGACGTTGTTTTATACGAATTCTCATAATTCTCCTCCTTGACTATGGGCGGCAAGTAATCCGAGCCATCGTCGTAGTCGAACTCTATCTTTTTCATCCGTTTCTTGAGGTTGGGAGGCCAGTCCTCGTCTATGGGCAGGTCTACGTAGCCGCCGGACAACGCCTTGCCGGAGTCCAGGCTCTTTACCACCTGGTAGTCGTGGTCGGAGTGTGCGCGGTTGAATGTTATCAGTTCATCCATATTGAATTCGCCGTCGTCTATTACGGTTTCATCCAGAACCATTTCTGTAATGAGAAAAACATAATATTAACTAACATTCAGCTCATTCAACTTGTTATAACAGTTATTTTTTTCAAATATTTTTCTTAATTATTCTCCATATCCTAAGTCAAAAGATTTTTTTTATAAATCATTTTGGTTTATAAAAAAGAGTGTTGTTTTCAGGTTTGTACATTTACATGAATACATAATGTCATGGCCGTAGGCAGGCGGGGGTTTTGGGGGTTCAAACCCCCCCCCGAAATTTTTTCGCTAACCGGTATCGTATTATCAAAAAAATATTTTACGATTAATTAAACAAACAAAACGTAAGTATTTATTGACTTCTTCAGAAAATTAAGCCGTTTTGTCTAGATACGACAACAAATCTAAACAAAATGAAACTAGCTTTCCAAACATTCATAAAAAGAAGGAAATTATTTTAAATCAATCGAAATAAAATGATCAGAAATGACGCTGGTGGAAACTCGTAGTCGAACATAAACGAATTCGTACTTTCCTCAAAATTAACTAAAAATAACAACCAATGAAAAAAAAACTTACTTACTTAATACAAATTTAAAATAAAATTTAGGAACAGAAAATATATGATTGCTATTTTGCTATTAAAATATTTGATGACGGGGAAGTACTTTCCCTTAGTAGTACCTTAGGCTCACTTAGTAGTTTAAGAGGCAAGTTTGCGCGTTAGCTGCTAAAAAATTACCATTTCTCATATCTCCACGATTTCAGAACATTTCAGTAGCCGCCACAGCTAGTATTGGAATACTTGACGTGGATATTTTGAGCCTCGTTCAGTACCGCGGTCAATTGGAACGCAAAGCCAAATTGGCAGCAAAAAAGCTCGGTGTGCTCAGCAAGCCATGACAGTATTTTAACGCCGGCCCATCACCTAAAACTATACAAGGCGCAAATTGAACCCCACATGGAATATTGCTCACAACTCTGGGCGGTGCTCCCCAATACCAGCTTCTTCCATTTGTCCGTATCCAACGCAGAGCGGCTCGAATTATCAACGATCAAGCCCTTTTCGCAGTGGACGTCTCACGGCTGAAATGATGATGATGAAGCCCTTTTCGACCTGCTTGATCCTTTAGCTTTGTATAGAGATGTTAGATCACTCTGCATCTTCTACTTTCGAATATTTCACGGAAAATATTCGGACGCATTGTTTGGATTAATCCCGGCTGCGGAATTTTACCTTCGGACAACTCGTCAAAATTCTAAGTTTCACCCGCACCACCTTAATGTTCAAAAAACCACAACATCACAATTTTTAAGACATTTTCTACGTTGCACAACCACTCTGTTGCACCAGCATTCGCCGACGTTTTTTCCGAACCGATGATGTTCGAACCATAAAAAAAAGAGCGTATTCCTCCCTTAAAGGCCGGTAACGCACCTGCAAGCCCCACAGATGTCCATGGGCGGTGGTAATCACTTTCCATCAGATGAGCCTCATGCTCGTTTGTCCCCTATAACATAAAATAAGCCATCGGTTGTCTTTTAAATAAATATGTATAAATTATGTCTAATTTTAATATACCTACTTAAGCTTATTTAAAAAAAAAACCTTTTGCTTTTTTTCCTGGAACACGAACCCCCCCCGAAATGAAATCCTGGCTACGGCCCTGCATAATGTATATGTAATGTATATGTGATTATGTATATTATTAATTTTTTTACGTATTATTTATTTACGTATTACGTATATAAAAGTGAGTCTCTTCACTCCGGCATAATTTTTAAATAAATTTTGACAGATTAGGATGTATGGAGTATCGTCGTAATCATTACATTATCTGTAGTACTAAATTGGCCGTCGTATTTTTTAAATTCTATTGTGTAACATTTATTGTCTCATTTGTATTGCATTAGTTGATATTTACAATACGGATTCTCACTTTTAATTATTTGTTTTTATAAAACTTGTTATTTAAGAGTGGAAGGTAAATTGTTGATTCAGACGTTACGGTCGGCTTGTCTGTTAAACTTTCATTTACGTAATTGTAACTGCGCCATTTCCAGTATCGCATTACATAAAGTCATTGTTACTGATCGAAATATCCGCCTTTTGAAAAAAACCCTTATATTTTTGACTATACAGGATTTCCTCAAAATCGAAACAAATTTAATTAAAAAAACCAACTCAATATTACACACTTATGAAAAAATCATATTCTCTATATCATTAAAAGGCCATAATTATACTCTAATATATTCATTCATACATAATGTAACTGCCGGTTCAGAATGAAAATTCTAACGAGAAGAACAGACTAAAATATCATTATTTAAACAAATTTTAGAATATTACATCATTTATAATTGTTTCATTTATCAAGCGTAAATCAATGAACTTTACTTGCACGTTTTAAACATTAATATTTTTTATTGCATAGCAATGATTTCACGTGAGTAATTAAATATTTTATTCGAATTAAAATATTATCAATTAATGACTACTGACTTTTACATGAAATGCAAATTGTTTTAAAATTCAGTGAACAACGAAAGGCACTGTTACGTATCGCAAGCGTCGGTAGCAGAACAATAAAAAGTTAACAATGGCACTACACCCAGACGAAACGACCGGCCAATGGTCACAGTAAACAAATTTGGAAATTCGTATAAAGTTTTTTTATAGTCATAAGCATAATATAATAGTAAGCCGCGTAGGTCGAGTATCTAATAAAAGATAATCTTGAAGTTCTGGGATCGTATTCCGGGTTGGGCCAATAAAGGCTTATTGGATTATTCTTTAACGGAATCAGTTTCAGAGGAATATAAACCGCATGTCCATACAAAGTATTGAACTCAAAGCTGATTCTTAACGTATCTATCATTGAAAACTATTACAAACGCTTTTACGATCTCGAATTTCGTATCCACAAATAGATAGTCTCTCAATTGGTGGGGTTATTATAATAATGTGGTTAGCAATACAACAATGTCGTCCTAACCGATATCATCCACAGCGGCAGTAATCCGATAGACCGACAAAACTGACACAAACGTTAAACAATTCCTGTAGAGGACCAACGCCGTTACGTCCTTTTCGAATCACGGAAGCGTATACACTGTCAAACTCCAGGCTATTACTGAGAATTTTTCAATAGAAAATTCATTTAACTTTTATTGGCCGACTTGGGGGGTTTGATCCTAGGACCTCGGAATCTTTTTTTTTTTATGGTATAGGTTGGCGGACGAGCATATGGGTCGCCTGATGGTAAGTGGTCACCATCGCCCATAGACATTAACGCTGTAAGAATTATTAACTATTCCTTACATCGTCACAGTGCCACCAACCTTGGGAACTAAGATGTTACGGTCCTTGTGCCTGTAGTTACACTGGCTTACTCACCCTTCAGACCGGAACACAACAATACTGATTACTTTTGTTTGGCGGTAGAATAAATGATGAGTGGGTGGTACCTACCCAGACTTGCACAAAGGCCTACCAGCAAGTAAGGAGGAGCCTTATATCTAGCCCGTAGGTTAGTGAGGTGGTAATGTAAGTACTCACTGTTGGCGGCTGAGAGTAGGGCGCGCGTGACGGCGGGCGCGGCGGCGTCGGGCGCCGACGGCGCGCGGCGCACCTCCTCGCGCACGGACGGCAGCGCCACCAGCGCCACGGACAGCAGCAGCACCAGCAGGCACGTGGCCGGCTGCGCCTTACCACCCGGGCCTGACGTCACGCCCGTCAGAACGTTCTGGAACACACACCTGCGTTACTATGCTAACTCTAAGGGGACCGAGCCTCCAGTCATATCAAATCAAATCAAAATAAACTTTACTCAAGTAGGCTTTTACATTTTACATGCTTATACATCCTTATATTCATAATATGACTACCAGAAATATAACCAATAAAAACTTAACCTTACCAAGAACCAAAAATCTATACGGGAAAAAATCTCTTAACTATGTACTACCCATGTTTATAAATGAGTTACCAAAAAATATTAGAGAAAAAATTAAAGAAAAAAATATCAAAAATGTCCTAAAAAAATATTTTTATCAAAAATTATAATATACTATGTATGTATATATATGTATATGTGTGTATGTGTATATGGTATGTATATAAATAAAAAAATATATATATAATTAAATGAGACATTTGGGAACAGCCTGTATTGTTTAGTTTTAATAAATAGTATATGCGAATACTTTTCTTAGCCAATACAAACCAGAAAATGGTTTAATGGCTTGTAAAATATATTAATGTGTATGTTTTATTATAAAAATAAATAAATAAATAAATAAAATGTACTGTTGAATCGTCATTTTACAATCAAGTGAAGCTACCACCGGTTCGGAAAGTAGATTCTACTGAGTAGAACCGGCAAGAAACTCATTAATTACTCTTATTCAACATAAAAAAATACAGTAATGTTAGTGTATATATGTATGTGTGAATATAACTGCGCCGAGCGTGTCTGAAGTAGGACCCTATTACTGTTTATACCGCAAACCTCTTACTGTTTATGCTCACTCATATATCATGTAACGATACTACATATAATTCTATAGTTATTTAATTAACACCCGTGTCTACTTTCCTAGCTTACTTTACATTATCTACGATCATAGCCTATATTCAAATTATGTAAATCTTCGATTTGGAATTGATTAAACACTGAACGTACATAATTGTTTTACTTTAAGAAAAGACTTACAAAATATACATTATATGGCAAATAAATGTATACTAACGAAGTGTGAATTGTGGAATTTCTGCTTTATCGAAGGTTATCTACAAGTTCCATACATATTTCTATATAATCGTCATTTCTCTTACGGTTGCAATGAAAAAAACCTCATATTTTTATACATTTTTGGGATATATACCAATTTCTTCATGATTTTACGTACCTCACAAGAAGGCATCATAATAAATATGGAAATAATAAAGTAAATATTTATAAAGTACATTATAATGTTCCAAGTATTTCAATTTATTTATTATCTGTATCGAATAGATTTGTCGCGCTTCACACGTCTGTGAAGAACATCAGCGGGTAACTTAGAATCGATACTTTATGCTTCAACGATCGTAAACAATCATTGCGAAACATTTGAAACTTATACACTAAAAAATATACTCGAAAATAAAAACTTTCTGAAATGAAAGTTGAATACATTGACGATAAAATTATATTACACAAAATCGTTTGCACAAATTTATTTAGAAAATATGAATGTATAAAAAAATACAATTGAGTCTTCATAAAATAGCGACTGAGTAACTGTCTATCGGTTCGGTGCTTATTACACCAAGCTGCTCCAATGCGTGTTGGTTTATACATATGTGGCAGAATATGTTTATAATATCAGATAGATATAATACTTCAATTTAAAAAAAAAAAGGTATTTGAAATTTTTATTAAATTATATTTTAAAGAATATGTTTATCGATATAGAGGTCCACCAAAACTAAGCAATAAGTATTAAGTTTCTTTCCGGTTCTACTCGGTAGAATCTACTTTCCGAACCGGTGGTAGCTTCACTTAATTGTAAAATGACGATTCAAAAGTGCTTGTGCCCACTTGAATAAAGTTTATTTTGATTTGATTTAATATATTTATATACATATATTTATTTGAATTGTACAGTGTATTGCAGAGGAAGCGTTTATTTTTTTTGAAATAAATATAGATATTGTAAATGAGGAAACATATTAAGGACTACGGAACCGTTTGAAGCGATGTCGACCGCGACTCCGATGTAATCGTCATTGTTCTTTGTAGTTTTCGTATGTACAGTGAGAACAACTCAATCGATATCAATAAAACTGGTTATTGTAAAAGATCACAATATACTTTATTCACATAGGCTCTTACGTGCACTTTTGAAACGATTAAATACAAGTAGAACCGGTTCAGAATGTAGATCCTATCGAAAGGAAAGGCAAGAAATCGAGACATACTTTTTTAAGTATTATTATTAATACTAGATTCGATAGACTGTAATTCAAAGGTACTATACATTGTAGTAAAGCTTGCGCAAAATTTATGATTTACCTAAATGGGCATAGTTTTACACCGCTATATGTTACGTTAATCTACACAAATAATAAAATTGGAGTGTCTGTTTGTAATTTTAAAATAATACTTTTTTACTCAATGGCATATCCATTATGTACACAGTGCATACACCTAAATACCATTTTTTACAATTTTTGTCGGTCTGTCTGTCTGTCTGTTTGTTCCGGTTAATCTCTGGAACGGCTGGACCGATTTTGACAGGGATTTCACTGGCAAATAAATGATGTAATAAGGAGTAACTTCGGCTACAATATTTTTTTTGTTAAATTCAAACGCGTACAATGTCGCGGGCACAGCTAGTATTTATATATATTTTGAAATAAATAATACAAATACTTTAACTTAACGTGTACAACTTAAAACTATAGACTTCTTCTATATTTCGATGGAAACCTTTACATTTCATAAACAATACTGAAAATAATTTAACTTAAGTATTGAGTTATATAAAATGAATCCAATTTTGTTTATTTTAAAACAACAAAGGCTGTTTACCTATCTTATCATTGTAAAAGGGTAAAAAATAAATTTCAATTTACCTGTAATTTCTTCAACTGTTGCGTTAGGGACTGGTTCTGGGTCTGAAGTATTTTTATCCTCCTGATAAGTGTCTGGTTTTCTGCGGTGCACTGTTTGACCCTGCCGTAAACATTATTGGTTATTTATCATTTCACTACTTAAAAAAAATATAATTAGAATAACATTGATTTTGTATTATTATTATGGTTCTATTGTATTTTATAAATTAATTTAAGCCATGAAATATATTCTAGTGTTAACAATTGAAAGTCTATAATATGTACTGTTGTTAATACTATAGTATACGTACGAAGGTATAAATAGAACGATTTCATAATAAAATATATAGTATACGTACGAATGTATAGATAGCATTTTATAATTTTAGTAATATTTAAAAGCATATGTAATTAGCTACTGCTGAGCTGAAGTCTCAAAAGCAGAAGGTACTTTAAGAATACTATAAACATATTAATAACGAGTAGTATCTTCGCTCTGGTTTCAAAGTGTTGGTTGTCATGTGTAAGGAAAAAAGTAGCCTATGTCCTTTGAGTTCAAGTTTGATTCATACCAAATTTCATCAAATTCGTTTCAGCAGTTTGGTCGTGAAAGAGCGACTGACAGACAGAGTCTTACTACGTACTTTCACATTTAAAGTATTAATTTAGATTTAAAAAATGTAACAAATAAATTACACTTATATATTTATATAAGAGTTAGACAAATGCTTGTGTCAATTAATGTTAAACCGTTTGTAATTATTTTAAAATACATTAAAATGAATCATCCAATGCCAGCGTGTCTGCTGTCGACGTGTTCGCTGATTGCCGGTCTGTGACTCAGACGAAGCATACCTGATGCAAGATACTTTCTAATTTAACAATAAAATATCATGTCATAAACGTATTAGGTATTTTGTATCGATCTTTACGTATAACACGTAGATATATTTCGAAATATAAGGATAATTATTTCGCGAAATGAATCATTATTTTTTATATAGCCGATAAATAAACTATATCAATATTTATTTATTTAAAAAGCGAACTCCCTATAATAAATAAAGTTATAAATGACAATTTATACGACGTACTCTTAATTACTGGAGTAAACAACATATGATTTGGGATGTACATGAGAGTCGAGATGGCCCAGTGGTTAGAACGCGTGCATCTTAACCGATGATTGCGGGTTCAAACCCAGGCAAGCACCGCTGATTCATGTGCTTAATTTGTCTTTATAATTCATCTTGTGCTCAGCGGTGAAGGAAAACATCGTGAGGAAACCTGCATGTGACAAATTTCATAGAAATTCTGCCACATGTGTATTCCACCAACCCGCATTGGAACAGCGTGGTGGAATATGTTCCAAACCTTCTCCTCAAAGGGAGAGGAGGCCTTTAGCCCAGCAGTGGGAATTTACAGACTGCTGTTGTATGTGAGGCGCAGGGAGCGAATATACGTTATTAAGAGTGTTGAGCTTGAGTGAAGAGGGAGAAAGAGGAAGACATGAGAAAACTTTGAGGGATATGAGTGAGATGGAAATAATAATCAGATGATGAAAAATGGAGAAGAATGGAAGGAATGATTCAAATCGTTTTTTTAAGTGAAGTGGGGACGAGTACATAGTGTTTAATTAACACGAATGCGCTAATGTATGAATACTTAAAAGGGGTCATTATACCTTCGTTTCATACAGTCGTAGTAAGTAAATAAGCAATGACGACGACGATAGGATAACATATCTATCATATATACTCATCAACATCTGTGTATTTGCTATTACGTAAAAAAAATGCATCTAAGTTTTTAACCTTATCCCTGATATATTTTATTTCTACACTATTTATACAATAATATAAATTATATAATGTATATAATATCCATATTATATACATTATATAAATCGATAGCGCACTGTGTTACTTACTTAATGTACACACTTATCTCACAGAAACAGATAAGAAAATAGTGTCTTTGGTACAATTCAATCGGCGCTATCTTATTACTGGGCGATATTATCTTAAGCTAATATGGCCCAGTGGTTAGAACGCGTGCATCTTAACCGATGATTGCGGGTTCAAACCCAGGAAAGCACCACTTTATATATGTGCTTAATTTGTGTTTATATCATCTCGTGCTCGGCGGTGAAGGAAAACATCGTGAGGAAACCTGCATGTGTCTAATTTCATCGAATTTACCACATGTGCATTCCACCAGCTCGCATTAGAACAGAATGGTGGAATATATTCCAAACCCTCTGATTAATGGAAGAGGAGGCCTTATATCAGCGGTGGGAAATGTACAGGCTGTTACTTTACTTTTATTATCTTAATAAAAAAAAAAAAAAACAATTATAATATATTCACCTATCCTCCAATCCGTCGACGTATTCCTTCTTCCGTTTACGAGAGTCCTGGGCGGAGATTTTGTTTCGGATCTTGCGTCTGATCCTCTTCAGTTCTCTCTCCTCGTGTTTGGTGAGAGGGTAGCTTGTGGGTAGGGTGATTCCCTCCTTTGCTAGCAGCCGTCTCTCCTCAGCTGTGAGAACGAGACGGGGATATCCGTTTCTCCCGTCGTTCAATTGGGTTTCCTTGTGATCGTCTTCGTCATCGCTGTGGTCGGTGCCTGAGTCATCTGAAATTAATTCTAGATTATTATTATGCAACGAAAACATGTCGTCGCTTTATATAAACGGTTGTTTAGTTAAACACTAATTTCTCTATCTGTCGCCATGGATTCGACTTGAAAGACAAAGACGGAGCTATAGATATATTATAATTTTCGTTTTTTTTAATATGAGACAACATCACATACATTACTCTGATCGATCTGTAAGTAGCTATAGCACTTGTGTTATAGAAAATCAGAAGTGACGACGGTACCACAAACACCCAGACCCAAGACAACATAGAAAAGTAATGGTAATCTGCATTGACTCGGCTAGGAATCGAACTCGGAACCTCGTAGTGGCGTACTCATGAAAACCGGTGTACACACCACTCGACCACGGAGGTCGTCAAATTAAAGGTCATTTTTTTATAACTCAATTTTATGTTTTTTTTTTTAATTGTAAACTTTGCAGAAAAGTCAATCTATAAATACTTAATGATATTGTTTTTTTCACAATGTATTATCTGTTTATATTTAAGTGAATCAAAACAGATATAAAAAACAATCATATCGCACGTAATTTCAGAGCAGATGACAGTTATACTGCAGAAAGGTCAAGGATTAACGTAGCCGTGACCCGTAGGCAGTCGAAAACGAGCAAAATATCAAAGAACCAACTTGTGAAGGGCAAGTGCAAGTGACACTTCACTTTTCTATCGTATAATATTCTCAACATAACAATTAACACAGTGATGTCTACGATTTCGTTTTATTAATTTTTCCCATAGGCTATTCAATCTTTTCTATATTTATTGAATTCATTTGGTATCATATATTTCAATAGCCTCAAAAGTTACAAGTAATTTTAATTGAAAGATTATATTAAGTTGTATTTCATTTCCTGAATTATTTGAAAAATATGGAAGAAACAAAATCTTATCTTATCATAATATTAAAACGAGATTAAATGTCTACGAAATAAAACAAGTACTAATATTATTTATACTAACCACAAACAATTCCGAATAAGACTCATTTAGCGGATATAGATTAACGATAATGATAAAATTAAAGGCTACACGAACTTGATTCGAAAAGACAAATAATTTTCAACGTTATAATAAAGGTGGTGCTTAGAAAAATAACGCTATCCTCTTTTTTCTAGTGTTAAATGAATTATGTTAGAAAGAGAAAATCATTGTTGTCAAACAGCTAATAAACATTGTTTACAAGAATAACTAAATAGTTATACGTTATCTTTACATAACATGCGTAATTTTAATTTTGCGTCGTAAATTTTTATACGAATAAATATTGTTCGGTAAAATTAAAAATATAATTTAATCTTATTAACCTTCGTTAAATGTCATCTTTAATTTATTAAAGTAAAATTTATTTATAGTTATTATTTATCTACAAAAACAATTTAGAGATTACGTAAATGTTCACACAATGCAAGCATTGTATGTTAACTAACTATATATATAATAACTTTTTTATATTTGAATTAACCTGCCTTTGAGTATAGGTATAGATTTATTAGAAAGAAAAGACTTCGCAAATAATTCAAACTGCGACGCATAAATTCCTTCTCTAAATTTCGGCCTCTAAATCTTACCGAGTTCAAAGATACCATAAAAATGTTCACTCGAGTCAATGACCAACAATATTTCCATACAGATTATATACATTAGCCGTACGCCTAAATAGGGACAATTGACATCAATCAATATTACGTTGCGATTGTTGCAGTACAATTATTACGGCGCTGTTGATAAAATACTCATAAATAAACAAATATTTCTAGTCTAAACTAGTCAATGAACTCTTCATAATATCACTTAAATTTGTAAATTAATTTGAGTCCTAACGCAATGGAAATAAGATTCTTTTTTCAATGACTCAAAAACGTACATACCACAATGATTGCCGTTCTGATCGTAATCGCAGTCACTGCGAGACTCGACTTTGAAATCTTGCAGTTTGCTCTGCGAGAGAAGATTCGCCGCCGCTATTTTGATATTCGTCGCGTTCTTGAGATCCGATGCGTTGATGATCTTGATCGACTTAAGATCTTTCATATCCTTTATCGTGACCGGCAGCAGTATTGATCTCGGGTTGCCAGCCATTGGCGCGACGCGAATCATTCTCCGCTGCGGTGCGACACTCTCGACGGGCTTCGAATATACTTTAGTTTGGGGGTTGATGACTTGTATATTCGTTACTTTGACGGGTTTTTGTGGTTGCGCCTTAACGACTAGCTGGGGTTTTTGGACCGATGTGGGTAACCTAATAGTTGGTTTTTGGACCTTCGGTTGGACGACTTGTGGTGTGTGGGAGAGACGGCGTTTTCTACCAACCTTACCTGCGAAAAAATCTTCTTTTAAAGGATGTACACAACAACAGCCTGTAAATTCCCACTGCTGGGCTAAAGGCCTCCTCCTTTAAGGAGAAGGTTTTGAACATATTCCACCACGCTGTTCCAATGTGGGTTGATGGAATACACATGTGGCAGAATATCTATGAAATTTGTCACATGCAGGTTTCTTCAGGATGTTTTCCTTCACCGCTGAGCACAAGATGAACCATAAAGACAAATTAAGCACATGAATCAGCGGTGCTTGCCTGGGTTTGAACCCGCAATCATCGGTTAAGATGCACGCGTTCTAACCACTGGGCCATCTCGACTCTTGGACTCTTAGAAGGATGTACATATTTCACAATTATTGGCATTCTTTATACATTATGCAATTAAAGTTTGAAATGTATCATATTGTTCTAATTTAATTCATATACAAGGTTGTGTATTCAGCTGTTTACTATTGTTTTAATGATTCATTTTCAATAACGTATTTAAGTACAATATACTTTATTGAGAACTAATATTTCGTAATATATTGTGTGTCTGTTACTTAATTATAGTAAAAGTGACTTAATATAAAAATGTAATTTGGAATCTTATGGAACATGTTCCAATCTTCCTCCTCAAAGGGAGAAGAGGCATTAGCCCAGCAGTGGGAAAAATTACAGGCTGTTGTTGTTGTAGACTTGTAATCTATAAGAATATTAAGAATAATTCTAAGACAAGTGAATCCAACGCATTTAAAAATAAGCATCCGATAAGAATTGTTTTTTGGAAATTTAGATCAAAGAGAAATGGAAGGGCAAACTTTACCCCTCCGACGTCGGATCGGACAATTAATCGTCTATACTAATAAAGTTTAATTTTAGTTTTGTCATACAATATTAAATTATTACGCAATACTGAAACAACAAGTACTGTTAAACAATACATAGATTACCTTCAATTCCCAAGGGCATTCATGTGTTACTAACATCTGTATTTGTAAGGGCGTAAAGGCACTATTATTCACGTGTACCTATATAATACTTACAACATACAACATAATATACCTACATAATTTATTTAAAATTTTATGATAATCGTACCAACGTAATTAATACACATTCCGTCCAGTTGTCATTCTTATTGTTATTATATATAATAATACAACAACAGCCTGTAAATTCTCACTGCTGGGCTCAAAGCCTCCTCCTTTAAGGAGAAGGTTTGGAACATATTCCACCACGCTGTTCCAATGCGGGTTGGTGGAATACACATGTGGCAGAATTTCTATGAAATTTGTCACATGCAGGTTTCCTCACGATGTTTTCCTTCACCGCCGAGCACGAGATGAATTATAAAGACAAATTAAGCACATGAATCAGCGGTGCTTGCCTGGGTTTGAACCCGCAATCATCGGTTAAGATGCACGCGTTCTAACCAATGGACCATCTCGACTCTATAATAATAATATGATCCTAATATAAAATAAATATGCCTTGGTCTAAATGAGAGATTTTGAGGAGCTTAGCTTTACATATAAACTAATTTAATCAACTTAAACAAGCAATTATATAATATTAAAATGAACCTTACCAGGGCTTTGGAATGTATTGTTATTCAAGAAACCGGGGACAACATTCTGTTCGAAGTCTAGCATGTCAAACGTTTCCTGGACTTCCGTGGAACTGTTCGATGTATCGTTCGTGTCCTGTATGATAACATCCTGGGCGTTGCAAGGGCTCATCGGTTCCAGAACGGGCGCTGATAAATCCTCATCGCACGAGTTCTGGATGAGGAAAGGTGACAACTGTTGCTCGAAGTCACTACAACAATAATAAAAAATATTATAACTGTTTTAAACTTACTACGTACATATACGTACAAATGCATTTGCAATTACAAACAAATGCATATTTTTTTAAATTATCGATTTAAAGGCAATGATATTCTAATAAACAGATATGTTATACCCATACTAAACAACAGAAAAAGGTGTGCCGCGCCGGGGACCGTTTATTTAACATTTCGTTAAAAGTAAAAAGGATAGCTTGATAAAAACAATAAGTAAAAGGAATAACTAGATGTTTTAATTACGCAAAACGTATTACTACATAATTATGATGTATTATAACGTATTACTGGCGTAATTATGATGAAAACGACTAAAGCCAAACGTCCCCATTAGGACGTTTTTGCGCGTTAATGACATATCTGTTTACTAGAACATCATTGTTTAAAGGAAATAAATATACCTACACCCACTTTTATTAATGCATTAATTATTAATACAATAGTAAAAAACAATACCGAAACCTGAGACTAGAAAGTTTAACTTACTTTTTTAGACTTTTATTTTCGGCTAACATAAATGTATCGTTTGTTAAAAGTTACAATGATAACGAGAACTATCTACCACAAAGATAGAGTTTAATTATAGTAAGTATTCGCTTCTCTTTCGAAAGTAAGAGATTAGACAAAGAAACAATACTTTTCTAAAATCTATTGCATTACTCCTTTTGAACGTGAATGTTCAAAAAAGATAACCGGATGCATTTGCTCCCTGAACCCAGTAACACATTTTAACCCGAATGCGATAAAACGGCACAGCAACATACGTAGAACGAGACAGATATAACGAGATGGTTCTGTTAAACAACTTATCAGTGGATAGTTAGCGCGTCTCTCTCGTAATGAAAATAAAACATGCTATTTCATCAAGGCTAGTTAATCAAAGCCAAAGAATCTTAGGGATGAGAAATGTCAAACATGAAACATTATCGATTATTTATAGTCGATATTCGAGTTTTTTTATGTAAAATTAAAGGGTTAATAATAATTTATTAAACATCTTGACAGACAAACGTACGTAAGTAGTTCAATGACTAATATTACAAAACTATAACAGGATGATGTATTAGAAACTGCTATAGCAAAATTTGAACGAGATAAAAAAAATACTCAAAAATATTATTTAGCACTAAAAATGGTGTTTTAATGTCATCGATATACGTAAAGTCGACCCCAGCCTATCTCACCGACCATGGGAACAGGTACAGCCATATTTGTGAAATAATTTCCTTGCCGTTTATCCTTTGTTTAAATTACAGAAACGAGACAAAATGAATTCGAAAAAGGAATTGAGTAATTTAAAAAAAACAAAACAAGTATTGATATATGGCAACGCATAATCAATCGATTATAATTTAGAATAAGATAAGAAATAGGTACATTATATTGATAAATATTAAGGTTATGAGCTAAAACCACGCTTCGATATAAATTCCTTTTAAAAACGATAAAAGAAGTCACTCAACGTGTATAAAACACGTTTTTTAAATAAACTTATCAAATATTATAACCTTTACGCTATATTATATAACGACTATAAATATAAAGCGCTGTAGTGTCAAACCTGTTGCTATCCGATGTAGATATAAAAGTCGCTAGAAAGTCATATCTACTTTTACTTTTTGCTCTTGAACATAAAATTTTAAGTAATTAATACGTTTCAACAAAGAGATCTAATTAATTAACTGTTTTTATACCGTATTTTAAATTAATTTCACAATTATTATTTTTAAAACAATCTTTTATATTCGCATATAATGAAAAAAAAAATCTTGTAAAAATTGACATTTTCGTTTAGTTTTTAAAATAATGTGTCATTTTACTTAAGTCATTGTAAAGGTTTAAATCAGCTCGGGTCGGTTTGTGACCCGTAATGAAATATCTGTAATTCGGACGGTGGGCCCGCGGACGCAGCGTCATTATTAAGCAACTATAAACGAAACAAATAAAACGGTCACTGTAAAGGAAACTTATTCAATTGAAAGTGCACCGCATGTACGTTTCATAATTAAGATTATAGAATAAGATACATATTACATATCAGAGTAGTGTGACGTAAAGGAGCCAGTTTTGAAAATGTCACAGTCATTTATCCGAACGATACTTACCTACGATTAAGAGAACGCGATTTAAATTATAGTACAGCGAAACTAAATATGCATACCTATTACTTATAACACAGTTATATCGCCCCTTTAATTGTAGTATCTATAAATAGTTGACAAAATTGTAGAGATATCTATAAATACCATTATGTTAGCATAACGTCAATACGATTTTAATAATTAAAATGAACTACAAACCAAGAGTAGTATACATTAATGAATTAATTAATGCTTGATTTACTTAGAATAAACTTTACATACGAGTATATAGTCCGACCATGTTCTATAAGTGACATGACGTCATAATCGCGGCAACAAATAATTGTGATATGTGGTTTAAGGATATTGACTAACACAGAACAGGAATTATTTGAAACATTTTAAAGAGTAGGTATGTAATTTTTTTTATGCTATTAAAAAGTAACTGTAAGAAACTTACTCCGTATTGCACTTGTGAATGTCAAAAACCGACTTACGGCATTACGCTATTTTGAGTTAGTGTGGCATATGTCTTTTCACGACACGACACGACTTTTCACGATTTAAATCTGTTTTTTTTTTTTAAAGAATATGTCCTTTTGTTGGATTGGAATTAAAATATACATACATATGAATAGAATTCCAATGTGAATTAAGCCGGTGTTTTGAGTACGTGTGAAATACCAGATCTCTCGTTCTTTAAACAATAGAGTTAAAGTTAATACTTAAAACAGACAGGCCTGCATAAAACAACACTGAAAAATCCTCATGACAATTATTTAATTAACATACGGTCAAAATATCTCCAAATATGTCGAAGCTCGGACAAGTGAAAGGTTTACGGAAGCACTCGATTATTAATTGAACGGTATTAAAGATGATGAAAAAGCTTTATAGAAAAATAATCGTTATTTTCAATTGTATAAGGGCTAATATTAAATATGGCATTTACTTTATTGTTTACAGGTTTAAAATGAATCGTGTAAGCAGAGATAAGGCAAGGGCAACAAATTGTATCGACATGCAACATTGCAATCCTTACTAGGTACACTGGCGGTAAGGTCTCGTTTACACGTGGTGACCTCTATCTGATTAGATTAATTTAACTAAACAAATAATACTAAGTAATTTCATTTTCGCACGAACGTGTATTTATATCCCTTATCCAGAATATATGTACATTTCTAAATTATTGAATACACAGATATTTTCCCATTTGATGAATAATACAGTTGTCTGTCTTACAGATTTTTTTTTTCATTACATAAGCACCGAGTAACAATATGTGTAACAATATGTATAAATTTTGTTAATATTATTATTGTATTTAGTTTTGTTTAATTTTTTTATGATATTATATTTGTTTTAAAATATCAGGGATCCGATGGGAAATTACATGATAATAGGTTTGCCCGATTATTACAGCCAGCTTGTCTAACGGTATGTGATTTGAGATTTACGTGCTCAATTGATAGGTGTGTTTAGCAGAAATTAGTTTTTTTATAACACAAACTTCATTCAACGATATTTAATACAAGTCAAACACGCGGCATTGTCCGCGAGGATTTAATTTTATGAAGAAAATCCTTCAAGAATGTATACAACGCCAAATCGTCAACTACATACCAGGAATATAATTTAGGAAGCTAGAATACGTAAATCACAACCGAAAATTGTGGTTTCTAATTAGAGCAAGCTCCACTGGATTGTCAGTCAGTCAGATTGTTGTAATTTTTATTTTTAAGATCGGCAGTGAGAGCAAATTTTTTATGGAATTTATTTTGAGTTTCAATTAATGGTTAGCCTATTTTATCACAGAAGGTATTTCCAACGAGTCATTAAAGCAGGACTGTCCCAGTCAACATACAATTTTGGTCAACAAAAGAGTTTAAACTGTGTGTGTAATTTATTGCTAGATCAAAAATTATGTAAAGTCAGTTCGTATATGTATATGAAACATCAATTTTTCTATACAATTTAAAGGAAACAAAGTTTAAATTTTGTATGTCGTTTGTAACGAAACAAAACTGCAGTAATCCTTTAACGTACGAATGCTTCCTAATTTATATTCCTTGAACGTCGTGTTTAAACTTAACTGAAGGAAATCGTGTGCAAGCTGTAGTTTAAAATAAAAACCCAGCATAATTTGTGTATTGTTTTATTTTATAGATAGTAGGAATGCAGACGGATAAATGGTCGCTTGAAGGCAAGCGTTTACCTTATTTGATAATAACTGTAAATTCTATAGCTATATGATTTCAAGCATAGGTTGCTTTATTTCTATGGTTTTAATTTAACAGCAGCCATCGTAAATATGAATCATAGTAACACGTAGTATACCTAGTTGTAGGTTTTTTATGTTGGTGACGAAAAAAGTATGAATAATTGAGGCATATTATTATGCTGTACATTTATGATCACGTAGAGTTCTTGAATTATAACTATTCAATGAGATTCATACATAAATTAAATTCTATATGAATATTTACGTTTATGATTTATGCAAAAGATCATCCACCAACTTAGTTTCTCACTGGTCCCTTTCGGTAGAATCCACATAGTATCCTTTTAAAATCACGACACAAAAGTGCTTGTAAAAGCCCCTAAATATAATTGAAATATTTTTAAATTTTTTTTTGCTTGCATTCTCTAAAACTAATTTATTTAAAAGAATAATTTTAATTTAAATGAAGACACTACAGAACAATACCATTTTATGTAAATATTGGAATTGCGTACTATTTTTTTATCGAGTCAAGTGCGGTTTTGTGTGAATCGGAAGTAATATCAAACCCATAATCTATTTTTAAATGAAGACTTTATCAGTTTTTTTACGCCTTTGTTTAATATTTCCTGCATACATATTCAAGATACTTTCACCATAACCGTAAATTAAATTTGTAATAAAAAGATACCTCTATTTTATATACTATGTACGTATTTTTTTTTAATAATAACCCATATTAAACTAAGCTTTAAATTAACACTTTATGACTGTGGCACATGGGCGAAAAAAAAAATTAAAATTCTAACAGCGCTTTCATCGCGCGCATTCTTAATAGAAGGAACTGAGTCACGAAACCCGGCTTACGGTACTATACACAACTTGTTTTACGTCCTAATAACAAAGTCTGATGTAATTGTTATCTGTGCGATGAATTAAAACTGTAAAATATATGTCCGACAATTGATGCCAAAAAAAGTATACACGAATTATTACACTGTGATTACAATGTATGCTCAATTTAAAATAGATATTCTTAATTGAAAACAAGAATATTATATTTTTTAAGATTAATCTTATTTAAAAACCTAGTTACTAATACCCGTGCAATTAAATAAGTAATGCGCAATATTCGTTCTTTGTTTATGTAATTTACACTCCAGCTATGCACTCTAGTTATTAGAAGTAATTAAACTAATGATTTACACCGACACCTATTTTAAAATCTGTTGAACACAGCATTTAACTTGAAAGGATAATTGAGTAATTCCCCATAAATTGTCCTCTTTATTCCTTGTGTTTATGAAATATATGAAAAAAGCAAAAGTTATCTCATAAACGCTTATGCAATTCGAATTACAGGATGCTGCTTTATCATAATTTATCTGGTGTACTTAGTGTACATAAAGTACATAGTTGTTTATAAAATTTGTGACATTTAGTTGGGTCATTGTACATTACTTTGTTTTATAGTTTGTAAGTATATATAAGTAAGTGTTAATGATATTATTAACTAAACTATTTTTATAAATTAATATATATACTGAAAGTTACTTACAATTCTGCTGGGTCACTCGATAATCCACTGTCGGAACAAGAACTACTAAGACCTTCCGGTTGTGTTGCATTGTGTGGTGTTAGATTTAAATCAGGCAATGAATCGTCTAAGAAGTTCAATGACCCCTGCTCTAAAGAAAATATATTTTCCAGGAAGTCATCAGAAGCCTGCCACGAGTCCGACTGAAACAACACATTTTGTTAATACAAAGAAAATTTTTAATTATTTATTCTTATTTAAACATATTTTCATAAACAAGAAAAAATGGGAAATATAAAACCATCTTGCATCATACACACTCATATAAATTAAATATATTGCGTAATGAGAACAAACTTGTTCAGCATTTATATATTTAATCTTATACTTTTGCAAGCTTACATATTTATAATGCAGAATTACAACTAATTAATAATTGCAAGTTTTTACTAGTTTGCCAATGTATACAATGAACCTATTTATAATAATAATAAGATATAATAACAATTTTTTTTATAAGTAATGGTTAGTTTAATAAGATAATTTCACTGAAATGAAAATATACTCTATGCATCTTTTAAACGAGTACTAACTAGTTCTCTATAGTTTTATACAGAGTATGTTTATTAACTTAAGCCTTACCAGTTCTATCTTGAACTCTGTTCAATGTTAAACAACAATGATGAAATTTTACTTGTAACAGTAAAAATATTATGCATAAAATCCATGCTTAGATTATAAAAGGCAAGAAATAACAACTTTCTACACTATAAATATATAGATAATAATAGAGATGATAACAAAAAGCATCATTACTTAATGTAATTTCAGTTTAAGTAGTTAAAAGTACTATTTAATCCAAGGAAGTAATAATCGTCCATAATTTGTTTTGGTTTAAGAATAATTAACATAATTATGTAATTATGTACTTAGCATATTAATTAATTATTCTGTGATAAAAAGTAACTTTTTATTTACAAAAGACTGAGTAAAATTTCTCTTTGGCCTTAAAAATATAATAAAACGTAATTATAGTTTAAATTT
The DNA here is from genome assembly GCF_905220365.1 of Vanessa cardui. NCBI lineage: Eukaryota > Metazoa > Arthropoda > Insecta > Lepidoptera > Nymphalidae > Vanessa > Vanessa cardui. The sequence goes on from NC_061135.1 coordinate 7,201,101, forward strand.
AGAATGTTCTAAATATTTTACTGAATTTTGTGAGTTTACAATAAGGAAAAATTTCAGCAGATTTGCCTTTTACTTTTGTGATATATAAATTACTTTCATTTTTAACTTTTACTCAAGAGATGAAGAGAAAGGAGATGCATTTTAAGTGTGCAGTTTATAATTCAAGTAGATATAATATATGTAGGTATGTAGACCTTGATACATAATAAAATATTAAAATATGTAAATTGATAAACTACTTTCTTATTCATCTAAATATGTTTTACCAAAATATGTCATATATTATTTGTTCCCTACATGTAGTTCATAAAAGCCACTGATTTACTAATTTGATTTTTTTATTTCTTTTCTTACTGGAATCACATACAAATTACTGTTTTCATATTATCAACTTTACTGAGATTTTGAGTATTTTTTTCATAAAAAAATCAATGTAAAAATAACATTACCTCAAACAAGGATAACAGGTCTAGCTTTTTATCCATTTTTATTATTAAAATTACACATTAGAACATATATTTCACTGTTGTCAATTTTGCATCCACTATTATGTTACACATATAAATACAGTTCACATTCACTAGTCTCTATAATTACGCGATTGTTAAGTTTAAGTTATTAACTATGTGTGCACAGGTAAGCGTTCATCTGGCATATGGAAAAGACTTCGACCGCATGGTGCCTAGCTGGCAAGCTTGTTTACGTCGTTGAATACGCCGGCCTCACGATTTGCGCGCTGTTATTGAATGGGGGAACACATCAAATGTAGTGTAAATATGTATGTTAGGGTAAACCCGCGATGCGATGCCGCACTAATTAGATAAGGAAATGCCGGGATTTAAATGTTAAAGACACTAGAGACCAAGCCACGTCCGATCCAAAAACGAAATGAACGGCTAGTCAGATAACGGTAAAAGTGGGAGCGTAAACCCACGAAAGCTACGGAACGAGGTGCAGTGGTCACGATTTCATTGCTTCACCGCACGTCTACAGAGACGCTTATTCATACCCTTCACAATAGCGATCAATTTCTCCGCCTAATGGCCTTTGAGCTATCTTTAAAGTCGGTTTGATACGTTATCATCAATCAACGATTGTGAAATCCTTGTAAATTTAATGATACAAACCAGTAATCGGTCCGGTTGAAAGCTATCCATTTTTTCACTTTTAGAATTCACTCCGTCATACTCCTGATCATTTCTTGACAGATATTCTAAGATCTTATTCATATCTTCGTTAACAAGAGTCATGTTGATTTGTACAATTCCACATTAAAATCATTGTGTGATATATATATTTTCATTTATTAATTTGTTTAAATGTTTATTATTTTGTATCACAATATAAAATCACAATTAAACTTTGTTTTCATAGAAAACATTAGTGTACAAAATAAATAATTTTCAACTAAAACATGACATTTCTATACAGCTTCCAACGTGGAAATAATGACGTCATGAAAGTAGGACACTTTTCACTTGTTCATTGGTGGAAATAGCATGACATATATGATAAAACAGTACAAACGAATACTGCCATCTTTTGACTTATTGAGATACATTTGTAAATGTACCCAGCATATGACCTCTGCGCTGAGCCTACTAGCGACATCTAGTTTATAACTGAGTTCACGTAATTGCAATTTTATTATAGAAGGTGCCTATGTACCTACTTGATAATAGTAAATGTATGTATTATGTTTATAGTACGTTATGCATGCGAAGTATTATGTTTGTCAAATATTTTCTATGTACTATACAATGCTATCTAAACCATGAGTGGTAATAAATATAAACATGTAACATTATTTTTAGCTCTCATTTAAAAATGGTTATATACATTTTACATAAGAAATAATTACATTGAAATACTAGGAGTAATACTTCCAAAAACCTTTCCAAAAAACGTCTCAGTCCGACATATTGCTGCCACTGGTAACAGAATGGCTGGTTCATTTTTCTATCTTAAAATCGGAATTCCAATTTAACGGGAAAATGCTGTTATCATTCTTGCCGCCATTTAACGCGGTCATGTGTGTTAAAGTATGTATGGTAAGTATGTATATATTTTTAATTGTAAATCGTTACATGTTTTTGGTCTTATATTTTGGATTAAATCTATCATAATCATAATCATATCATAATTTTGATATTAAATTATGTAATACTGAAACCAGAATAAACAAAAGTCAAAATATAAAATATACCTACATCAAATTCGTATTTTAACAAATAAGGTTATTAATTGTTTTATTTTATTGGATATTTGTTGTCCATAGAGGAAAAAAATTATACAAACTGGAAATATATTTATAATTCTATCGAATTCGCTTTGATTGTTTTTTGCTATATATTTTGTACAGGAGTATGAATGATAGCTATATAATTATGTCTATCAAACGCATTTCTTCCCGAGTTACCAAATCAGTGCACGTGCGCAAGAAGAAATCGACCGTAAAATATTGTAAATTTACAACTAGGTCAATACATTCAGAGTTAATAATTTGAATTTTAACTATTTGAATTCCATTGATATAAAAATCGTTGGGAACTAACTGAAAATATGCGTGCCATTCTGAATTTAAATGTCTACTTATAACTGTACTTAGTATGTTGGATTGGAGTAATTAAATTTATTTTATACAATTGAAAATTGTTTTTTAATACAGCTATATATTTTTGGGTACAGTTTTAGATGCCCATACTTGCAGAGTCGGATTTAAAGGTCTGGAGGCCCCTAGGCCACAAAGCAGTAAGGGCCCTAGACAAACAGAAGCGTGAACACCCTAATAATTATATTATTATGAAATAATTAGTTTTTTTTTTTTAATTTCAATCAGTGAGCTATGATTTATTTATTTTTATCGGTAACTTTTAAATAATAAGTAGTAACATTATTATAATTTGACTAAGTATATCACGGTATTTGTTAACTCGCTGAAAACTGACGTGGCCCTTTCATGTGGAGGCCCCAGGGCAGTTGCCCCGGTTGCCCTCCCCTAAATACGGCCCTGCATACTTACACCGAAGTTTATTTTCAGTCGTTTCGATCCCGACGAACCAACCTTTTGCTTAACATAGATGAAAAGAATAAGAAACCCAACGAGAGAAAGGTTACAGGCATCAACGTGGAAAGATCCAATATCTTAACAATATATGAGACAGGGGGGTAACAATATATGACACAGGATTAACACAGGATGGATGAAATGGCGGCAGGTTACGGGAACAATTTGTGACCCCCGTATTCCCCTTAAACTTAAGGGGAAGATCTATAAGACCATGATCAGACCTGCTGTCCTGTATGGATCGGAGTATTGGGCTACAAAAGGGATGACTGAAAGACAATTGCATGTTGCGGAGATGAGAATGCTGAGAGGAATGTGCGGTGTTACGCGAATGGATAGAGTAAGGAATGAGTATATAAGAGGAAGTTTGAAAGTGATACCGATAGCCGAGAAGTTATGTGGAAGGCGGCTATCATGGTATGGGCATGTAATGCGGAGGAATGAGGAACACATTGTGAGGAAGGCCTTGAGCATGGATGTGGATGGATATAGAGGTAGAGGACGACCAAGGAAACGATGGATGGATTGTGTGAAAGACGATATGGCTAGAAAGAATGTTACTTGTGAGATGACGTCTGACAGAGAAGTATGGAAGGAGAAGACATGCTGTGCCGACCCCAAATAAAATTGGGATAAGGGCAGGAGAATGATGAATGATATGAGACAGGGGGGAAACTACGAGGTGCTCATCCTCATTAAATGTTTGACTAAAAAATTCTATAGCACGAAAGAACATCCCATATAATGGTCACAATATCGCATCACAAAACTCCTATTGCAAGTTAGAGTACCCCATACAGTGATCACAAGATGAACTTGTTATATTACATTAAGGAGAATACAATGGAGAAACTGGTGTAGTCCTAATTAAAAATGGTCACTATCAAGGAGGTTTTAGATCTAGACAATACCTTTGCAACGGTGATCGACAATAGATATAATATAAATAGCTAAGAAAATTGATTCATATTAATAAGAAAAACAAACTAAACCTGCAAAATGTTATTGTGATACTCCATCGATTTTTCAATGAACTCTAAACAGACTCCAACAAACGATAGGAAGGTGCACGAAATACAAGTCTCATCTAGTCTATACAGACTAGATGAGACTAAATGTTAGTTACATACATAAGCTATTATTACCTGACATAAAATTTTAGAACAATGTATGAAATCTAATCAATGAAAATCTAACCTTTGTGTATATAATATATCTAAACGTTTATATGAGTAGATGTAACTTATATACGAGGTTTGTTTAAAAGGAAAGGTGAATTTTGTTTTTTTTTTTAAAGTATTCATTTATTCGTCAATATATTAATTTTGTCCCCTTCAAAGTAATCCCCCTCAGATATACAGCACTTATACCAGCGCTTCTTCCAATCTTCGAAGCACTTCTGAAATGCGATTTACGGTTTTCATTGTTTTCTTTAGATTAGGGAATAGAAAGAAGTCGTAGGGAGCCAAATCTGGTGAATTAGGTAGCTAAGGCATGATTAAGGTGTTGTTTTTAGCCAAAAATTCACGAACAAGCATTGATGTATGAGCTGGTGCATTATCGTGATGCAGAATCCATTATTTGTTTTTCCACAATTCCGATCGTTTGAGCCGTATTGCTTCACGTAAACGTTGCATTACTTCCTTTTCCTTGTTTATTGACCGTACAACCTGTTGGCAAGAACTCATGATGTACGACGCCATTGTAATCGAAGAAAACAGTGAGCAAAACCTTCACATTTGATCGAGCTTGATGTGCTTTTTTCGGTCTCGGTTCATCTGGTCGCGTCCATTCGGATGATTGAGCCTTGGTTACGACGTCATAGCCATACACCCAGGTTTCGTCACCAGTTATGACCCTTTTGAGCAAATCTGGATCGTTGTTAACATCATTCAACAACTCCTGAGCGTACTATTGCGTCGTTGCTTTTGCTCAAAATTTAGCAATTTCGGAACAAACCTCTCTGCTACACGTTTCATGCCCAAAACATCGGAAAACATTGTATGGCATGAGCCAATTGGTATGCCAACATCCTCTGCAACTTCCCTTATAGTCGACGATTTTCTCAAACTATTTTCTTTGCTGCTTTGATGTTTTCTTCGCTTGTTGACGTGATTGCAACTCCAGGACGCTCATCGTCTTCAAAATCTTCTCGGCCGTTTGTAAAGCGGTTATACCACTTATAAAAACTTTTTTGAGATAAAGTAGACTCGCCGAATGCCACAGTCAACATTTTAAAATCGTTGGAACACTTTATTCCATTTTTAACGCAAAATTTAATACAGATTCTTTGATCCATTACGCCTTTTCTTTTTCAGTTGTCAAAAAAAAAACTACAAATTCAAAATGGCTGATAATATCGACATTTGAGAACCATATATGTACCAACATATCAAAAAGGAAAAATCGACGATCGAATACATACAGCCCGCGAAATTTCAAAATTCACCTTTTCTTTTGAACAAACCTCGTACGTTTGGCAGATTCTATTGATGATGATTGACATATATATATTTATATAGAAATACGAATATACTATCGCAGATTTAGGAATCAAACGTTTGTAAGTTAATCCTACTCATTCTATATCACCTATATAATACTAAGTAAAACTCAAACATACCCAAAGCCTCTTTTAGGTTATTCATATTTGATGTTTATTCTCACAGGAAGAAGACAAACAATTTTCAAAATGCAAATAATAAACGCTGAGTTGTTGTAAAGCATTTACAGCGATTCACGTTGTAGGTCTGAAATTTTAATTAGTTCTGTATTTAGGAGGTTGGCGGAGGTTAGACAATATCTACTACGACATCATTACATAGTATAAAAGAAAGTCGCTTACTGCTGTTTGTCGCTGCGTTTTTTTTATGGAATCGGTTGGCGGACGAGCATATAGGCCATCTGATAGTGGTCACCATCACCCTATAATATTAACTATTCCTTACATCGTCAATGCGCCACCAACCTTGGGAACTAAGATGCTATATCCCATGTCCCTGTAGTTACACTGGCTCACCCTTCAAACCGGAATACTGCGTACTGTTGTTTAGCGGTAGAATATCTGATGAGTGGGTGGTACCCACCCAGGCGGGCTTGTACAAAGTCCTACCACCAAGTAGGCCTACCACCAAGTAACATCAAGTGACACGTATACAATCTTTAAAATTACGCAACGGAATTTGAATTGGTTTTTTTTAATGGATAGAGTGATTCAAGAGGAAGGTTTTGTATTATATTATATAATACATGGGCAGTATAATAAAAACACTCATTATTTTAGAAATTTATAATTCGATGTCGCAAATAAACAAATTCTGTAGTATATTTATTATCGGCATAGCAACCGTGCGAAGCCGAGGCAGGTCGCTAGTTATTACTAATAACTTTAATTTAGGACAAAAGTCTTAGACTGTTTAGTCTATAAATAAATGTGCATTGTTCCATTTAAAAGTCTTCATCTGGTTTGACAATACAACGGCTGACATCCACGGCAAGGTATATCTCTGATGACGTCAGTCTGTTACACTTTGCTTCTCTAAATTATTAAAGGATTGTTAGTAACATAAAGTAACACATTTCATTATTTAAATTAAATATTTTTAGATAAATACATTTTAGGTGAGGATAAGTTAGCATTATAGGTTATAAGATTTTTAATTTTCATTCATATTTCTCACTTCTCAGGCTCTTTATCCAGAAATTATGTCAATTTAGTTTTGATAATTTATAAATTAAAATATCTTCTAAACCTTAAGTAAATAATATAACAATTATGTATACATTAAATTAGCAATTTTTGTTCAATCAAAATATAAATTTTATAAAATACTGGCACTTAACACGCCTGCTTACATATTATGCAATATCTTTATAAAGATACTCGTTTATTTCAAAAAAGGAATGCAAAATGAGGAAAACAAAAACATTTACACACACAGAAAAAAATATCGGGGTCTAATACTCAACTGCGTCAAAATAAAAGATGTCAAATTAAGTTATGTAATATAATAACAGTGAATATTATTCATCAATAATGAGATGAGTATATAGGCTTCTAAATTTATATATTACGTTTAGGTTATACGAGTGAATAGGGCTCTGTGCAAGTCCGTCTGGCTAAGAACCAATCACGAATTACATTCTACCACTGAACATCCATACTTAATGTTGTAATGTTTCGGTTCGAAGGGTGAGTAAGCATGTGTAACTACACTATAATACTACCTGTAGTAGCCACAGACACAAGGGATATCTTAGCTCCTTCGAATTAATATGAAGCAAGGGATGGTTAATATTTCTTACAGTGCCAATGTCTACGGGCGGTGGTGAGCACTTTATATCAAGAGGCCAATTTATCCGTTCGCCTGCCTATTGCGAAGGGGAACAGCCTGATATGCATGTAAATATAAAAATAACAGTTTCTCTATTAGTCAGAAATGTGAAAACCATTTCATTTCTGAAGCACATGTACTTACGAGTATCTTATAAAGTAATATAAAGTAGTAATGTCCAGTTCAATCGAAATCATTCAACAAATACTCTACAACATATTTATACTAGAAGAAGATGCGGTTTCAACAAAAACAAACTTTCAAACCCCATTTTTCCTTTTTAGGGTAGAGTTTCGTAAAATTCTTAGTTCTTAGATGTCTATATCTGTAGTTGTAATCGTCTATAAGATTTCGTGATTAATCAGTGAGTGTTTCGGTTTTATATATTATGTAGATGTAGATTTTCATCGAAAAGTCATAAGTTGTCAGTAAAATTCATACTAGAGATAAAGAGAGAGAAAGAGAGAGTATTTATTTATTTGGCGGTTTTTCCGAACTGATATGATTTGGAAACCTTCAAAAAAAGAGCTTTCCTTAAAAGCCGGCAACGCACCTGCAAGCCCCCCGGCGTTGCAGATGTCCATGGGCGATCGTGATCGCTTTCCATCAGGTGAGCCTCCTGCTCGTTTGCCCCCTATAACATAAAAAAAGAGAGAGAATGAGATAGAAATAATTTTCAACTTCATCTTTTCTAGAAATTTCTACGTAAATAGTTTGTAGTTTTGTTAGACTTACATATAGGCAGAGTGATTTTATTCCATATTTATTTAGTGTAAGTGATGTTATACGAATAAGTCTTATTTCTAAATCCCTTCACAAATCAAAGTCACGCTAAGCCTCGTCGATAGCGTATTCAGTTCTCGTTTCATCGCGTTATACATAATACGAAATCTTACTTGTAGAAAATACAACCCGTGTTTTATATTATGATTATACATCCGTAGGAAATCTGGGTTTACCCCAGAGGTTATAAAATATTTTCGCTTTAATATTCCATAAAGCTATCTGCAGGTGTTATGTAAAATTTTATAAGTACTCATATCAATATACTTTATGTAAAAATAAAAGAGAGATTTTACTTTTATTATAATGTTTTAGTTCACGGTCAATTTTTAGAAATGTTTCAGATAGACTGAACAATAACTTCTTATTAGGCTATTGGCGCTTAGGGGGGGGCCTTTTCATTCAATAAATTAGCAATGAAAGTTAGGAAGAATAATTAACATTTTTCTATCAAGTTTTTATCAAGATCTTAACTAAGTTATAGTTTTAATTGTCAATAATGGTTTTTGACCACAGATAACAAAGAATTCTGGTTTAATAATACTTTATGTTTAATAATCATTTCCCTATTTTATGAATATCGATAACATATGCATTCAACACGAACTATAATTTAGTTTGTCGTTTTTTACGTGTTACAAGTATCTATTTGTTTTATTTGGTAGTTTTATCCACAGAGTACAATTAATTAAACAAATAGTCTTTATAATTAAGCACTGTTTGACATGCGCAAAAGTTTTGGAGTGCCTTTCGGTTCGGCCAACTTGGATTTCTCATATTGCAATTGAGTTTAATTGACTGGTATTGCAATAGGCTATTTGACAATTCGAATAATAAATTGTGAATTATTGTAATCAGTGTATATTATGACTTCAAAAATGGTTATTAACTAACGAAACTTGAAAAATAATACTTAATTTATTCAAAAATCAATAAACAAAATATTGTCCAAGTAGCGTTTTCGCGCGTTATTTAAATATGGAATTTTTAATATGATATTTTTCGGCAAATATGTATTAGAAATAAAAAAAACAACTTTTACTGGGTTACTTAACGTCTACTAAATAATATAAAATGGATTTTAAAAACCAGTCAAATAGCCTATTATGATTAAGTAGTAGAAGTAGCGTAATAGTGATGTACGATATTGATAAAATATTAATCCAGCCCATGCGAGCTTGATCGTTCCTCTTAAATTAAGCACTGCCAATTTATTCTAGAGCTGAGATGGCCCAGTGGTTAGAACGCGTGCATCTTAGCCGATGATTGCGGGTTCAAACCCAGGCAAGCACCACTATATATATGTGCTTAATTTGTGTTTATAATTCATCTCGTGCTCGGCGGCGAAGGAAAACCTCGTGAGGAAACCTGCATGTGTTTAATTACATCGAAATTTTAGCCACATGTGCATTCCACCAACCCGCATTGGAACAGCGTGGTGGAATATGTTCCAAACCCTCTCCTTAATGGAAGAGGAGGCCTTATCTCAGCAGTGGGAAATGTACAGGCTGTTACTTTTTTACTTTACTAAATTTATTCAGCATTGCTTTTAAAAAAATGATTTATTATATTTTCTCAGTTTCTTAGGAATATAATATTGTTCTAGAATAGAGTAGACATAGTTTTTCTAAATAATCCATGCATTATTTTTCAATTAAATAGTTTCATGCATTTTATTCCTTTTTTTTTAAACGTACTTATTTTTTATAAAGTTTAAATTGAATTCCGTAATAGAAATTAAATACAAAAGTCAGAGTTACACAAAAGTCAGATTTGACTTTCGAACTTCCGCTGAGATACGCATCTCATATCAGCAATGCCATCTTAATTTGTTGAGTAGTATCAATATGCACAATAAATTATGAAAAAACTACCAAAAATATTTAAATTGTGTTGTCATAAAGCTTTGACGTGCAATTTTTTGACATTTATTTGTATATATGTAAATGACTTATAGTTTTGTATGGAAATTTCATTGCACCAGTTTTTCATATTCGAATGATTTAGTATTTTAGTTGTTTTACGTTCGTGGTTTGTTTATCGTTGATATATTGATAGGCATAAAATAAATACTACGTTTTTTTTTTCAAATACCTACATACAAAAAGTGTACCTATTTTTATATGGTGGTTAAAAAGAAAGTAAGTGGGTAGGATACCGACTGACTTTTTTTATATTATTATATCATTTTCATACTGTATTACCATTGGAAAACAAATAACAATAGATAGGTTAGGTTACGGTTACATGCGGTGTATAAGTGTGAGGATTCATATAGGCACCGCCTAGTTGAGGATTCATGAATCCTACTAGGCGGTGCCGGTGGAGTGATTCAAACCTCTGATCCGGTAAGCTCTGTTTCGAAGGGAGGTTGAGACTTAATGTTGAGAATTAATGTTTAGAGGATGAATTTGGTCGTAGTCCACTTTGCTCCAAAGATCACTTACTGCGATTATAATGAATTCTTGTATAAATAACCGTAAGAATATGATGACATACGATGAGGCAAAAGATAGAGATAAATTGGTTATGCAAATTTCTTATACAAAATCGGTATTTGGAAGAAATAATTTTGTAGCGTTCGTTTGTGTAGGGCCCGTATTGACTCTTATACTGAAAAATAAAAAGCTTTATAATAAAAAGCAACGTAATAGTCGTAAGTTTCAAGCCTACATGCTTTCTTAATATTATCTACATATCAATTATTAAAATTATAGTTATATTTATATTATCTAACATATTAATGACATGTTTATCGTGAATCCGGAAAATAAAAACAATGTAATTGATATGTAATAAGAAATATATATATTTTTTAAAACAAATGAATAACACATCACATCTGTCTTCTATACATTTTACGTCGACTTAGCCAATAAATCTGTAGCCAGTATTGTTTATTATTTTTAATCATTAAAGTGCTTAAAACATTCGGTTGACATACTTTCCTATTTCCGCACTACGCTTTTGCCAACATATGCGAGCGAATGAGCCTCCTGCGTTAATATTAACGTTAAAGCGCACTCGCGCCACTAAACAACGCTATTTGATTATTTCAAAACTTCACGCTCTAAAAGTATTTATTAAATAAATACGAATATTTTTTTAACATCTCATTTTAGAAAAAAATCTTTGCACATTTCAATACTTAATCCAAAAATTGTCCACGTAAAGAATACTCGGTATTTGATGACACGTAGATAATCCTGTAAAGCTATACTGTAATAAAGATTCGGAACTTACTGCGGAAAACGAATGTGAGTCGGCTTTCGATCTGATGGTAAGTGGTCACTACTACCCTCAAACAATTATACTGTAAGAAGTATTAACCATTCCTTAAATCACCAATGCGCCACCAACCTCAGAAATTAAAATGTAATTTCCCTTGTGCCTGTGGTTACACTGGCTCACTCACCTTTTATATCGGAGCCAGTACCCACACGGACGCGCTTGCAAAAAGCCTTACCATCTATTAAATTTTTAGGGATATTTTATATTAATCGTTGTGATTAATTGCAAGTGGTTATTACTTGCGTATTTTGTGGTTCAGAAAACTCTACAATTGTGTTTTAAAATTATTTGTTAGCTGTTTAATACATCTAGCAAAAAGATGAATCAATATTATCAATATAAACTAAAATAATATGTCAAAATTGCTTAACTGTTGCAAGACGAAAAGCTGGCTGAGTGTCTTTCGCCGGTTCTTCTCAGATCAGGGTTTTTATTTTGTTTCCCGAAACAGTGGTAGTGTTTAATTTGACTATGAATAAAGGAACTACAGCTTCAAAAGAATAATAAGAAAGCGACTACAATTACCAATTAGTTTTAACTTACGCTACATAGTTCAGTCAAAGCAATTTTTTTGATATTCCTGTAAAGAAAATTGAATGTAATTTTAAGGTATTATTTAAATGCTTTATAGTACAACCTTATAAAATAAAAAGATAAGTTTAGAAATCTGGAATAAAATTCCGTTTGTGCATCAAAGCGTTGTAAATATCAAGATTATAATAAAGTACCGTAGCAGTGAATACAGGTAGAAATTCTAACTAAAGGCTTTAAAATCGCTTTGAACAAATATATATGTAATAATATAATGTACATGTCCAGTCTGACTGTTTAATTTCAACACAAATTACACAATTGAACCTAAAAATCTCAAATGACATCGCATTTAGGTAATCAGCTTTTTATGGTTCATGTATAAATGGCCTAAAAAGTGGACACCTTTTAGTCAGCATAGAAAAACTGTTATTGTTGTAGCTACATGTTATTAGTAAGAGTCATGACAATTATTTAATATCAATCAGTCCTTAGATTACAAGAAAAAAATATAACCCCTAAAAAGGCTTATTAAAAAGTTAACCGCATAATTAATTTAAAAGTACATTTAAAGTTTTATTGATCTAATTACGGATAGCTACGTAAGAGTAATGGAAATTGATCTTTTGTCTCTGTTATACATAAAGAAGCGGTTTACCTTTTTTAATATTCATACCTAAAGAGTTTAAAATGTTTCTTTATTCGATACTTATGTATATTTACTTAAAAATAGGTACGTACACCTATTTCTTTGTGCAAATAATAAAATGTTGAATATACAACAATCATAACCTAGAGAGGTGCAATATGGTGGTGAAGTTTGTGGAGATAACGTACTCCTCGGTGGATTAATATGGAGCTAGGTACAAACATTGCACAAAAATATAACTATAGTTTATTCCAACAAATAGTAGACTAAAGCAAAATTATAAATTTGACATTAAATTGACGAGATCCTTAGTGGACTTATATTCATAATGGATTACCGAAAAAAGAAGTCCTTTCGAAAATCGCCTGTTTAGTGGAACTCTGGAAGTAATATTACAGTGTATATAAGTAATTAAATGGAATCATGTTGTGTTATGAAAGCAAGTCATTTTAATAAAGAACTGTTAATAGTATACAATAAACTTGAGCAAATCGCATGGGATGGGTCAATTTAAAGTTTATTTATTTTTATTCCTTCTTTGATTGAATCAGACAATAGATACCTGTCTCACAAAATTCTCAGTTCCCCCCCCCCCCTGTTTAGGCGTGCCGCGGGAAATAAAAGTGACAAAATTTATAGCTTCCATCAACGATCAATAGATGGTGCTGTAGGTGATTTTCTTAGTCGCGTTGTTTTGGGTTTCTCTACGCGGTTCTAGTATGGATTAAGTAGAAATATTATTCTTCGTCGTTTTCCGGTGGTATTTAGTCATTTTATAAAAACCTTCATTGTTTAATCTGTATGATAGTAAGATATTGAGCGTCGTAATAGTATGAGTTAGTAATTATATAAACATTATTCCTTATTGTAAAAGAATTATGAATTATAATTTATAGTGGGTAACAGTTGTTTCTAATAAAACATTTTCTTAAATATTATATTATAATACATATAAAGGTTCGGATAAAAAACCCATTGAAAATGTTTTGTACAGCGAGTGCGTCATTATTGATACTGACGATGATATGAATCGCAAATACGCCGGGACATTACCTGTTATAAGAGTACCGTAACATCATAGTTATATTAAAAAAAATTTTTGTATCTGAATATATTATGCGATGTTCGAAATAAATTAAAGAAAAATAAAAGAGTTAAACGTAAACAAACCTAATGTAAGCTATTTCAAAGTTCGATTTATACAATACTTATGAAATCGTTAGTTTTGACTGTTTTTGTCAAAGCACAGAGTCTAAATATGAAAATTGGAGCATAGTTTTATTTTATAATGTAAGAATCTGAAAAGAAAGATTTTTTTATGCTCTGACTTTGTATGTTTACCAGTATAATTTTGTCTAGTAAATATCGTTATAATTACAATGAATGTATAATAAATTTACACTTATTCGTGCTTAATAGGAGAGATAGCAAATGTAGCTTGAAACAATATACTTGATTAAATATGTAGGTATATGCCAACGCAGCCAGCGTCCCCCCATTGTGAAAATGAACGAAATCAGGCAGCACAGTAATAATATAATGTCTGAATGGTATTTAATTATATAAAAAAATATGTTAAGATGAACTAGTCACGCTTGATTTGTTATTATGTTATGAAATAATGTATATATAAACTTTATGCGATATTATATAAACATAATTCAAATTACAATAACAATGAAAACATTTTCCTTTTCAATCACTTGCTATAAATGTATTACTTACTGACAAGTGAAACGTAATTGTTTTAGAATATATTCTTTTAAAGTCAAGGTAACTTAAAAGACCTATATAATAACAAAAATCCCTAAACGCAGGCAAACTTTCTAAAGGCTGGCAAACTCAGCGTCGGTCGCCTCGCGCTCCAATCGTGGCATCGGCCAGGCGAGGCGACTAGGCGAGAGCAAGTGAAACGAAACAGTCAGCATCACGTGTACTAGCGTGGTGGACGTGTACCGCTCCGCTCCGCTGCGATATTCACGCGCTACTTGACAGTTGTGCCGTGTTCTATTATGACTGTAGTGTATTATTGTGAAACATAGTGGATGTTGCTTTGAGTTTGTGTACGTGCTTATGTCAATATCAATCTGAAATTCATTAAACGTATTGCTATAAAGTGAGGCGGGATGAGAGAGGTGAACGCTCGTCACAGCGGCGCCGACTCTCACCGGCTACTATTGTCTAAGTGCCACGGAATCTTGGTCCTTCCCATCGAATTCCATTGATGAAACATCCGCCTATCGATGTGGACTGCACGCGAAATACTTACATTGACGATTAGTCACAAAAACAAATTGTTTACCCAAGCCGCCAATGAAACACAGATAAGATATAATATGTCTTGTCTCTATCAATAAATATTATGTCTATTGTTGTATTGTACAGAACATAATACGGCCAAGTGCCTATGCAAATATCCTTATATTTATGCGAGCTATTGCAGATAAAACTAACTGTTCATATACTTCGTTGTGTTGTGTACGTATAATAAAAAGTAATATTTTGATGTAATATCGTTTTGTATGATAAATCATTTATATTATTCATACTGAAGAATACAGTAGTAAATTATCAAGAGATATACATATTACTATATAAATAGCAGTAAATAATACAATATATCAATTCCTATGTTAAAAGCCTCTATGAAATATAAATTTCTGATTATAATCATTATGTAAAAACATTAAATAATTTATTTACGATGACAGCAAAATTTAAATAATATTTTCATTAACACTCCATTGCTCCCAGCAAGGGTAAATTATAATCTATTATAATTAACAAAGCTGATTCTGCAGGGAAGATATTAATTGAAATAATAAACGCCTGCTAAGTACACACATTTGAATATTAATAATGGGTATAATTATTAATTTTTCAATAAACAATATGCAGTCACAAATTATAATTTATTTACCTGACCCAATTCGAGGAACGTAAAACATTTTACGCATTTTTGTTTAACAATCACATGAGATATACAACAAACAAAAGCCAAGGAATTCTCATTACTTTTTTCGATTGGTGTTATTTTCCTTAAGGATTTTACATTTAATATTGTAGACATTCCGTAGGAACATTTTTGTTCGCAAATATTACAATTAAATTTTATTCCATTCGCTTAAATAATTTTATGCCACATCCAGTAGGGCATAGGTATTTGTAAACTAAAAATATTATTTTTTAATTTTCATATAGCATCGTGTATAAAACTTTTAACCAAAATATTTTAATTTAATATTAAAGTTAAATATAGCCGAATAAAGTTATATATCGTTGTCGAAATCGTAATATTATGAAGAAAAAAATATCAAATTGTATTCTTTATTGAGTCCCTGACTTTTCCAATTCGTTAACGTTTAATATCTTTTATTGCTTTTCAATAGATACTAGAGCAACGATACTCCTTCTTATATTATAGCGATTTCAACAAATAACAAATCTTTGGTGTATTCATTGATTGATAGATTGAGCCAGATACGATCACGAACAATTGAGTGCGCGTTAACATCAGGACAATGAACTCGTCCCTGTCGAAGGCTAGATTCATTACAATGAACACAACTAAACCTAATTCTGTTAGCGCTTAATCCTTTTGTTTCGGAATCGGATGTAGGTCAATGTATTGTAATTGGACCGAAATTGGTCAAATATATCATTTTTTATCATAAAAGTCACCACAACGCCCATTTATGTGTTATGACTTGTTTGATAAAATTTTGTTTATTTGTATAAATGGTAACAATGTGATGGTATCATCGACATTGGAACTTATTTGAAAATAACTTAATAAAACATGGCGCAATAATGCAAATTGCAGATTTTCATACAACATTCAAGACAAAATTTTGCCGCTCTAAAAAGTATTTCACAAATAAAGGAAGTATATTTGATTAACGGAAGCACGTTGATAAGTTAATAAAGGCGAACCATAGAATGAGACTGATTTCCGTCCAAGGTTCCGTAGTCCTTGCTGTCTACTTGACCTGATTTTGATACAATTCTTCTGTGATTTCAACAGAAGTCATTTGTATAACAAAATATGCTGTAATACAAAGCTATGTAGAATATATCCAATTTTTTATTATTAATCTATATGTTAAAAAAGAACAATTTATATATGCTAAGATTACTATAGCCTTTAAGTCGAATAGTTGAAAATACATCATTTCGTAGATTACATGAGACGACTAAAATATATCGCATTAATATTATTTATTTAAAAATAATTGCCACTAAGATGTAATATTGTAGGTAATAAAACCACTATGATAAGAAGTCTAGTACTAATTATGATTATTACGAGCAGAGTTAAGTGTACGTTATATTATATTGTCCTTACTGTTTGTTTCTTTTATGATAATTCTTTAATCATATCGTGAGTTCGTAACTAACAATTCGTAAGACCAACTAAAATCGCTTAGAACAACTTTAATTATAATAAAACAACAAAAACTACGTCGGACAAATTATAAACAGAATTATAACAAACGACTCATATCTAAACCCAATTATACCCACCAAAATTACCTGCTCTCTCAGGGAGAAAAAACAAAATCGTTGAACAAAAACCACAACTTTTTCTGTACCACTCAATAGATATAATTTCAGAACGCAAACTAAGGCAACGTCCTCTACGTTTGATTTTAGAATTCAAACCTTAGAAAAGAAACACTTTTAGTTGTGTGTGTGCCATGCTGACAAGTACTAGCTCGTGAGTGTGAGTGAGATGGCGCGGGGAGTAATAATATCCTTTGCCATCTTGGTGCCTTTGATGTCGCTGATAAAAGTCGCGTATGCGCATTTCACGCCAACATGGGCAGTTCATATACCTGCAGGGAGGGAGACAGCGGAGGCAGTGGCATTGGACCATGGTTTCGTCTATCTTGGAGAGGTAAACATTTCATTTATTACAATCTAATAATTAAGCTTAGCTAAATCGATAATTCAATGGCAAAAGAACGAGTCATCTGCTGGATGATCAGCTGCCAAACTGGCAAATAATACGTTTAGTAGGAGGAGGAGTTAAATTTAGAATTTCTTTACAATCGTAATATATAAATAAGTGATCGACAGCTCTTGCCACTGTTAAATTAAGTCAACTTTATTAAAGCGTGCAAATAACCATTAAAGAAAACGGGAGATATGTTTGCCGTCTCGCTTAAAATCACTTATTTCATTAAATAGATTATATTTCCAACTGATCCGTGGACTCTTATTCTACCCGTCCAAAGATGATTCGGCTAAATAAGAAGTATATTACAAAAGTAATAGAAATAAAATTTTGCAATACTTTTTATTTGCACGAAGTTTGTTTCCTTAGATGAAATTCAATTTAAATATCATTGACCGATGCGAAAGTCTTTTAATTGGATTTGTCGACAGTCCCTTGTTAAATACTCGCTTTACACATGCACATGTTTATATTGACTTAATACCTACGTGTTCGACGTAATCCAAGTTTTTCTATTTCCCAAGTAATTTTCCGGAAGATAAAATATGAATCTACTACTCGGAACAATATTAATTACTATTAATTGCTTAATGGAGCATCGGGATCACTTGGGCACATGTTTGAACAAGTTTATTACATCTTTTTATATTTATTTTGTTTATAAATTGATTACTTCTTTTATGGATTTTCGCATACTATGCGTCCGTTCGTTTGTTAAATTTAATTAATTAGTATTATTCCTGTTCTTAATTTCTTATAACTATTTATTGTGACTAAAAAAATGTACAGTGCAAGTAATAACTTAAGTAGACCATGTGTAGGCAGATCAACATTATTGTTATCAAAGGATTCGAAAAACAATTTTTTTCACTCAATTTTTGAATTCGTACAAAAATAGGAACACTATATAAATATGAAAACGTTGAACTGAACGTATCGAGTGATTAAACTTGAAAGCGACTGCGCAGTGTATCAAATGACCGCGTCGTCAAGACTGCAGTAAGATAAAATTAGTGAGTTATTTTGAGTAGACCGCATATGCTGCAAAGTCATGTAACAACAACGGATTTGAGGAAATGTTCCATTTAACGTCGCCGCCCACTTCGCTACAATTCATGTGTTGCCGACATCTTCATAAACACTACCTAAATATGCAAATTACACGGAAAAGACATATTTTGACTTAAAATATACAGTTATGTTGTTACGAGTTTGTTTGGTGAGTTTCTTTATTATTATTAACTTCGCTTTTTGTTCAATTGAACATTATTACAGCAACAGTTGCTCGAATTTAGTATCTCGAAAACGCGATAGGAAATGTTATACAACATAAGTTCCTTAAATCTTCAAAACGAATTCGACTTCCATTTTAAGTGAGTCTCACCGCAAGAATCGGAGGGACAGAAATAAACAGGAAATTTAAGTGGGTAGACTTATTTATTTAATGTGACAACTTGAATTCATCTGTTTATAACGTACTATTTTCGTGGTACAGCTCAGTACAGCTCAATATTTGATGCATAATAATAATAATAATTTGTATGAATAACAAAAAGGGCATATGTTGAAAAATAAATATGCTGTCAAATTGAGTAAATACTACTACTATGCGTATAAAAGCAAAGGTAAACTCATAATAATACGTCACTCACACGCTATAAAACAAATCGTGATGTCACCTATCGCGGCCCCAAATACATATCTATATACATTTCTATATGTACTAATACTATAATTGCGAGAGTAACTTTGTGCATCTGTTTGTTGCTATTTCCCGCACAAAAAAAAAGAAAAAAAAATAATTTTTAAATTGGGTATGAAACAAACTTACATAGCTAGCTTGAAAAAGAGTAACTACTGAGTTTCTTGATAGTCTTTCTTTCCTTCTTCTTCTTCTTTCTTTCTTGTGGTAGCTTCATTTAATATAGTTTATAAAATGGTAATTCTAAAGTGCTCGTAAAAGCCCACTTGAATAAAGTTTTTTAGTTGCTTGAACACCAAGGACTTATGTTTATATATTTTATGCCTAACAACCTGACTACCAAACCCTAGAAAACAAGCGAAGCTGCATGCGATAACTAGTAATCGTATATATATGGTATAAATTGTATAGTAGTTAAAATATTAAACGTATTTTAAGAATTATATCCTACAGGATATAATTCTTAAAATACGTTTAAATTCTTTCTAGATTAAAAACATAGATCACGAGGTTCGCCTCATCTAAACATCGTATATCACTATTGTATACCCCATCTTTTATTCCAACAAAAGCGTTCAATGGAATACCTACATTAAAATTTTACTACTATTTAGGTTAACAAACATACACGGTAGTTTCATCTATAGGTATACATATATCGTTCGTGATAGAGGTTCATTGTTACACGGATTTTATTTATCGGGCACAATATATATTATTTTCATTATCAAAATAATTAAGATAAACGCGTTAAATGTACGGCATTAGAATTTTAAAAGTTATGCCTTTAATTTCAATTTGTTCCCAACTATAGATATACTGGTATATTAACAGTTCCATTCTGTAATTTCTCACTCGAAAATTTTGAATGTCGACTTACAGTGATACGCTATTTAGATACGTTTTCTTATTGTAAATATAATCGTCAATGTTGCATATCACACTAAGATTTCATGCTCGTTTTCTTCGGTGAATTTCGAATTTCTTCTCGTAAAATATCTCTAAACTGGTGTGCAATATTTTTAAGACCTTTGTATCACTTGCGAAATGTTTGAAATCGACTTAGAATACGCTGTTTTGAGGCTTTTATTTATATATTTTTATGTTTAATGTTCCAAACAAATAAACAAAGTTCAATCGTTCTAGGTCAATCTATAATGGCTCTTTTAAATGTATTTAATTGTGGTGATTGGTAACATAACGTCAAATCAACCGACCTTAGTATCATGCGTTATTATATTTGATCTCAATATCAAGCCTTTTAACATTTGTCTAAACCGACGATATTTATAAAAAACAGTGTATTTTTAAGAGCATGCAACTGTCAGCATCATTTAGTCTGAAAGCCGTAGTATGATAGTGAATAGTGAAGAGAATAGATGCTTTGATGCTGAGGCACAAAAGGATGTTGTCATTTTGCCATGGACATACTTTTTATAGCATAGTAGATAGAATGTCATTTCACATCACCTTACGATCATTTATTTTTCACGTTTTCTCTGTATATTCTCGTTAATGTATCATAGTATTTAATTTTATTGTACGTATCTATTTACGTGTAAATCTGAAGTGTGATTTTGTAACTAGGGAATTGTGTACAGGACAATGGTCTTGGTTAATGTGTGTATTTGTTCAGCATGGGTGGCCAAGCGGAGTGAGTTTAAACTATTATCTTATTCACCATGTCTCACATGAGTTGTTTATGTTTTTGGTCTTCTCGATCCAAATCCCTATCGGGAGTTGGGTACTCTTGATGTAGGTAAGGGAAAATTCGGTAGGTAGAGTAAAACAAGCGCTTTAATTTTGACATATTCGGCTTCACTAATAAACGTATAGCTGTTGAATAGTCATCAATTTGTCTCCGTCTGTCATTGATAATATATTACATTTACCATCGGTAAGAGACAACAAAAAAAGTCAAAAGTAAAGTTTTATATAATTTTCTGATGAATCTTACAAGTCAGGTTTCAGTGTATCCTAAAAACAAAAGCGGTTATACCAACAAATTTGTTTTATCGCTCACGCAGTTTCTTTATCAACCGTTATCTTCGAAGTGTGTCAACTGTTTCACACTGATTAAAAAACGTGACAATTACTTTGTTTTTTCTTTTTTTTTTAATTTTACTTACTACAGTTAGGTACTTGTAAAATTGTTTATTTTCATTTTTGGTTTCTGAAATTTGAGCGTATATGTATCTACATGTATTTACAAATTTGAAATTACTTAATACGATACCATAAAAAATTGTTTATTTTCTTCCGCAGTCATATCAGTTTACATTTTTGATTTGCCTGAATAATATATAACCTAGTCACTTCCACGTTTACAGTAGTTTGTTCCCTTATATTCCCTTTCTAAATAAAGTGATTGTTTGAGGTTATTGTATTTTAAATAAAAAATAATAAATGTAAATGATAATAAAATAAGACTGACTGACTAATAAAATAACTGAAATGTAATCAATGTTGTTTAGTCTTTTTCTGTTGACTGTACAATTGTAGGTCGATCGAAGTTGGATCGAAATAGACGTAGAAACGTAACGTAACAGTTCTAAAATTGGTAGAATTGTCCTCCCAGTACGGTCGATAAATCGCATGACTACTACTGCTACTACTGAATTTGTAAGTACATATAACAAAACTTGAGTGTCTGTTTGTAATATTAAAATAACCACTTTATACTAGATACATATGTATGTATACATGGTACATATACCAAAAGATTTTTTTTCCGATTTTTTGTCTGTCTTCTAATGTCTGGAAAAGTTGGCCTGATTTTGACGGGACTTTCAATGCTGCCATTGAAGCTGAAGCTGATGTTATAAGAAGTAACGTAAACTAAAATAACAACATTTTTTTGTTAAATTCAAACGCGCACGAAATCTCGGACACTATACATATATACTACACAAGCTATATGATAATATTTATTTATTGTTAGAATATAAAAGGTCGACACGTATTTTTCCAAAGCTATTTCTCATACTGTAATAGATAACTATTGTTTACAACAGTTATAATGAGAATAATAAAAATTGTAATGAGTAGGTATTATGATAAATGTTACCGATCGTTATTACAAGCGGTTCGTAATGAGACCGTGATAAACTTGGCACCTAATTTGTTTTAAGCGCTGATATGAAATAAAAACGATTTCACAATTATCTCCACAATAACATATAATAACGTTCAGTATAAATTGTTTGTATACTCACATCTAATCCATACTAATAGTATGAATGTGGAAGTAACTCTGTGTGTCTGTCTGTCGTTCTTTCACGACCAAACCAATGAAGCGATCTGATGAAATTTGGTGTGAAGCAAACTTGAAGCCCAAGGTAGAACATAGGCTACTTTTTTACCTGACATATGAAAACCTACCGCCCTAAAACGCAAGCGAAGCCCCGGGCGACTACTAGTAATCCATAATTTAGATATCTTATTTTTGTATGTTTATAATAATTAACAAACTTAGATGATGATTTTAAACATAAGACGTATTCCTATGTTGTATTTAGAAAAAAAACTGGTAGTTAGTAAGTAATTTCTGTTTCCAACTCTCGTGTTCGGTGGTGAAGGAAAAGTTTTGTAGAAATTTGCATGCACCGAATGAAATTCTGTACATGTGTATGCAACAACATGCACTATAGCAGCGTCGTTAAATGCGCTCTAAACCTTCTCCAATTAGCGCAAGCCTTAACCTTGTACTGAGATGACATGATGTTATTTTACTTTTACAACAATTACAATATTTAGTCTTTAATACATCTCGACAAAAATATTTGATATTATCATTTCTCATATGTCTCGTATATCTAACAAGTCAATTGAAGATCAAAATTCTATAAGATACCTAGAAATAAGCTTCAGACCTTTTAGTAAGTACAAGAAAATAGTCGTTACGGAGAAAAAAATTATCAAACATTTTATCAAAGAATTTCATTAATAGTTTTTTTTAAGAAATATTTATTTTTAATAACTTCTGATTTCAAATGGAATTGCTTGCAACTTATACTTATTGTTAAACAAATACCTGTTTCACATAGTATACCACTAGCATAAACCACAACACCAGTGCAGAAACTAAGATGTTATGCCCCTTGTGTGTTAAACTTTTATTGTTTTATATTAGACAACATCACATATATTACTCTGATACTTATGTAAGTAGCTGAAGCATACGCTATAATACAAGTATTATTGAAAATCAGAAGTAACGACGGTAGCACAAACAGCCAAACCCAAGACAACATAGAAAACTAATGAACTTTTTCAACATCGACTCGGCCGGGAATCGAACCCGGAGTGTGTTACTTATAAAAACCGGTGTACACACTACTCGACCACGGAGGCTGTCACACTGGCTCACAAATCCTTCAAAACGGAACGGCGTAAGAGTTATTAAATCTTAGGTACCTAACCAAACGGGCCTGCACAAAACCCCTAAAACCAAGTTAAGTAGTAGATGCTGGATGTAATCTGAAAATGGATGTTAGAAGAATGTTGACGTTACGTAATGCATATCATCCTCAAAGTAATAAAGAGCTTTACGACGAGTTTATTAAAATTGAAAAAAATTAACTCTGATGGATCCACAGTCTGCATTCCTGGAAAATAAACTAATGGCCTTTTTCATTTCTTAACTGTACATTACGGAAGACCGCTGCTCTTTTAATTTTTGCTGTATCTCTAGTTCGTCTTTTTTTGTTTTTAGTATAATTAATATACCAGCAATAATCTCACTTAAAAATTAATGGATGAATATAATCAGATTAGATTACTATTCCATTAATAACAATTATGATAATTATCTTACACCTGTGATATTCATTCAATAAATACTGATATCTATAAAGGCAGTCGTAAAATGTAAGACACTCAAAAATAATTAGCTTAAACATGAGACATGTGATCCTTTGCTTGATGATGAGATATTTTACAATAAAGCTAAACCACTAAACAGTTAATTAAAATACTATAAATTTAATTTGGATTTAAAGTAACATGGTTTTCCTCAAAATAAGATGCCAATGGTAATGATTTAATTTTTCAAGCAGAATGAACTAGACGTTATTCAGGTTCTTGCTTAGGTAATATTAGGATGTAAAAATGAAAATAATAAGTGAATTTATTAAAAAGATATTATTTTTAGAATAATTATTTTAAGAACGTTGATATGCGTGATTGTGTGAGGTCACCACTTCCCATGCACATTGGCGCGTTAAGAAAATTTAACCATTCCATACGTCGCCAATGTGCTACCAACCTTGGAACTAAGTAGTTATATCCCTTGTGTCTATAGTAACATTGGCTTACTCACACTTCAAACACAACAGTACTTAGTATTGCTGCTTGGTAAGATATATAATCGATGGATATCTACCTTACGGACTAGCACCAAGTTTTACCAAGTATAATGAAATAATAGTTAGCAATTTATTTATTTTGTAAAACGAAAAAATATGCTCCAATGAAAACGGACAAATAAATTTCAGAAGTGTAAAATTGTCTGAAAATAAGTCAGTTCTTACAGGTAATGGTATAAGCGGCTGAAACTTTTTGAAATGTTTACACGAATATCATGAGATGTGCGTTTTATGCGCAAAATGTTTGGTCAATATCATATTTTTACCTAATTTAATTCAACATTTTTTTTGTACTGTAATATCACAATTTCCTTTTTTATATATATATTCTCATAGATACATTGTAAATGTATCTATGAGAAAATATTCGACTGTGAATGTCAGAAAGTGATATCTAATATAATTACGAGTATAATCCTTCTATCTTTCAGCTATACGTGTCAAATTAACGTGTCACCGTAATTCGATTTCCAATTTTTTTACCGAGCATCGAGTGTCACATTTGTTTTAATATAATTGAATTGTCTTTGCTAGATTTGCATAGAGTGTGGTCTAGTGATTGTTACGTATTTGTTATACGAATACATTAATCAAAATACTCTCTCTAGGTTCAACCTATTGTTTGCCTATCGTATTCTCGTAATTGGTAGGAAGTTTGCCGTAAATTGTCATGTTTTTAGTGATGTCTTTCATTATAAATTTATAGTCGCATAAAATAACGTAGAAACGTAATGTAAATTGTTTTAGAAAACTTTTCGGAGCAATCTAAAATGTAAGGTGAGCACAAAGAGACATCGTTGGCATCGTCGCTCGGAATAAGAGACGTTCATCGTAGTTCAAATAACAAGCATAGAATGGGGCCGTGCCCCTTTCTTTGTAGATTATCCGCATATGCCAATAAATATTATTTCAACTGTACCAAATGACTCGCAAAATTTTACAAAAGGTAAATCAAAGAGTAATTATATCGATGTAATGTTGATGACATTCAGAAGAATGTAACATAGATATAAATATTATTTAAATTCATCGTCAAAGTGATTACTAATATGTATAAATGTTTATATTAGGCGACCAATAACACGGTTTAATCGACCAGATTTGACTGCCCAGCTCATCTCAACCGAATTTCCCACAGTAATCCATTTTAAGGAATACTTAAAATCGTAGGAGATATTACAATGTGTAGTCATAATCATAGTCACATGGGACGGCAAAAAATACGACCACCTCATAATTATCATTATTTGTTATCTGATTAACCTAAGTGTAGTAACAAAGTATATCTTACCTCCGGGCTGATTCTAAGTGTACTAATTCCTACAGATAATTTATTATTTTCTTCAATTTTAATGTGCCATGTAACTGACTTTCTTGTATTTAGTTTTGTTGTCCATTATGTTTTCACTGATATGACCGGACGCAAAGTCGTCAAAATTGTCGGCAGAATGCCAAAATGCGTTGGCGCCGCGATACGGAGAATGACCTGAGCTTGCAGTAAGTGTGTCGTTGTCTTGAAATTATATTTACGTAGGTACGCAATATATTATAACCAGGTACCCATTAGTTTTGTTTTATTGTGTCTTCGAAATAGCTTAAACTCATGATTCTTTCATATTGAATGCGGTTACCATTGAACTATCCGTGAGTAATTGTTAATTAAAGCAGTCGTTAGAACTGTCATTATGGGATCATTTGTTGTCCAACAAACAAAAGCGGCGACAAATCGAAAGCCTAACTAAGGAATAGTTTGAGAGGATTGTAAAATTGAAAAAGCAATTGTGAGAGATTCTCAAACAATGAGCGTCAGTTCGGAATGAGATTCCGTTTTCTTTCGAATCCATTCTGCAGTCGAAAGGGGAGGGCGGGGTTCGCGACTGTCTTTTGTGAGGGGCAATCGTCGTCAGCTTAAACGGTCTCCCTTGCCTCAGAACGAGGGTGTATAGGGGTTCAAGAAGGGGGTACCAGCTTTGTGTGTCGGCGGCTTTATCTTCCACCAGCCACAAACATTCTGCCGCCTGGCCTTTGCTAAACCGATTTCATTAATTCGGTTTATGTTCCATCCATAGTTTGTGATAGTAATGAAGTTATTATAATTCGCTTATATTGTTCATATTACACTTAAAGGTTTGTTATTTGATTTTGTATTTTAAATGCCGAAATGAGATTGTTTTTCAAATTTGTACAAACAAAACAAGCTTAGTAAATATCATCATATTATATCTGTGGATGTCGATGAAACAAGCACTTCTTTCATCTTGCAAAGAGGATTACAGTTCCACTCGACTCGAATTGATACGTTGTCAGAGGGTGACATGGAAAAGAAATAAGTTAAATGAGATGCGAGAAAATTAAAACCTGTTTCACATTCAGTTGAATTTAAAAATAAATTGTTTTATTGTTTATCGTATTTTTTACGATAAACAGTAAAATAAAAGTGAATAATGTTAATCTTATGAAATACTTAGAAACATTGTCATAAAGATATTCTATCTTGTACCATTGTTTTGGAACAATCATCGAAATTACTAAAAATTAAGAGAAGGCTCTTTAGATAACTGTAATTTTGTATATTTTCTTAGAAGTTTATGAAAGCGTCCTCTTGATATGGATATAATGTAATCAGATACATTAATAAATTATGTGGATGATGAAAGATGTTAAAAAATGTATTGTTTAAAATGTCAGTAGCATTCAACCTTCATATCGTATCTGTATCTATATTAATATTATAAATGTATATATTCCTCTTTGTCTAAATGTTTGTCTCTTACTCTTTTACCGCTAAACCAAATTTCAACTGCACCAAATTTTGGGTTGAACCTTAAGGAAGGTTTTAAAATTGAATCCTTGACAACCAACACATAAAGTGCGAGTGATACCGCTGTCGATCGTCGGCCTGTTAGTTTTTATACATGACCATCTAAACTGTATATCGACAAACCTTTAAACAAAATATTTTAAATCGTATATTAAGGATATAACGTAAGGGACATATACTATGGAATACCATTTGTATAATAGAAAATGGTCTTCTTTCCTCTTGCTCTCTATCTTAAATTCGTTGACCCAACAAATTGCCGTATTACAAGTAGTTATACTGATCCATTTATTTGCGTTTAGAAGACCTTCTTATGTTATGCAAACGATATTTGGGTTTGGGGACCGATACCGAAT
The DNA here is from genome assembly GCF_905220365.1 of Vanessa cardui. Taxonomy (NCBI): domain Eukaryota; kingdom Metazoa; phylum Arthropoda; class Insecta; order Lepidoptera; family Nymphalidae; genus Vanessa; species Vanessa cardui. Next base: position 7,228,958 of record NC_061135.1, read on the forward strand.
TGTCAATTCAGAAAGGGTCAAAATGTTTCCGCTATGTCATTCTGCAGAAGCTGGCTATCTGTATAAGAAACGTTCAAGATTGTTATATATATTTTATAAGTATATATTTTATTTATAAAACAATAGAGTTAGAAAATAATACTAGTCATACATTTTTATCAAGGTTATTAACTTGAGATGAATTAAAAAACTTGTACATTTAAGCGATAAAGTTTTTAAACATTTTTTTTTTATTCCAGTCGACTCCTGCGTTAGTTCGTAGTTCGTTTCGCGATTTTATCTCGAGAACAAAATTGGAATTAAAACTCTGATAAAGAAAACCATTAATTCTGCAAACTTTTTGAATTTCCATTGACTCTTACGTTCTGCTTACTTGCTATGCGGTTTCGCAAAGTTCACTCCAATGTCTTCGTGATACGTATCATAAAGTTTCTTGTCGAACTATTTTATTATTAAAAAAAAAGGACTTCGAATGTATATTATAACTGAAAAAGAAAGTTATATTTAAATTAACACTTAATATGGGTTATTATAATACTTTAATTTTGTCATATATTTTTTATCACAATGAAATTATACGGTGTAATGATTTCAATATGTTTGAGGCACTTATGTGATAGGTATTTTATACACAACAGAAGCAGTGTGCTAATATGCTTAGGTATATAGCGATTAAGTTTTAGTAGCACGTATAGAGTTTATTCAATACACGACATGGATGCAAATCATCAAAGAACTTGTCATCAGCCTGAGCACTTAGCAACCGTTTAAGCTATTATTAATACCGAACAAAGCAAAACATAATGACATGGAGCCGACTTAGTAATAAGAAGCTAGTCATGTTATTAGCATGTTAGGGACCGATTATGCGTAGATAATAAAGGTTGTCCGATATTCGAGATGAAAAAAAAAACTTGTACCTGAAGTTGTCCTAATGAAGGTCGCCGTTGGGAACGGACATTATTATTACTGCAGTAAGGCTTATCACGTTATATTACCTCGTCGAAGGTACAAAATTTTGTTTAAGACTGTCATTAGTGATAAAGATTAAATAGTTTCTACTCGAGTTTTTATTTGAGTCATTAATTTCTGCTCGAAGGCTTGTGCTTATTTATTTATTTTTGTTTCGCAAAAGCAATTTTTAAATATAGGACAAGTTCTTTTGTTGTTCTTTAAGGTACATGTGAATATTTAATAGGGTATGTTCGGCTAATTTGTTTGCGTAAAGTATTATAAATCTTCGTTCGAGTTTGTAATTTGTTGTATGCTTCCCGCGGCTAAAGTTTCTGAGTAAATTAATTTAATAATAAAGCTCCCACCCCGACTTGTTCATTGGTAAATAATAATTAGATTATTAGTGTATTATGTAATATAACTACAGGAAATAAACTATATGGAATCTCAACAATTGATATATAAAGCCACTTAATATTTTGTACGTATTTTTACATTGGTTACATGTGTACATTGGTAATACATTATTTATAATAATTAAAAGAACCAAGTGATCGGTACTATTGCACTATTAATAGGACAATATGATTGCTTTAATTAAAGCTATTGAGATAAGAAAATAGTGGAGAGATGTTTTATACGCCGCTTGGATGTTGTTTATTTTTAACTGAACAGCAATACAAAACAAACAAGACATTCCTGAGGAATTATGGTGCAATTAGAGTTGCTAATCGTTTGAAATGTGCCTTCGCAATCTGTATTTAAAGACTGGACGACAGACATTACTGAAAGCGAATAAGCTTCGCTATTAAGGGTTCTGTATGATTTATTACAAATGATTCATTATTTAGTTACGATTATAACTCATTAGCTTCAAATCGTCTTATGTAACTATTACTTATAGTTGATTAAGGTACATTATATAAATGTAATATGTATAGTAAGGAAATATGTATGTATTATATATGTATGTATATAGTATATACCCGTAATGAACATTAATAGTCCAGTATTTTTTTGGGGTGCTTTTGCATCTATGATGTGTCCGTGACTTTAGATAAATAAATGTAATGAAATGTACATTATACAAAAGGTAACGGTCAAAAGTGTTGATTTTATTTTTGATGAAATCAAAAGCCAAAATCTATGCTAATGTTATAAATGTGAATTTAACTCTGTCTGTCTGTCGCTCTTTAACTGCCAAACCAATGAACCGATTTTGATGAAATTTAGTATGACGCAAATTTAAACTCCAAGAAAGGACAGGCTACTTGTTTTGCCTGACACACTACAAATAACCTTCTATAACGCTGCTCGCGTTTTGTCAGTGTGACAACTAACAGAAAAAAAAAATCAAAATAGCATGAGAATAATCTGTGCCAACAAACGAAATTTGTTACTATTGCATCATTTTCTGTTGATAGCATTTAATACAAGGTGCCTAGAAAGCGACCCTATCGATGAGACAGGAAGGCGAAAAAAAATTATAGTGTATATTCTCAGCTCGTGCGACCGCGGTAGGTCGCACGCCGACTTCATAATAAGTCCATTTGAATCCGGCCGTCTTTTATTTGCTCCGCTCGGCCCGCTCAGTCGGTTTAATTCTTTCTTTTTTAGTAACTTGTACCGAGGATTTTGTTTTTATCTCTATCGGTATATTCTTCATTTATACCTCATTTATATTTAATCTAGAAACTACAATTGTTAAGAGTAATTTTAACAAGATTACGCTAAAGTTTTAATGAGAGCAGTTGTCAAGTTGTGTATATTAACATGATAAATTAATGTATTTTTTTATACGGCGATTATTCTGATATATTTATAGTCTTTAAATTTTCCTACAGCTCTCATCTCGAGGTTGTAGAACTAATTGTTACTTTATGGTTGGTTAGTACACTTACACTTAAAGATTTTCATCCTCTACAAAGTTTTTCACCACTGAGAACGAGATGAATTATACACAAATGAAGCATGTGGAAATTGAGGGATGCTGTATAAACCTTGGGCTAAGATTTAAATGTTACAACCAAGTCGTCTCGGCTCTTTATTTAATTTATCATATTCCATATTAAGTCCTGGAATTAATGAATTAAAATTAAACTAGCGACCCGCCCCGGCTTCGCACGGGTGCTATTCTGATACAAAATATACTACAAAATTTCTTTACTTGACATGAGATTTGAAACTTCTAAAATTATCAGTGTTTATTTACTATATTATTCATGTATTGTATACATAAATCTTCCTCTGTAATCACTCTATCTATTAAAATAAACCGCATCAAAATCCGTTGCGTAATTTTAAAGATCTAAGCTTACATAGAGACAGACATCGGTAAGCAACTTTGTTTTGTACTGTGTAATTTGGACCAGATGTTTTTTTTAACGGTTAAAAATATTTTCAACTCTCTTTAATGCATATCGACTTCTGTTGTTTATTTGTAAACAAACTCAACGTTCGATCATGCGGACCGAACGTCGAGTTTATATGAGAGTGTACTTATTTTCAAGATTTTTAACAATTTCAACCTGAGTTATAAAATATAAGAATCGAGATGGCCCAGTGGTTAGAACGCCTGCATCTTAACCGATGATTGCGGGTTCAAACCCAGGCAAGCACCGCTGTTTCATGTGCTTAATTTGTCTTTATAATTCATCTCGTGCTCAGCGGTGAAGGACAACTTCGTGAGGAAACCTGCATGTGAAAAATTTCATAGAAATTCTGCCACATGTGCATTCCACCAACCCGCATTGGAACAGCGTGGTGGAATATGTTCGCCCAGCAGTGGGAATTACATAATTACAGGCTGTTGTTGTTGTTGTTGTATAAAGTATAATTTTACTTATAGTATGATAACCTTAATTTATATAAATTTGTGAGTAACTCTGTCTGTCTGTCTCTCGCTCTTTCACGACCAAACCAATGAACCGAATTTGATGAAATTTTGTAGCAAATTTGAATTCAAGGAAGGACATAGGGTATTTTGCCTGACACATGACAAACAATCCCCTACAACGCGAGCGAAGCCACGGGCTTCAACTAGCTGATAATAATATGAACCGGACCCTACTTCGGATAGGAAAAATTAAGGTGTTACTCCATTATTATTTAACGTAACCAGTGAATGCATGATGCACATATATGGTGTCAACATCCGATAAAACAAAAACAATAATTTGAATAATAATGATTCAATCGTATCCTCATACAAACCGTAAGTAAAGAGTCCGGTAATCTAAGTGTGCTTACCACGTTTTTTTTCCATTTTATCATGAAAGAGCTTACAATTTCGGCTTCTTGGTTCTTTTGGGTACCTTTTATAATTATTTTTTGGTATCGCTTTGCTCCGATTATTGTAACATTTTAATTTGAAAAATTCTGAAAGAAATAAACGTTTGATCCTTAAAATAAGAGTAGAAATTAGGTTGATATGTCAACCGCTCTCTTTATATATCTGAATCTATAGCACACAAGTCCTTGCAAATGAGAGTTCTTTATATATGGTGTTATTAATTCATATCGAAAAATCAGATGTAAAAATGAGCAATACATAAATTTACTTTATAGTTGTTTTGTCATTATTATGATACAATTTATGTTGTGTATATTTTCAAAATGATTTCAAACACCCCATTAATACGCACTTTATTTTGGTAATATTTAAGTCATCCGATTTAGTTTCATTCATCTCGTGTTCCTCAGTAACTGCCTTCTATCATTTTATCTCTCTCTTTTCTCTTAGTCTTACCTTAAAGTCATTAATAGTCATACCAAAAACTTTTCATACGTGTCTTTTTACTATGTTTAATAAAAATAATAAAGTGTTATTTAAAAAAAAACTTACTGGCTTTAAATCGATTATCTTCATGGCTATCACGTGTATATATTAATTTAGTTAACCACATTATGCATACAAACTATTAAATATTTTAATTCTACGATATAAGAGCACGCTGTTCAGTATAAGATAGCCGAGCTACTAACAAATCATATTCCGTCATAAAGTACATGCGAAATATATAAAGAATCAGCCCTTAACAACAATTAAACGATTTCATTTAAGAAAAATAATTATTTTGTGGATTACACTGTAACGATTTTGTTAAATTAGATGAATTCTACCTAATTAATTTTATAGTTAATTAGGTAAAATTTATCTAATTTAAGGTAATAATGCTTTCTGTGTTGTGGTTGTTATAATTGCATCACTAATAACTTTGTATTGATTTGTGGCCTGAGAGCCTGGTGAGTGGTACAGCATTTTATTTATTCTGTTCCTAACTGACAATACTTCCCCTTTTGTTTTTCATGGCCATTAATTTATTCATAAATATTATGATATCGATATCATTATCTCTTCTTCTTCTATCTATCTTTTATCTATCTTTACTCAGTTATATCAACTCAGTCTAAGTATATACCGATTAAAATATGTTACGTAATCGTATTCTGCATTCGACGTATTCAAAAGCAGATATTCACCATTACCATTGTATCTTACCATAGCATTATGACATTACTAGCTGCTTAGTCTGACTACGCTCACCTACAAATATGACATATTCTGTCATACACGATATTCCTATTGGAAGTAACGTGATAGTAGCCTTTCTTGATAAATGAACTATTTAACTCTGTAAGTTCTTATCAAATCGGATTAGCAGTTGATGAGACAAGCGACAACTAAATAAACAAACAAAGTGTTCACCTTTATAATATTGTTACAAATTAAGATTATAAATATCATAATTTATTTGTAATTACAATGAGATGCCGCTACTTGAATTACAATTCATAACAATAACAATTTTTGTTTGTTTTTCGTTCGGTACATGCAGACGTCGTTGGACTTATTCACGACCTAGATGTTTTATAGCACGTGATAAAATGTTTTAGGTATTCTGTTCAACTTTAAATTCTTCTGGTTTGCATTAATTTATGCTGAAACATATTTAAATATTAATAGCAAAACCTTAAAAGATGTAAGAATCGCTTATGTGATTGCTTGTAATCATACAAAATAGTAATTCATTATTTTATAAGTATTTGCTTAATTTAAATGCAATTGCTTTAAAGTTGCTAAGATATGCAATGATTATGGAAATTATCGACCGCGTTTAAAAATAATAAAAGTATTCGACTCAGCAAGAAAAATCTATTTGAAAGCCTACATATGCGATAAAATTGAGCGCGTGACCGCTGAGATAAGACAGCATGAAGTACGGCATTTAAAACTTGGTTGCGATTTACGCTAACGTTTTTAATGTCTTTCCTGAGACGACAGTTGCAATTTGTCGTGCACTCGTTCGCTGGGAATTATCAAGCACGTTTGTCAAGTTTTTAGTTGTCTTAACGTTCTAAGATTAACAACACAGAATTAACGGCTCTAACCTTAACAACTTGCTTAAAAACAAGCTGAATCCGTCAACAAAAACTTATTGTAGTTAAAATTTTCTATTAAATTATTAAATGAATTATTGTGTTTGTCTGTTTGGTAAAGTGGTTAGTGATTCAATTGGATTCGCCTTTTGAAGTACAAATTCAATTCTTTATGCATGAGAGCACTCTTCGTTTCTAATCCCTTAGGGATTGAATTTGGTAAAATCCTTCTTTTGTGGTTGCTTAGGATTTAATGGGGCGGCGACCGCGCCCTCATAAATTTCAGCTTTGCTCAGAGTAAAACTTTATTTGAGACTCTTTGTATTTTAATAGCTAAAGAAAATATATCACGAAAGAGATTGAAACAAATTGTACACTTAACAAAGTTATAAACTTGACGTTTTTAAGTTTTGAAGATGAATCGGTCTATACTTATTTTATTCCAGATGTCTGTCTTTTATCGGCATATTAAAATCAATATTGAGATCCACAGGAATGTATGCGTGGAATTTTAAATAGCTATTTTTTTTGGTCGATATAAATTGAAAGCTGGTTTTGGATCGAACAAAAAATGGTTCCAAGGCTGCCATGAAACAAATATAATTAGACTACGATTTGATACAATGATTAAGTTATTATTTGGTTTATACTCGTATACTCTTGGATGTTATAATGATGAGAATGTGTGTGTGAATGTATGTAATGATTAAACTAAACACAGAGGCAGTTTGAAATAATAAAACGGATAAGTTTTAGTCTTGTACATTTTTATCCTAATCGAATAAATTCCGAAAGATAACAAGCAAAATTTTATATACGTATATGGTTCATATATGGTTGGTGATGCAACTTTCTGAATGTCGAACAAAAGTTCATATGAAAGCCAATATTACTTTAGTCAGCACAAAAAATGGCACGAAAACGCTGAACCACACGAAAACTGCATTCATTGCAAATTTATATCCACTTTATCTGGATATCTGCCACAGTATGACCTCGTGAACTTAAGTTCCCTGCGAATGGGCCCACAGCGACCATTATCGAGGAGCCGGGGAGCCAGTTCAAATCCTACTCCAAGCACGTTCCTTATAACTTTGGACCGGTCTAGATAAGGATAACTTTGCAAATTGCAACCATTCCGAACTTACGTTCCGAGTTCTTATATGTGAAATACAAAACTTAATTTATATTTCCACAATATCGTGCAAGTTTTGGAGATTTCATTTCTATTTTACTTTGTAAATACAATTCCAAAACGTATATCGTTACGGTTATTGTTCCGACATCATCCGCCTTCAAAATACACTAAGCTGTCATCTTTATAGCTGTACTATAATATTTACAAGATCTTTATTTATAAACGGATTCTTAATCGATTTGAACAAAAATATTACACTACCTAACGCTACCATGTATTTTCTTTATCTGAGAAAGTAAGAAATAAAATAATAAATTCTGAAATTCGTTTAAAAGAGTTTCATCCGTCTTTCGAATTCAAATAAACAGACTTTTCTATATATATACAAAAGGTTCGATAAAATCAATCTAGCATCAATACGTTGAAAAGCGATTCATTTGTGATCAGATTCTTTTGAAAGTTGAAACGAGAAGAGATATCGTCTGTGTAATCAGTACAGCTTTATAAAAAATGAGGTATAAATGTTAAAATGCAAACTTCTCATTCAAGATGATTGTGTGAGACTGCAGCGAGGAGTCACCGACAAACGGCACTGCTCTCCTCAGATACGGGTGCATTTTACAGTTTGCAACACTGAGAACGTTTGTTCAGACTTTAACTCAGTAAAGCCGAAATTATTCACGACGACACGAATAGTAAAACGACAGAATTTATCACTCCTTCAACGACCGGATAAAGCGAATTTTGCTTTCGTCTCTCACTTAACTGACAGTAATAAAATGATTATTTACGAGCTACGGCAAAGTCGATAGTTCTGTCAATTGAGTGTCATTTATATAATCACGTCACGTACTCGTACATAATACGTAACGTACGTCTGTCTACTTTGGGGAATTACAAAGCTATTTCTGATGTGCTAAAATAAATACGTATATTCATTTGAATTTTATAATTTTGGAATCTTAAACGGATATTGATCGTGTAAATTCTGAGTTTAATCGAGATTCTTGTGTGGGGCTAAAACTAATTTTGTATGGTAAATAAATATCGATTTAGCTACACGTAAATGATTTAACCGCAGTCAGCTTCACCCATCAAAAAGCGTTCATTCCTTTGAAACCTCGACAACCTCCTATAAGGTTGTCGGGTTCGTCTAGGCGCAGAAAGCGATGCTGCTATATCTTCCAGCCGGTTTCTTATCCCCCGACCCTGCCCTGACCTGTCTGGTAATACCTGCCAGAATATAATTTTCCGCCCGCTAAAGATATTTACGTAACAAAATAATTATATACATGTATATTTACTATGTGTTTGGCTAAGGTTAGTATAGGTTATATTTACTTTTATTTGCATATAACTTTTACAGGTGCTAGAGTTGTATACAATACTAGTGACCCGCCCCATCCTCTGACGGATGCAGTACTAACTTAATATACTAATACATAATTAGTTTATTTAGGACATTACATTAGAAACTTCTAAAATTATCAGTGTGTGTTAACTATATTGTTCATGTTTTTTATACAAAAACCTTTCTGTTTCACACTTAAAACACTGTATCTATAAAAAAAAACCGCATCAAAATCCGTTGCGTAATTTTAAAGATATAAGCGTACACAGGTTTCGTGATTGTTGTAAATATTTTACAATAATTAAAAAATTAAAATGAATTATCTCGTTGATATTAATCTAAGGAACAAATTTATTTCAACTTGTTTCTCATGACCCCCAAGTCGTCGAACACGTGCTCGCGATAACTTAGTTCCTCGAGGTTATTAGGATAGGAACTTGCTCCAATTAGAAGTTATAATTCAGAGCAGTTGTTAGGGTTGCCATTTAAAATATAATAATAGTATGAAACAATTTCAGTTCAAACTATAGTAATAATAATTTGAATTATTTTATCTTTCAAATGCGAAACCTTGCTTGTATTCGGAATTCTCAGGAACTGTGGAAGTTTCATAATTGCTATTATTTTCTCGAATTATTTTTATTACTTTACACTACGGACTATATTAGTTCTGTTAGTTAATAGTTGCAATCAATACCAATGATGTAAAAAAGATTTTTAAAGAGAATAGTTAGTTATTTAAAAGTAGCTTAATGTTGATATAGAATTAAATGGTGTTTTTTTATGTTGTCTTATATCGTGAAAGTGTTAATTTATTCTAAATTTATATTTATTTTTACTAGAACGAAGGCCCTTACTGACTGACTGATTGGCCTCGTCATATGGTGGTAGGAAAACAATCCTCCAACAAAAGCTTACACAGGGTAAACCGATGTCAGTGTGACGCTTACAGCGTGGAAAAATAATCGACTTTTCCCCCGTCTTGGAGTGGTCAGCGGAAGTATTTTCCTTGTGCTCCCTCTCTTCGGCCCCCTTTTTTGACATATCATTTTCGTAGATGAAAACCATCTCTTTCCAGCATCTACTGGAAAAGGCGCTAATCTAGGCGTGGCATGCCGTGTCCGCAGGTGTACACTCATAGCATTAGGGTGACACATCCCGCCAGAGTATTCCGTGCAGGTACTTACTGAAACAGCCGTTTCCAGTGACCATCTGCGTCAGCCGAAACAGTTTACTCACTACTTGAAGTTGAGTGAACTTTATATTATAACTACTAGTAGTCGCCCGCGGCTTCGCCCGAATTGTAGGCTCTTGGTTGTCATTTGTTAGGCAAAAATGAGCCTTAGAGTTCATGTAGTTTCATACAAAATTTCATCAAATTCGATTTAGCGGTTTTGTCGTGAAAGAGCAACAGACAGAGAGAGAGAGAGAGAGAGAGAGAGAGAGAGAGACTTTCACATTTGTAATATTAATATAGATATTATACTTACCTATTGATATTCATAGTAAAAATTACCATTGATTCGAAAAAGAAAATACCCTGGCCTGAAAACGAAGCGAACCGAAAAACATAAAAAGTCAGCGGTTATTTACTCTTTCTTATGTATTTAAATACAAATTGTTATTCTCTTATACGTAAGACAGAAAACGTTCACGAATTTTATATAATATCTTATTCATAAGAGATTAGAACCAGCTTAGTTCAGCGCGATTAATAAGTCACCACAATTTTGTAATCTTCGGACATCGGATACTTAGAACCCGATCTCCACTTAATCATGAATGTTTGTTGAGCTTCGATCGACGGACATTTGCTACTGGTGTTACTTATACATACTTACCGTCCTATATATTAACTACTTCGTGTATTAAATTGATTTTATTGTAAATATATTAAAGTAGCTGATTTAAAGATATTTTACAACGAAATTTAAAACGCTTAATTTGGGAAAATGCTACTTTACTACGTACGTATTTAAAATACCTATATCCAATTATAATATCATACCTCATATTTAGTTTAGATTGTAATAAAATATATTCACTAATATATATTTAACCGCACGGTTAGATATTAAACTATGCAGATACGATAATAATACTTTTCCCGTTCAATTTTGTGATTATTGGTTAATTTTAGTATAGAGGGTAAATTTTAGGGATTCAGAACAATACATATAATTTCGAAATCTGTTCAAATAATGTGAATTTATAAATGGCTTCGTCGTATAATTTTGAATAGGTACTTATCTCCCAAATTCATTCGACCTCAATCTCCACACGCTCGTCTAATGTGCGTATTTACCTGTCTTTTAAATATTCCCTTTCGTAAATTAAATGGTACGCGAGACCTTCTAATTTACATTTATATTAGAAATGATATCTTTCATCTGTAAATAGGAAAATATTTAAATCCAAAATTATGATCATGATCGTATGTTTTTCATGACCATTGAATATTGATTTTAAAATAAACGAATGTCATCTAGATACTCTTAGAAGTGTTTGCTTAAACAAATATTACGAAAGTACCGGATGATTTGATAGACATTCTAATAACTGGTTTGGTAAAATAATACATAAAGTCGTAACTAGGTAACATTAGCCCTACAGTTAAGTATTTCATTCAAACAAAGACTGTTCTACTTTTTAACCAGGTATTATAAAAATAGATAGCACCAACCATGTATGGACTAAATTAAATCGCTATATGGTATTAATAGAAGGTTGTTTTCAGTGAATTATAAATATAATATTTGTTTTGAAATCAAGTGAATGTTAAAAAAACGATTATGAAAGTAATTAAGCCACTAAAAGAGCACGTGATGACGTAGATTGCTGGCTCATTATTGCCCCCGACACTTTGCGCTAAACAAGTTAAAGCTAGCTGACGGTTGAGGATCGAGGCGCTCCGGGAATTTGCTGAATTAAAAGTGGAAATGTAGGGAAATTGGATTCCACGAGGCGAACTTGTTTTAGAGTTCTCATTCCATTGAAGAAGGATGAGGTTGCTTGGGCGGTTAATTAATCAGATTTTCGGTTAGGAAATCATATTTTGATCTCGGTGTAATATTATGACGCTCTATATCGACGAACAGATTTAAATATTGGTTTTATATAATGCCGATATTATAGTTTAAATATTATTATACAATTGATTTGTTTTTTTTTTAACTTATTTATTCAGTTTTAATTTTTAAGAATTATGGGGTTCATTTCTCCATTAATATGGTTGACTGGTGCAATTAAACTACAATATATTGTTTGACGACCTCCGTGGTCGAGTGGTGTGTACACCGGTTTTCATGGGTACGCCACTCTGAGGTCCCGGGTTCGATTCCCGGCCGAGTCGATGTAGATTACCATTAGTTTTCTATGTTGTCTTGGGTCTGGGTGTTTGTGGTACCGTCGTTACTTCTGATTTCCATAACACAAGTGCTTCAGCTACTTACATTGGGATCAGAGTAATGTATGTGATGTTGTCTCATATTTATTTATATTTATTTATTTATAATATATTTTGTCAACATTTTTCAAATAAAACAAATAAATATTATAACTTATAATAAAAAAATGATGGGAATATAATTATTGATTGACATTGAAACATAGTTCAAGCGTCACTCAAATCGTCCAGAGCACGGAGGTGGAAGATCGTAACGGTACATTGCGGTACTAACGAAGTGCTGTCAAGAACGTCAAAGGAGACTAAGCTAAGCTTGGAAAGGTAACCAAAGCCTTTGAAACATTACCGGTTGAGAGGACTCTGCGTACGTTTGCCAATGTTCTCACAGAATTTCAAGATTTTTTTCGTTCGTGCTACTTAAATTTGTTAAGAGAAAAGAAAGTAGGTAATATATAAATACAGATGTAACAGAAACATCTATTCGTTTAGCTTTGAATAAAAACAGTGCTATGCTTTAAAAAAAAAACAAAGTGTGAAACACCAAAACCGCAGGCCACAATTTATAAATTTTATTCAAGGTATACCAAGTTAACGATCCGGATAAGATTTAATGCCACAAAAGTTTGCATTCACAAACCACATCGTTAAAGTTTAGGTAAAATGCATGTAGCCTTCATATTTCAAAACTAGCCAGCGGTGCAATTATGTAAAAACATCAAAAACAAACTCAATCGAATTACCTACCAGCCAATCAAATATATTTGATCAAAAAATAATTTATTTATATTTGGAATATATTTCAAAATTACTTGAACTAATATTATACAGGCGTGGGAAAAGAAAATAGATGAGGAATTATTTTTGTAAAAAAATTATATTCGTCCTATTAACGAAACGAGAAAATGTGATTATTATAAGGTAGGTCATCACTGACCCGAGTGTCTCTTATCGCCGACAGAGATAAAAGTGCTTGATGGATCCATCAAATTAGGCTTACTCTCCTATTTATTATGATAGATTAACTTTGAATGTATGTCTGTACTAGGAATATAGGGGAATATTTAAACATTTACGTTTTATTATTTTATTGACATAAAATAAAGCGATCGTTCGTAAAATTTTCGAAATATTTTTTAATAAATACGTGATAGCTAATATGAAAAATGGCTTTAAGAAATTAAAATTAAACTCAGATGTGACATTGCAGTAAAAATACAATAAAAGAACACGTGGCAGTGATATTAAAAGACTGGGTCGATGATGCTGCGTTGCAGAGATCTCGGTATCAGTCAGCTTAACGGTGTATAGTCCACTTCCGTACACGGTCGACATTGTAAGTGCCTATATGGAATCTTGCCAACGAAGCAAGGCCACGGCTGTCCGGACTGCAACTTGAGTCAGGTATGATTAGAGGTCGCTCGTAAATTTTATTTGGTAGTCGTTTTTTGTTGGTTCAGCAGTTTTACGAGTTGAGATTCTTCTTTTTTTTTTTAAATTGCCGTCACGGAACCGAGCAGATGTGGAACATCGAAGTTTATGATCGAATGAGTTGTACAATAAATATGTAGTAAAAAACGAATACAAAATTTGTTTTCTTTTTTTACAGTAAATATACATTGCTCATTATTATAATTATATAGTAGTGATCTATATGCAGACACGAGTAGAGATCGTCGGATGAATGACGGCATAATAGAGCCGCTGCTTGCCGCAACGCCATACATGCCAGTCTTACCCCCGAGGCGGGCCAATAGACGTAGCACAAAATAATTACATCGTCAGCCGTAAAAAAATTATTATATTTAGTAAGAACTAGCTGTAACTGAAATGTTATGTATATTTCTTAAATAAAAGAATCGAATATTACTTCTTATTACTTCAGCTCTCTGCCAGTGAAAGTCCCGTCTAAATCAGTCTAGCCTTTCCAGAGATTAGCTTGAACAGACATACAGACATAGAGACAAACAAAATTCTAAATAATGTTATTAAGGTACATGTACCGTGTGTACATACCGTGTATATATACATTTAGTAAAAAGCGGTTATTTTAATATTACAAACGGACACGCTAATTTTATTTTATGTACAAATAGATTTAACATTTCTAAATGTAGTCGAAGCTGAAAAGATTTATTGATGCTTGGTGACACTTCTTTTATGGAATATTTGTTTAATTTTACATTCATATTATGTCGCTATGTATAAGGGTGTATATAGGCTAGGTATATTAGAGACTTAATGGTCTGAAACAAGTGATTCGATTAGCGCACTGTTGAACCAGCTATGAACGGTGTCTATTCAGTTATAGATTGGTAATACGGTTGATATTGATTGTGTGAAGTATTTCCTGAAAACAAGTATAGGACAAGTAAGTCGGTATTATAAAAATAAAAAAAAAACTTTGACAGCTATTCATACCAGTAAATTTTATATGCATTGATTTGCATTATGTGTTGGTATTATAATTTATACAATTTTCTCTATTGTAGATACTTGCTACATACTACTCGGATCAATTTCAAAAATATATGTATTTATTAAATTACACAATCAAATTATGCCTGCCAGAAATTATTTATAATAATTTAAGGTTGGAAATTTAGCAATACTGCAGTGCCATTCCTTAAGAAATCACTTTGGTTTTCAACATTTTACTTCGTCATCACTCGTAAAATGTTGACCACCGATTTACATTGATACGCCATTTTGACACGTGTATCTTACAAAATTCATAATTATTAAAGTCAATGTCGCATTCTGACATTCTGACTTGTTACAGAATAACCAAACTGCAGATAAGTCACTAATATGACTTTCGGCTTCTGCATTATATGGTAGTACGGATTTGCTGAAGTGTCAATAGAGTGCTTTCAATATGTAAACAATATTGAGGTTTATATAAGAGCCCTATTAATACATAGAATATAAATGTATTTTAATTCTTTACCCACGCAATCAACCTGGCGTTTCGCAAAGGAACATCTGCCTTTATATTTTTCCATTGGAACATATATATATCTATTATTTTTTGCATTATACGCTAATCTGTTTCTCGAAAAACTATTAAATGTTTATATCCGTAGGTTATCCGTTCGTCGGAACTATCATTAGTCACGAATTCTTAACTCGGCTTTGAATATTAATACTCGATCCTTCTTATATAATTTTTAATATTACTTTTCATAATTGATTATGATTCGTGACTCTAATACAAAGATGCCCCGTCAATGATTTTTGTAATTAATGAATTCATTGTTGTATGAATCACATATTATTCATATATGATCAATTTGTCATAGTCTTTTGAATATCAATAATAAATACGTGTCATATAATCATTGCATACAGAATCTATGTGGTTTCGATATACTAAAATATAGTCAAAATTTATAGATCAAGATTGTTAGTATCAACTTCAACAATTCTTTAAACGCGAGAGGCGAAGAATCAGTATACCAGCAAGAGCATTCCCAAGGGTAAGCGTCGGACAGACCGCAGTACATTGTAAAGAATAGTGATGACAATTATGAATTCCAAATATAATTCATTTTGTAATAGATTTCCTCGTAAAATAAAAGAAGGTCGTTACTTTCGAATTGTAAGGGTATTGCTGAACAAGCGCTACATTTGCGTCGATTTACTCCAAGGAACAGGTGTGCTTAAGACCCGTATTTCTACAACGTTTACTTTCTTTTTTGTACTAAAATTGGATAATATCAAACGTAGAGAATATCGTGTGAAATTAAATCAGTATTAATCGATTAAACACATTCATATAAGAATAAAAATAAAGTGGATATTTTGAACAGTATACCCATTATTACAGATATTAAATACGGAATATTTACCATGTTTTTAATTTTACCAAGTTTTTTATTTTTAGTTGGTGGAGCTCGGCTACGACTGTCTTGTTCACAAGACTGAACTATCTCGTATTTAATAACTATAATAATAAAAATAACCATGTTAATTTAAAATCAATACGTATCGTATACTATACCATCACTATCAGTGATAATTCATGTATAGGTAAAATAGATAAACAAAGGCAAACATTAAATTAGAATTAAAGCATTTTAAAGACACAAAAAACAATCAAGCCTAAGGCATCGTTGATGCTAGACGTATCGACACACTTAAACTTGGGAAAACGAGATAAGTTTTAAATTTTGTCTCAAACGAAATGACAGATCATTATCGCTTTAATCAATTTTTTATGGTCGTTTCTTGATAGTTCATTGTGTACTCTCACTTCGTATTCCAGCTATTACAGACACGAATTAGATAATCTTTTTAAGTGTATTAAACCGTTAAAATTGCAAAAGTTCTGTGACAATTTTTCTGATAGATGGTTTCAATTTTATTTTCAATTTCTTTTGATGAATGGGAAAATACTTTTTCATTCAAAGTAGCTTTTCCCTTTCAATGGAGACGGTATGATTTCACTTTAATATACGAATGAAATCATTCTTTTAATTTGACGGTACAGCAAATATGTAATTTTTTGCAACTATATAGATTTTTTTTTTATATAAAAACTATTATCATGATTTCTTGGTAATTATCATTACTCATATTTAAAATATATTCAAGGCGTGTCTTGATTTCTGAAACATATCCATCAGATTCTTTGTAGGGTAAAATATGGAAATTATTTTGGGATACTACTTTATTTCTGGGTCAACGTTTTTTCGATAGCGATAGGCTCTCGTTGATAGGACCCTGATCAGACGTTTGTTTCCGGTCGTAAGATCGATGGTCCAAATGTAGCATCGTTATCATTTCTTAGCGAAATGTCAAGCTTGTTCCAATGTCAATTTTACGACTAAATTATTTAATATTTTTGATGTCATGGAACGTATTCCGTTCGATTATTGAAAATGAAATTTTAAAGAGTCATATTTTCATCCATGACATTTATTTTTTGTTGTTAATGATACATATGTCGTTTTTTCCTTCCATTGTATTGTGAAGGGTTGAGTTTTAAGCCGCCTGATCTCTCATCGGTCATATTAAATTGCCTTTTTAATGGCTTATGAGGACATAATGGCAAGGAAATAGAGTGTACCTACATGTTATCGTACCTCTGTATACGATTGTTTGATAATGGCAGTCGTGGCAAAAGTTTGGTCATGACGGTTGTAACTTTCATTGAAATGTTATTACATTTAAAAAAGTTCAATTAAAACCTGAATCTGATTTTCCTTTTTGGGGAAGTTTTAATGAAACAACGCTGAAAATAAATTATTCGTGACAGGTAAAGCGTCGGAGCGATAACATCGATGCCACAGAGTTCTTAAATAAATACTAAAAGCTAATATTTTTTTTATTAGTGTTTTATATGAAATCAATACATTTTTCATTTCAAATATATTAAGTTACTCTAATTTAATTAAATATTACACACTATAGGTAGACATAGATTAAATTCAATAGTCATTATCGTGAAATGAGGTGAGACAGACCAACCGTGCAAAAAGTTTTTGTTAACAAAAAGATCGTTACCAAGTCGCTACGCCTAAGACGACAAAAACCTTATTTATAAGTACTAAGGCTGGCACATTTTTTGCTGAATTTGAGACCGCTTTAAAAAAGTATCACATTTTTAAATAATTGATGAATGATCTTTTGAGATACTGTTCTCGAATAGGAAAAATGTATTTGTTTCAATGTTCGTAAATTCAATTTTTTGTAAAAGAGATAGGATAAAAGGTTGTTTTATAAAAAATACTAGCTGTGCCGACTGTGTCGCGTTTGAATTTAACAAAAAAAATGTAGTAGTTACTCCTTATTATATCAGTTATCTGCCGATGAAAGTCCCGTCAAAATCGGTCCAGCCTTTCCAGAGCTGGAACAAACAGACAGACAGACAAAAATTGTAAAAAATGACATTTTGGTATGTGTACCGTGTATACATACATACCTATGCATTGAATAAAAAAGGGCTATTTTAATATTAAAAACAGACACTCCAATTTTATTGTATGTATAGATAATTCAAACGTGTTTTTGAAAATAACTCGCTTTTAACTGTTTGTGTTTGAAATGACTACTAAATTGTCAAAATTCCAATACGTATCCAATATTACTGACGCAGCATACCGATCCAATTGGTACGCTCTGTCAGAAGCATGTGGCGCACTTTATTACGTATTCACTTGTTTGTAGTATTTTTACAAAAATTTTAAAAATAATCGTTTGAAGTCATGCTTGCCTTGACCTTACACATGACCGTCCTCGACAACACCGTGAAAATTCAATAAAATTTGCATATCATTCTCTTTTTATTTATATTACTGAATTTTTCGTGATGTCTTAAATTTATAACTTCCTTTTACCATTATTACCCTTTATAGTTAAAATTCGAATAAAGTTGGATTGGGTACGAGTAATTGATAAATCACAAATTAAGCTCCAGTTTCATGTGTTTAATCTGATTTTATATTTGGAACTCGCATTTAAAAGAAAATATCTCTAGTCAAATTGCATGTGTCAGTTGACAGAATACAATCCTGTACTGGATGAAAAAGCTGTTACCCAGCATTTTTTTTCAGTTCAATTAAGATACTATTATTTACTTTCAATTTTAACATATAATTAAAAAATCCGCGTATAATTTACGACATTTTAAAATGACAACATTCAATCGACTTATAGAAATATAAATGAACAATCTTACACCTGCTTTAGTAACAAGACTTACTAAACATCACGCAGTAGTAAAATAGTAAAAAGTCGTCGTAAAGGATTGAAAAGGACGCTGGAAAATGAGTCATGAATTCTAAATTTTTCTAACGTTTGTTTTCAACGCATAAAAGGTAGCGCGAGGGGAATATTATCTTTCTTAAATAAAATGAGAAATGATACCCATTTGTTTTTCCATGATAATAAAGGAACTGCCCATTATACAAAGTATTATCGTGATTTTTTAAAAATTATACTTTCTCCAGATACACACATTCACATATGTTTATGTGTGTGTGTGGGAGAATAGATATTTCACTTCTATAAGCAGGCACACTAGTGTACTATGGCCTGTAATATATCCAGCACTGATGGCTAGTGCCTCTTGAGTATAACCGCCGTAGGCAAAATTGCTCAGACGGACATCATTATCATAATTTCATATTTTTAAAAATCTTTAAACGACATCCTTCTATTATCTTTTCATCGAGGTTTTTTTAGTTTATAAAAATATATGTTGTGTTTTTTGTATTTTACAAGAATGTTATATGTGATTATCATATTGGATGCTAGTAGCCCAAGAACGATCTCAGTGGCGTGCAATTGGAGAGGCCTATGTCCAGCAGTGGACGGAAATGGGCTGATGGATTGGATTGGGAATATGTCATTAAGAAATCAATTTCGAAATAGAATTGTCGGTACGGTATTTAAATTATTTTAAATTTGGAATTAGTTCTGAGGAGCAATCATAAACATCGATCAAAAGACCCGACGATGCGTATGTAAATTTGCTAATAATGTCAGCGACGACGTTCGATTCATATAAAAGCCGTCGCATCTCGTACAAGTTTTGAGTTATAGCCTTAAAAAGTGGAACAAAACCTTCCATTATTCAGAGGGAATGAGATATAACTCGGCAGCACCTGTTCACACTGTAAACATTGGATTGAAACTAGCTGGAGCGGAAGATATTGACGAATTGATAAAAAAGTTGAATTGCGGTATTAGTCATCTGTTAATTTATTAAACTTATTACTAATGTTACTAAAAAATCGTTTTGCAAGTAAAATATGATATTTAAACAAATATTCTTCAAAATTCAAACTTAATTCTTGTGTTGCGAACTTGCGACACCATTAATTCTTCAATACGATTGTTATACAGACACAATGCTTACAATAAGGGTGGTCATGACCTCATTGCAAGATTTGGTTCGGTTTCATTTAGGTTTCTGTGGATAATAGTGGTGACGTAACGTGCTAAAGCTGAGGCTATAGAAATTAGTATGTATTGTTAAAAATGTATTCAATACAAATGCCTAATCAAGAAAAGAGTTTGTTTGATAAAAATCCGCGATTTTAAACTCTTTGAATACTTTTATCAAAATTTTGTTGAGGTTTGTATATGGCGTAGCTTAAGCCATTAAGTATTGTCAGAAATAGATACGAATGGAGTATTTTATGACCGGCGTAAACTGTTAAAGAATAGTTAAATAATGATTTGCTGAACCACAAATAATCGTTAACAGTTTACGTATTTACAAAGAAAATAAAAACGAAGATTATTTTTCCTATTTTAATCGTAAACGATAAAATTTGTGTTGTCTATGATTTCAGTGACATAAAAAAAAAACACAAATATTTTACTACAGCAGTAATTTAAATCTTATATTATTATTTATTAATCAAATAGGTATATAGGTCTTTGACCTCGTAAAATTAACATTATTTCCTGAACTAAGGTATTGTATTTAAAAATAAATTCGATAGTTTTATTCAGATTTGTCAAATAATAGTTATGATTTTACAAAAAATAAATCATACTTTTTGTTATCTACTAATTTGAAAACAGAACATATTTCAGTGAAAATATGTATTCGATTATGATAAAATTTAAAAACAAATAATTTTACAGGCGGTGCTTTTAAACAGAATCTATATCGAGAGATGTTTGTGTGTCGATGTAGTCGCTATCTTCCAATAAAAAAGCAACTTTTATAAGATTCAGTTAAAAAATGTAACAAGAACCATAAAGACAATGTATTTGAAATTTATAAATATCGTTTGCTCAAAATAATGTAAACTTTTAAGGTATTTCTAGGTCAAGAAAGAAATTTGGACACGATTCCCTGCCAAAAGTGGATGCACTAAAAATGAGGTTTTATTTGTTTTCTTTATTGGTAATAGTAAGAATATTGGATATTATTTTTTGTTTAATCTGTACCCACTTCGTTTACAAATTTAATATTGTTTGCATTTATGCCAAAATTTCGTATGAAATTAACTATAATTGCATGGATAAAGGGATTGTGACATATTTGAATCACACAAATAAAGATTGTGTACGCATTATTCTTACGCCAAATAGGTAGAATGTTGCATCACAGCTTAATGTCAAAGTTGACAGATTAAAATACTCATAACATGTAAACATGACCTATATGCCGTTTGGCGCAGTTGAGTTGCTGCCAACGCGCAGGAGACCTAGTTTAATTTAATACTGGATTATGCGCATTTTGCCTTTTTTTTCTTATGGCAACACATATATATTTCATAGGTTTATTTGTATTAATCAAGTTATATTAAAATTGTAATAATATTTACTACTTTATATATAAACAAGTTAGATATGTTTGTTTTCAAGTACTAATTGCATAGATAATTTATTAACTTATCTGTCTATATAAATATTTACAATCTGTGAATTTGTCTGGCTTGTGACCTGTAAGACTGTGTACAGTAAGTGGGTACACTGAGAATCTTATACATTTTTAAATTGTTTATTATTAAATGTAAAAAAAATAATATTTATTGTAGGACAGCATTAAGGAAAACTGGTCAAACAAATAATGCGCCAGTAAAATACGCTTTGACAGGGTACCAGTACTATCAAAAGTGTCATATGTTGATGATTGGCCATTATCGAGGAAAGTCTCTGATAATTGCCCGTTAACTGGCTAGCCCACTACGCAAAACAGTGCTAAATTGTGTGTGTGTGTGGCACAGGACCAAAAGCAGTACGCGGTTTTTGAAATACAGGCGTTTACACAATTCCAACTTCTAGTCTCTCGGTTGTTACTTTGAACAGCATAAAAACTCATTTATTTTTTACTTTACCTTTCGTTGGAATCCGGGACCACGATTTGCTACTTCATTTAGCCACCAGAGCAACGAGGCAGACTGTCATATAAAAGTCGCCGATCAATCTCTTCTGTCACCCGTGTCTTATTCGTCCAATGTGACTTTGGCAAAAAATGTGTGATCTGTTGGTATAACTAAAAGCTTACTCCATAATTGAGTATATGTATATGTTAAATTATAAGTTATCTGTAGCCAACTATGTATAGTCTGTGGTAAATTTTGCGCCTTTTTCTTTCTTCTTAACTACGCTCTGCTCTGTGACACAGTAAAGACTGTTTGTTGTAATTAAAACTTTTATTACAAAAAAGACAAATTCACTAAGTACTGTAACAGTATAAAATCGAGTAACTCATATATTGTATCATATATAAATCGTATAAACATTTATGACAATAATTTAGAAAAAAAAACAATGTACAAGATTGCCAGTGTTATTTTTATTTGGAAAAAAGTAATTGGGCTTTGGCTTTTCTTGACGAACCATCTCCTCAGAGCTTGTATCTATCCTCTGATTCTGTATTTCAACCTTGGAATAGAAGTTACGTCCTTTATACTTGTAACTATAATACAATAGTAACAAGTACTGCAATGCTCGTACAATAGAAAGCCTTGAACAGGTTTAAATTAAACGATACCGATGTGCCAACAATGTCTTAATTTAGCTTCATCAGTATTGTCGTGTCCCCGGTTTGAGGGGTGACTGAGCTAATATAACTACAAGCACAAGAGGCATCTTCCTAAAATATTTGACGCATAATATCTTAGTTACCAAGGAATGTTTACTAGTTCCTACAGTGCCTACTAATGGTTATGAACACTATTGACCACTTACCATCAGATAGCCTATTTGTCCGTCTGTCTACCTAATTTATATGTATAAACAAACAGTGTTGCTAAACTATAAAAACCAAAATATGGAGAAGGTTCTCGGTATGTTTATTTTCATTTAGAAAATTGATTAAATAATCAAAGATTTGTATACCATATAATTTGTTGCTATAAAAAAGTGGCAACGTATATCAGTTTCAAAGTGATGTGAAGATTACTTATATATTACGTCTTTAAACTTAACGAGGCTCTAAGTTAAATCGCATATGTAATCTACACCTACCGTATGGCTTTGATCGTATCAGGATTGGAATCGTCTCCATTGTATGCGTCCGGATACAGACCGCACAGACCAGCCTCATCTCGCTTGTCTGCACCGGTTTAATGTCATTTAGATTTCCGGAGAACGCTTCTCATTAGTGCTAAACTGTTTAAATCATATCGATTTAATTGCGTGTAGTATAGTAACTCCTTGTTATTAACGTTGTTAAATTTATGTTATACTGTATGGGATATGAAAAATCTTAAACCTCAAAACTTTATAAGAATCTAAACAACGATTTTTGTCCTCACACTGTGGTGTTTTGAGTATCTAAAATAATCATTATATTAAATGCAGAAAGATATTATAAAAATAATGATTCATGTTTTAGTTTAAATATTAACTATATAATTTATATAATCTTACAAACACCATATATATTTTAAAATAAATGCATTATTTGAAAATTAAAAGTATATATTAATAACTGATGTAGTCACTTCAATTTGTTTATTTTGCATAGATACTAGCGATACATAAGTTTTAATGGGTTCGAATCATGATAATTTTGCCACCTATATATTTCATTATTATTACAGGACAACCTAAACGTTACGTGATTTAAAAACCTACTATTATTCAATCGACTCTTGTATAAACGCACTATTATTATTAATTTTTATAAGGAACATCACAAACTTAAAGTAGTAAATTATAAAATTATTGAGGAAAGCGGTGATGGATACTTACAAATTACAGTCAAATACAGTAGACGGCAATGATTCAGTAGCATTGCAATGTAGGTACCAGGCTTGCATAAATACCCAGGGAGCACCTTCTAATGGTTCAGTAAGACATTCTAAGGACAAACTGAACGGCACATGATTTAAAAAAACCTTAGTATTCAACGTACTCATGTATAAATGTACTATTACTATTGTTATTTTTTTGTGTAAGATACATCACAAACTCAAAGTAGTAAATTATAAAATTAACGAGGAAAACGGTGATACTTACAAATTACAATCAAATACAGGAGACGCCAATTATTCGGCAGCATTGCAATGTAGGTACCAGGCTCGCATAAATACCCAGCGAGCACCTACTAATGGGTCAACGTGACATTCTAATCGCACCGTGATCCTAATCGCAGCCATTGTGCGCGTCCGGACGGGCGGATGCTAACCACACGCTCCAATATCGCGCCCGTACAAAGGCTGCAATCCTTTAGGGATGTGCAACGCTCTAGTTAACTTTGGATAAATTAACCTCATTCGAATTTTAAGTCTGAAATCTATATATATACGTTCGCACAAAGTCGTGCATATATCAAAACGGGTATTAGGCTCGCCTGAATAGGGAGGCGATGAGATATTGTCAATGAGACATTCTGATAGCGTCATGATCATAATCGCAGCTATTGTGTGCGTTCACATGTCGGATGCCAACCACTCGCTCCGATATCACCTCTGAACAAAGGGAACAATCACTCAGGGCTGCGCAAAGCATTAATAAATATATTTTTTTATAATATCCAATAAAATTGGAGTTTCCGCGAAAGGTTTTATTCGTTTGATATTCAACTGCTAACTCGTATAACCTAAATTTTTATTGCATCGTAAAAAAACAGACTATTTTACTCGATGTCCGGCACCGAATATTTTGTTTTAATTTATATGTTAAAATGCAATGTCCCGACTGACTGAATATCAATATCAATACATAACTTTGAATCTATCTGATATAGATTTGAAATTTAGAGTTTCCTTCGTTTTACAAGTGTATTTTGGAGCTTACTTGTAATTCTGTCTGGGGAAGTACCACTAATGCACCACCTATTTCTTTTTTTTTGTTTCTTTGTGTATAATTGTGGCGAATTGAGGAATAGTAAAAATTTCTTAACGCGCCAATTTGGGCGCTGATATAAAGGATTTGAGGTAATTTTTTTTTATTTTAAGAAGCCTTTTTGATGTTTGACATTTAAAATAAT
This sequence comes from Vanessa cardui, assembly GCF_905220365.1. Taxonomy (NCBI): domain Eukaryota; kingdom Metazoa; phylum Arthropoda; class Insecta; order Lepidoptera; family Nymphalidae; genus Vanessa; species Vanessa cardui. The sequence continues at coordinate 7,254,090 of NC_061135.1, forward strand.
TTGTTTCAAAGTTCCCGTATTTTGACACAAAGACAAAATAAATATACATTTTTGGGATTAGTTCAACGTTTCGAGCTTAAAACGCACCCGGCCATTCTTTGAACTTGCCGCGAGCGAAACCGCAACGGGTCAACAACCTTTGCTATAAAAACTTTGTGATTTATTCTTTTCTATTTTTAATAGAATCGTTTAGAATATCAGAAGAGGAAAAAGTTATTTAGAGAGGTTCACTTCTAAGCGGTTTGTTTAAATTATAAATATAATAAAATAACATTACAAATTTAAGTGGACTTTCGTAGGTGTTAACTTCTATCCCTTTTTTAAACTTCGAATACCGTTCGATATTTAAAATATTTAGCTTGACAAATAAAGCAGGATTCATACATTATCACAAAGATCACATATTTATATAGCAATCAATGAGAACATATTTCGAAAACAGAATAGTTTAGGTGTATTTTTCGGTGTATTCTTGTATGTTTAATTTTAATTTCAAAATTCGAATATATTTTATTCAATCGGGCATTTACAAGCTTATTTCACAATATTAATTTATTGTAACGCTAACACTATTCCGTGAGAAGAGACTCGAAACTCACCGTAGAAAACCAGCTTGAAATCGCGTATCATCAAGTCGCCTGTCAACATTTCACGAGTTAGAATAACTCTTTTTTATCATCCACATTTACATTAGTATGAAAATCAATGTGTAACATAATTATAATACAAAGCGGTAATATTTCTTTTAGTTTTTGTAAAACGTATAAAAAGTATAATAACGAATGGTTTGTTCTTGTATCGCCTATAATTGTTGAATGTGTTTTCAGAATATTCATTTTATGTTCCATGATTATTATCTACACATTGAACGCTTTGTTAACCATTTTGGCAAATCTAATTTTCGTCCAATGGTCGAACGCGCGTTTTGCACAAGTACAGTACTAATTTATGCGAAACTTTGAATGTATGATGATGTTTTAGAGTATCTAAATAGTAGTCGTATTGGGGAGAGTAAATATGAATTTGGTTGAACATTTACGAATTTCAATAATTATAAGTTTTGAAATTTAATGTCACTGCTACAGGTATTTTAACTCTTTGTATGTGTGAAATGTAAATATATGTGAACAGCTTAGATGCTATTTTAAGCAGATTCACATTGTATGATAAAGGTGAGTGTATCGGAGATGATGCAATGGTTTATATGTGAATAAACCTCGAGAAAGACTGCGCCATGTTTCATATACATTTAAATTTCAACATTTTCACTCAACACAACAACATCAACAACAACAGCCTGTAAATTCCCACTGCTGGGCTAAAGGCCTCCTCTCCCTTTGAGGAGAAGGTTTGGAACATATTCCACCACGCTGTTCCAATGCGGGTTGGTGGAATACACATGTGGCAGAATTTCTATGAAATTTGTCACATGCAGGTTTCCTCACGATGTTTTCCTTCACCGTTGAGCACGAGATGAAATATAAAGACTCGACTTTTTCACTCGTAAACTATATATTGATAGTTAATAGTTATGAGTATTAACTTATATTGTACAAAATCAATTGCAAAAACGCTGATGCTTCTAGATGCTTGTTATATATCGCTGAATCTCAGTACGTACTAAATTAATAAATAAATCATAATGTTCATTAAAAGAGTACTTTTTAGAGAGAAACAACATTGTAAATGTGTTTATTTGAAAAGAGCAACTATGCGAGTTTCTTGCCGTTTCTTCTCGCTAGAAGCTGCTTTCCGAAACGGTGGTAGTATTTGATTATTGACGATTCAAAAACGCTTCATTGTGAAGTTTACTTGAATAAAATTGATTTGATTTGATTAGAAGCTGCTTTCCGAAACGGTGGTAGTATTTGATTATTGACGATTCAAAAACGCTTCATTGTGAAGTTTACTTGAATAAAATTGATTTGATTTGATTTGATATAGCCAAGATAGTCCAGTGTCCTTGTAGGTATTTACAAAATACTACAAGTTTAATATTGACAAGTCTTTCATTTCGAATTTGACGAACCGTGTTTTAGTACATTTACTGCATTAATCTTTAAACCATTGCGGTGATAGGAAATATTTTGTTAAAAAATCTAAAAAAGTTATACCGACAATCCGTAGTGAACCGAATTTGATTCTGAATACATTAGAAGACTTCGCTTCTGGCGCTACAATGGGTTGGTTAGTACAAAATACATTAAAATGTCTAATATCTTCGTCAATTAAATTTCACTGCACATTGTATTGTAGAAAACTAGTAGTTGTCCGCGGCTTCGCGTTTGCTGGTGATGATTGTCATGTGTTAGGCAAAAAAGTAGCCTACGTCATTTCTTGGAGTTCAAGTTTGCCTCATACCAAACTTCACCTAAATCGGTTTAGCGGTTTGGTCGTGAAACAGCGACAAACAGACAGTTACGCTCACATTTAAAATAATAATATAGACTGGGTTGTAAGTAAACGTGCATATCACGCGTTGATTTTTAGGGTTTGTGTTAGTAAGAAATAGATATATGCCGAAAATATTCTATTGTACGATATTCTTTGTGAGCACTGAAGTTCATTAATTATGATCGCAAATGATATCGGACCTAATAGACGGATATTGAAATGCGTGATATGCGAAAAACGCTTAAAAGCGATAAATGCTTTTTTGCTCCGCTGACATTCATTTTCAATGCCTATAACGAATGTCATCAGCATTAAATAATCCGAACAGGAATGCCCCAATTCACTTAAGGTGATTCTGATTTATCATAATATATTAAGTGTCCCTTCCTTCGCACGGGTCGATTTTATTATTACATTAAAAAAAATATATTGATGGATCAGTTTTGGACGAGGAAACACGTTAAACAAGTCTTGGCCTGTTTCATCATAATTTGACAAATTGCAAAAGGAGAGAAAAACAAGGAATTATAACATACAATTAAAAAACATGTAAGTATAAGTCTAAGAAACTTTTATATATTTTAAAAGGTTATTTCTTTTAAATGCTTCCTTGAAGGTAAATGGCGAAAATAATAATAATCGTAATATACGTCATAATACGATGACGTTACGTTTTCAGAATTAGTATGTCCGTGTCATTCGTTAAGCAGAATTGCGCATGAAATATACTTTATAATTTTATTCAAATGCGCAGTTATGAGAGTTAAATAATTACGTGCATTGTAATAGTGAACTCAAACTACATTAGCTCGCTCATCTCTTAAATAGAAACATCAAAACGAAACATTATATGATATTAGAATAATGTATATAAGATATAAATTTCCTAGAATAGATGATAGGACTTTGGTCAAGCCCCTCTAGGTAAGTACTATTCTATTCACTCATCAAATATACTACCGGTAAGCAGAAATTCTTAGTAGGTATTGTTGGTCCGGTTTGAAGGATGAATAGAGCAAAGTAAAGTAACAGCCTGTAAATTACCCACTACTGGGCTAAGGCCTCATCTTCGATTAAGGAGAGGGTTTGGAATATATTCCACCACGCTGTTCCAATGCGGGCTGGTGGAATGCACATGTGGGAAAATATCAAAATCAAAAATCAAAATCGATGAAATTAGATGCATGCAGGTTTCCTCACGATGTTTGACTCCACCGCCGAGCGCGAAATGAATTATAAACACAAATTAAGCACATATATATATAGTGGTGCTTGCCTGAGTTTGAACCCGAAATCATCGAATAAGATGGTTGCTTTCTAACCACTGGGCCATCTCAGCTCTTGAAGGATGAGTGAGCCAGTGTAACTACAGGCATAAGGGATATAACAGCATAGTTGGTGAGTGTGTGTTGGTCCAAGGTTGGTGGCGCATAGATTATGTAAAATTTTAAACGGCGCCAATGTCTATACCGCTTACCACCAGGCTGCCGTTCGCCTCGCCTAACGATGCTATAAAATTAATAGGTAGATAATGAAAATATTTGTTATGCATTCAAAGTTACTCTTAATCTAGTAAAAGGACATTTTACTATATAATTTAATTCATATTATTTTGTTATATTAGTGTATAATTGTAATTATTACATATTTTTAAGATACATATCTTATTGATAATAAAAAAAAATGGAATGAAACTAAAAAAAATCTATGATAAAAATTCAATAGCTTTGAATTACGATAGGCTGATAATGATACATAATACACTTCCATAAGTAAACACACATATAGACACGATTTTCAATATTTCAAAACATAATGGGCATCCATAATGTTATTATTTAATGTGCGTTTTTACATACGGATCGGTTACCGAGTAATGCTAGATGTCTCGGAAAAACCACGGCTCTTATCGGAATCCGAAATCATGAATAGTATCATTATTTACACATATGATTATATTAATCCACAAAAGTAATTCGCAGGAAATGGGTTCATAACTGAGCACAAATAAGAGGAAAATCGACAGCTCAACGTAACGTATTATAATTTTATATTTGGTCGAATTTTAAGCCTATTTTCATTTCCGTCCAATTTCCGACATAAACCTGCTAACAAAATTATGATCGGATATTCATTGGATCCAGCTTAATTAGCTTTGCCGTGTAAACTAATCTACAACCGGACAAACGATACCCAGCATTGAGCGGTATTAAGCTTCATGAAATGAAAACTCGTCAGATTTTTCAATTAATATGTAAATCATCTTAATTTCCACACCTACGATGCGAGTTTTCAACTTTATTATGAAGCGTTGGTTTCTATGCTGTGTTGGAAATAATATTATGTTCCCATGTCAGGCATTGAGGCGGTCTACTTGATTGAAGACTTGGATATTAACAGAAGATTACGTATTGTAATCCGAGTAACCAATGAGATTTATTGTACGAGAATATTTTTGTTTTATGTCCCGTGTTTGGTAGTGAACAAAAACGAGATAAAACTTGTTTGTTTTGGATGTAATTATGTCTGCAAATCTGCAATGAAGTTTCGTGGGCGAATCGGCTCCAAAGCTGCTTAAGCAGTAAAGGATTTTCCTCAACAGATATATATACATATATTTAGTCTGTTTAAATGTTGGATATTATATAAAACTTAGGGTTATATTGAAGTGGTTAATAGTTAAAGTTGCATAATTGTATTTATAAAGTAGTATTGAAGATTGAAAATAGTGTTTAAAAAAAAACTATTCTTGAATATGTCAAATATTAATTTTTTTTAATAAAAATGGTTAATATAAACCTAGAAAGGCAAAAGTGAACGATAATGTAATAACTTTTCGCATTTGCGAAATATTTTAGGAGTTTCCGGATTTTTATTTTCGTACCAAAAATGTCTGCAAAATTTCCTTTGCCAAAAATGATAAATACATTTATCTGGTTAATTTGAAAATTCAACATTAAAATAAAAATAGTTGAAGATTAATTCCTTGGTATAAAATGCCAGTATTAAACAGTAAGTTACTTAACATAAACGTCAATATTAACTTTTTTAAGAGACCAGCAAACCAATAATGATTAATGTGTCGATAATATTGGAACTAAACAATATAATACAAGGAAAAGTATTCAAGTTATTTCTACGACATATTTCAATAGCCGTCACGACAAAAACAAATGAAAACAATTTTGTCTCAATAACGTATTGAGGTCATTGTTTTATTGCTTTGAGGGTTTGCCAGAATCAAACATTTATCTGCAACGGTACCGACAGGGGATATGTTTTAAAATATCAGTTTTGTCTTCGATACATCGAAACTTGAGATATTTTTACAACAATGTCTTTCCGACTTTTGATCAGCTAAAGCAGAAACTTTCTCTTATTAATTACTGTTTAATATGTTATATGATACGAGAGTTTGAAGTCTTGTCACGACAAAAATCTTCATTAAATTATAAATATATTTTAAAATTATAACCATTTTTTGTTCGTATTTTTTTCAATCAAACGTCAAACGTCTCAGCATTTTTTAAAATGATCATCATCATCATCCCCCTTATCCCAATTTTATTTGTAGTCGGCGCAGCATGTCATCTCCTTCCATACTTCTCTGTCTCATCTTCTTTCTAACCATATCGTCTTTCACACAATCCATCCATCGTTTCCTTGGTAGTCCTGCGTAATTACTAATTTCGGGTCCCTTGAACCGTAATTCGTTGTTCTGTCATCTATTGGTGAGACTTTCACTACAAAAAGTTAATCCTGATAATCTGTCTTTTTGAATAAATTGTGAGTATCAACATCGGTGTAAGTCTGGCTATTAAATAAAGAGACTATATTGTGAGTGCCTTGCCGCATATTCTTGAGTTTGACGATTCAAAAATGTTTTATTGTAAAGTTTACTTGAATTAAATGCTTTTGATTTCGATTTTATCAATCTCAAACAAACGCCAACGTTAATCTTTACATACAGATAAAATTTTGTTAAAATACATTAAAGTAAAACATTTTTGTTTCCGATGAGTTTTGTTTTATGCTGAATTTAATGTCTTGTATACAATCGGATTAGATAATGTTTGTAGGTTGCTAACGATGGCTCATCGCGTATTTTCTAAAATATCACAAAGGAAACGTGAACATACGAATGTATAAAACAGTTATAATATCACGGAGTTCTGTATTGTTCGCTTCATGTCAAAAGAGTTTGTCTATAAATCTTTGGGTGGGATTGAGGATACTTCTTAGCGAGAGCTTGCAGTTTTCTCGATCAAATCCAACTTGATCTTTCATAAAACACCCGAAAGGCTTACCGCGTTCAAATTGTGGTTTGTTTGCGATAATTTTATCAATATGTTAACTTTATAAGAAGAAATATTTCTTTAATCTAAATCCTCTTTGGTCAATACTATATGACATTTAATAAATTGGCTTAGTGGTTAAAACAGGTGAATCTTAACCAAAGATGACAGGTCCTCGGCAAGGACCAATTATCTTTCGTATGCCTTATTTGTGTCCATATATGTATATATGAATACCGTGTCGAGTTATCCAGATGTGTCAGATTAAAATCTTTTCACACATGTATCAAATGTTTCCACGAGTGTAATAAAATCTAAACCTTTTCCTCAAAATGTGAGGAAACCTCATTCTGGCAAAGGGATTTTTACAAGCTATTATATTTTAATGGACTATACTGCACTGATGACTAACATACATGCAACAACCCCTACAGACATGATCGCTGTTTAATAGATGGCGCATAAACACGACAGGTGTCGTTATATAAGATTTTGTATCTAATGGTAACATTTAAACCATATTGTGTTACATAAATTCATGTGAAAGACTGCAAGTTACAACGCAAACATTAATTTATAAACAGAATAATGTTTGCGCAGGCAAAAGATCAAGCAGTTTTAAGAAAATATTGTATCATCATTCAATATTACAAAGATATATTGGACAACAGCGATTCATTTGCATTAAGAACTTTTATTAATATTGATATCGTAAGAAGTGTGTATGTAAATGATATAAATTTCGAAAGGATTAATATCGCGACAAAATATTATCCTATATATTTATCTTAGATATGTTGAAAGTTATGGTAAGCTTAGGCGATAATAATCATTTAATTTATAGTTAAAATAATATCCGTTAAATAATTTAATAAAGACAATCATATTTCACTACATTCTGTATTTGTAAGATAACCGCTGTGCTTGCATAATAATTGCTGTAATTTATTACTTACTTCTACAGGATATAATATTTTCGAGATAGATAAAATGAGACGTTTATTGTATTTTACAGAGGACGTCGTATTAAATAATATCCTTTGTTTACTTTCTTTTGATTAATTAAAGAGAATAAAATAACGAGATATTTGGTTGTTTATTTTTAAATACGGATTAATTTTATTAGCAATAGCTATTTCTTGTACTTACATTATTTTAGATACCTTTTGCTTATTAGAAAACTGGAAAATGAACCATTATTTTATTGCCATAATATATGTTGTAACAAAAGCTGTCTGAAACTACATTGGCTTAATCGACCTTCAAACCGGGAAACAAAAGTATTAAGCTATCTTGTATGTAGTAGAATAAGCAAGCACTACCAGTAAGTGATATCGTGGCAACGCGTTTTGCATGATATTGGATTTCAGTTTTTTTTTTCATAAACTACCCAAACGAGATACTACGCCTTAATATCTATAACACAGAATAATAATAATAATGTAAGGATAAATTGACACATCAGTCATCTCACGCACACTACGACATCTTGTAAGCACGAGCGTCACTCATACTAATGCATGCCGATTATTTAGCGTGGAGGGGCGCATCTTCATGAGTAAATATATCTAAATCACTTTCTGACATTTCACGACCATGTTCTGCATTGCGTTTCGAGGTTGTTTCTGCTATGTTACTGGTTCGCGATACAAAAAAATCTGGTTTGGATTCAAGCGTAAAGGTTGTCGCTGTGTTTTAAACCTTTTTGTTTGTTCTGAGTATTTGCAATGATATTTTATTCCCATATAAAATTTTAGTTCGTTTTTCTAGCATCTTGAAGTTAAAAAGTTGCAAGCACTTGTCTTCGTAAATGCACATATAGCATTATTGCAATTGCGAAAACTTTAGATTTGTTTGTATTTTAAGATGAAAGTTGTTGCATTGTAGGTTCGAGTTCCTTCCGAGTTAAACGTTAATAACTGCAACATACTTTATGATGTCGCAGTATGGGCATTATTGTTTCCAACTTGTTTATCCAATTTGTATTTTGCTCGCGAAAAAATTAGTAAAAGTTCATGTGGCGGTTTCGCGCTATCCCATGTGGGTAGGCACCACCCACTCACCGTGGTGGTGAGTGAGTGGTACACTATCACTATCACCACTTAGTTCATCTGAGTTCATAAAGTTGTTGGTGCATTACCGATAAAAGTCTTGATTAATATATCTTACAATGATATACTCGTAACTACAGATTTTGGTGACCATTAACATCAGAAGGCCCATTTAAGGATGCTTACATAGTTGTATATACGTATTGCAGGCTCTATCGTATGTTGGTGTTATTTAATATCAATACAGTTCGCCGTATTGAAATACATGGTCCAATCCAGTATGGATTTAATACCTTTTGTATCTGATATTACTCAGATGGGATTCACTTGAACCTTAACCGAAGTTAACCGTCTCAAACTCAGACAAATACCACGGAATGTCTATTTGCTTAACTACTAATAAATACACCAGTATATATTTGTTGATTATTTGTTTTCAACCGACTTCAAAAAGGAGGAGGTTATCAATTCGTCTGTATTTTTTTTTTTTTTTTTTTTTTATGTTTGTTACCTCATAACTTTTTACTGGGTGGACCGATTTTGATAATTTTTTTTTTGTTTGAAAGGTAGTGCTTCCCGTGGGGTCCCATTTTTTTTTATTTTTTTCCGATGATGGTATCGGTATGAAAACGACATAAGTCTTAAATTTGCATTATGTATATGCGCGACAAATAGATGAATAACTCAAAATCACGTTAACCAATTTTGATGATTCTTTTTTTATTATAAAGGATATACTTCAAGGGTAGTTTGGTGAAAGTTTGGTAAGGTTCTGAGCACAGGATCCATGACAAATTAAGGGAACGGGAGGGAACGGAACAATTGTGAGGAGCACGTTAGCAATACTCGGTCGAATCTTTTATTTATGGGTTACTTGGATATTTGAATCACCTTCCGGAACGTGGTTATGTTCATGTTATTGTCATAATCGAATATTATAATCAACTAGCGACCCGCCCCGACTTCTCACGGGTGCAATACTGATACTAAATATACTAAAGAATTTTTTTATTTACGACATCACATTGCAACTTCTAAAATTGTCAATGTTTCTTTACTATATTGTTCATTTATTATATACACAAACCTTTCCCTTGAATCACACTATCTATTAAAAAAAACAGCATCAAAATCCGTTGCGTAGTTTTAAAGATATAGGGACAGAGAAAGCGACTTTGTTTTATACTATGTATTGACGGAACTCCTAAACGGCTTACAGTTAGGGTGCGATTTGGGGCAGAATTTCTTTCTGTCTTTAATCAAATTTTGTGTATATTATGTGATGTCATATGATGTACGACATAGCATACGAACAGCTCTTTTGCAAAGATTTTTTACTGAGGTCGATTACAGCTCATTCGAGGGTGGTACCTTGTAGTTTATGCCGCATGACGTATTAAAGCCGCATTTTCAAAAGTCTATTTTTGCTTTATTCGAAAGTTTCTTTTGAAATTGTCCCTGAAGTAGTTTCTGATTCATATAAACGGCACGCTTAATCTATCCATATTAAGAAAAAAATGTTAGTCTATATCAGTTTCACTTAAAATCAAAAAATAATTAAAATTTTAACAAAAAGAAAAACCGACTTCAAACAAAACAGTATTTTAAAACAAATTAAAATGCACTAAAAAGTAATAATAATAATTGCATATTTAGCATATTTTTGAGAGTCCTCCTAGGTAAAATGAAATAAAAAATATTAGACTACTTAAAAGTCGATTTACGATTATATAATGTAGTTATAATTATTGCTATATTTGGAGTCGGTGTCAGCTAACCCTATACTATACCTATCAAAAAACAATACGAGAATACTTTAAGAAATGTTTCTTACAAATTACCTTTTATACGATATTATACTGGGTCAATCAAGAGGCTCGTATCGCTTCTTTCTTTTGATTGTTGAATCGTGTGCCTGTGGCTGACACCGGCTCCAAATATAACAATAACTATAACTACGTTATATAATCGTAAATCGACTTTTAAGTAGTCTAATATTTTTCATTTCATTTTACCTAGGAGGACTCTCAAAAATATGCTAAATATGCAATTATTATTATTACTTTTTAGTGCATTTTAATTTGTTTTAAAATACTGTTTTGTTTGAAGTCAGTTTTTCTTTTTGTTAAAATTTTAATTATATTTTATAAATATAGTCTTGAAGTTAAATTTTGCGCGGGAAAACCTCTCGTATTATTTTAAAGCAATACGAATAAGGTTTTGAAATCCATTACACTTATTTTTATGAACTCGGATACAACAATTAGTTAATTTAGTAACTTAATTCAGTAATCGGAAGAAAAATCTACAAAAAAGTCATGACATTCAACGGCGATATAAAAATAATTTAATAAAATTCTTGACAAAAAAAAAACAACGTTCGTAACAACTGGAATGACTTAATTAAAAATTTAAAGTTGTCACGTTGAAAACCCTACTTCCTCCCAAAAAAAAGTTTTTATTTGGTACAATGAATTAAAATTGTTCGAAAACGAAAACAAGTAGTTTAAATTCTTTTTTTTCTTACTTATATTGTCCTAATAGTTTGTTTTTGATTTGTTTTAGAATCCGACTCGATTTTCAATTATTATTAAGGCGTTCTATTTCCAATAAAAGCCTATGACATTTTTTAAGCAAATTCGTCATTTCTTTCATAGAAATACCTTTACTTTAGCCAGCGAGCGTTGGTGATGTAATTTATTTGGATCATTCCTTGGTAATTCGTTTGCCCTTATCAAAGGATAGATTCGTGTGCCGAATTATAATGTTTTATTTTGAATGTCAATACGTCTATACCTCTCGCTTATGATTGGAAAGATGAAATTAGGTTACCGAATTCAATAGGTTAATATTACCCGACATTGACATTTAGATATAATCAGGACAGTAATTGTATAAATATGATAAGTAAATCAACTTGTAGCACTTATTTTTCGATTATGCTGGGGCATGATATTCGTTTATTTAATATAATATAATTTCTTAGCTTACGAACAACCTTGGTCTCAACTCAGAAATAAATTGTTGTTTTTTTTTAGACTTTCTTATATCATAAAATAATAATATTTTGCTACATAATGTTTTACTCGATAAGCAAAGAAATATAATAAAAATATTAAGGAGACATTTTTCCCGCCATGGCTAGTATCTGTCAAAATTGATGTTGCCAGACTAAAAAAATATATATTATAATGATTACTATACAAACTGACAGATACTCGTCTGTAGTACACAGAATAAGAATTCATATAATATGTAATATCAAGTTATACATTCTAATTTAATTACACTTAATACCAGACTTCGACCTCTCACATGCGGAAAAAGCCACAGCCAGAAACTAATGGATGATAAAAAAGAGTCAAGTTGCTATCCGTTTTCCATAAAGAATCTATGAATATTATGGAATAGGGTTGTCTGTGTTTTTCATATAAGAAAAAGAGTATCTACTAAATTTCCTAACAGTTGAAATCAGAATTTACATCCCCAACCGGCTGTAGTTCTACATTTAATTGAAATCTGTAACATGACAGTTAAAGCTGTTTGGTTGAATAACTGATTAGAGGTCGGTATCAACCAAGACGGGCTTACACACCCTACCACTAAACAAAGGTATTTATATATGTGTATTCCCTGGAATTAATGTACGCTATTTCATATTTGGGATACTTGAGAATTGAGGGAATATTATTGCTGCATTCGTATTTCGAGTTATCTTAAAATTCAAATCTTTAAATAAAGCAAAAAATAACATTAATGCTTATATTATAAATTGGTTACTATTAAATCTCCGTAGTTTCTGCTTCAAGTGTTTTTCTTGTTTACTGGTATGTGGTAATTAATATTATATCAATTGATTTTTATATCGTATTATTTACATTTAAATTTAATAAATTGTACCCGTGCGAAGACGCGGTTTACTACTATATAATTAGCATCTTAAAATGAAGAATATTCGTAAATTTTAAGCGGAGTTAAAATAAAGATTTCAAATAAGTAATTTGACATTTAAATTCTACCTGGATATTATAAATGTCAGCTCGATAAAAATTATCTTGATAGGTATATCCTGACTCGATAAACGACAATACCTAAAAGTGTACCTAAAATTTTTACAATTTTAATACAATGCGAATTAAATTAATTATCATAAATAGATAACTCGTTATCAGCTTCAAATATATTGATATTATTTAATTTAATTTTATATAATTATATAAAAATGTATATTGCTCTATCTGTTGTGTATTTCAACATAGCATATGCATTTTTCATGGAAATGGTTTTTATATAACACATACATACATAAACTCGTTTGTTATCACGCGAACAGCAGCGCTGCAAAGCGCTTCAGTCCACAAAAACTGATACACCACACAGATCACTATGGCTTATAGTATATATGCATACATAGTCAGGACGTCTGTTGGTATAGTATTTAATTAAATTAAATGAAATCGATTCCGTATCAGATCATTTAGATATACAGTTCTAGATATTCATATTTTTAGTTCACCTTGTTAATATAGTGTTGGTTTGTGATAAAAAGGTTTTACGCTATTAACGGGAGGTTCGAAGTGGAAAAAATATCTAACTGGATTCAATATTTAGGCTCTAATGACAATGTTATTATTTTTATTTTCCTTTTTAGATATAATTTAAGATTTGTGTGACAATAATATAAAGTTAAACTTGTGCAAATTTACGCAGCACACCGCTGACCGCAAATCTGTGTAAATCCCGGAAGGCTTCTTAAAACTTATTCAACATGCTTTGAAACCGTAACGTGTCCTGGGAAAAAGCTCCTCCTTTGGTCACCTCAAAATACGGGCGTAATAGACTTAATGTCTTATGTCTCTTGACTGGAAGAGCATTAGCAATGTCCGAAGCCAGTTGTATCCAATATAATGATAACATTTATACGAAGAATGTGACTTGTTCTGCAGTTATACTCCAAAATATGCTGATTTTCTATACATACTAAAAGAGCACTAAGTACAAGCTGGTTCCATAATATTTGTTTCTACAAATAGTGGGGTAATAAAGAACGTCCATATCTAGCAGTTTCTTTTAAACAGACTACTTAGAAACTACCTTACATACTTTGTTTTATTTTTATAATCCAAAAATGAATCCGTATAAGAAATACTGCGTGAAATAATCACGGAAAATTTACATTAACACTCGATTTTTTTATCAAAAGTTCTCCATAACCGTAAAAAAATCGCGTGTTTCGCGAATATTCCGATGACTTTATTGAAAAGACAATAGGACAATGACACGAGTGACGCTATGGTTTGCGCTCAAGGCTTGGCTTTAATAAATAACTACGCTCTAATTATCATAGCGAATTCAAGCCAACTGTTTTAATACAAATTACAGTTCCTCGTGTACAATTACACTATGTGACTGAAGTTGGGAGTTAGCGAGTTTTAAATGCAAAATTTACGGAATATGTTAAATGTAATTGCAATAATTGCAAAGATAAATAAGGAATTGTATTCATAAAAAAAAAACAAATATTAAGTACTTATCATTTTTAACTAACCATAAAATACGATTTAAAATTGAAGAGATCTAAATCTAAATGCCTTTATATACATATTTTGTATCTGGCTTATTTTATGTGTACCCTTTTATGTGTGTGCAATAATTAATTTATTATTATTTATTAATAAATACCGAAATGCGGTTTATCCAACGATAAACACTTTTGCACATTGCTTGCAAGTAACTGTATCATTTATTTATCTAACTGTTTCCGTTTAATTATTGCATTATTGAGAGATAAATAATAACACAATACAACTATAAGGATTATTCGATTTATTCTGCAACCTTATGAACAATCCGATTAGCATTCTAATATAAGATTAAATTTAGAGATTGATCGTCGTTGAAACAGAGTCCTAGAGTCAAGACTACATATCGTATAAGGTAGCTAGACCTTCAGAGATAGGAGAGTCACCTTATGAAACGCCGATAGTCAGAAGCTAAACCATTTTGATAAAAGAAATATAATTAAGATTAAATATATGTAATAAAATTTTAATATCTTGTTGTACTTGTATTTTATTAAAAAAAGTAACAGTGATTGTATATTGACGGAAATCGTTTTTGTTCCAGGTAAACACCCTTCACTTTTAAACGGCAACGGGGCAAGTGACATTTTTTGATGCACTATTTTTTTAATGGTGTACAAACAATATTATCTTTTAAAGTGAAGGTAATCGACAATTGAAATGTCACTTGTACTCGTTACAAGTTCCGTGTGTCCTTGTCTGAGAGCCGGTATGTACTCTACATTAAATAAGTTCTTATATTTATCATTTACATATTCGATTATACAAGTAATAAACGAAATTATTGTTTCACGATATTAATCATAATTTCGGCGTACCCATTCAAACGTTCAATATACAGAAAAAGAAATGTATTATCTGTATTCAGTCATTATCAATATTAGATTATTTTCTTTGTCATAAACCATCTATCAAATAAATATTATTTCGAATGTTCCAGAACATGTCATAACGATTACCCATTACTGTGATGGATGCCAAAATAAAGTCAAGGCATATTAAAATAAAAAAAAATAAGGCTAATGTCTATGGTGGCTACGTACAATGATTTGGTCTAACTGCTCATTAATCTTCCTGCAAACAAAAAACAAGTTACAGTCGGATGAATCTCGGTTCAACCTCTCCACTATTATACTCATAATTATTAAAAAATTGTAGCACAACTAAATATTTGACTTTAAAAGAGCAGCTGCTTCGTTTGCACAGATTTTACTTTGCTCAAGTTTTACCGTTGAATTAAATTGTTCCGTTCTGTATTATTCTACGAACCGACTTCTACCTGATACCGCCTTGTTTCTGCACTTAGACAGGTAGTTGGCGTAAGTTAAGGCGAATCACAACGGCTTTAATTGAAGTTCATAATCAAAGTATAATAGTTTCGTGCCTAAAATATTATGAGGAAACTCCGTTCAGTGTTAATATAAACTAATTAAAGTCAAAATATACCTTAATCAGTCTTGATTAACAATTTTCAGTGTTATTAGCAAGTATTGGTTGAGAATGTGTAAGAAAATTCTGTAGGGTATTTATTACTATTAAATGTATATATTTTTTAATGTCATCGACGAGCAAATTGGCCACCTAATGGTGGTAATAATCACTTCTTACATTGTCAATTCGCACCCCACTTGGGAACTATCATGTTATGTCTCTTGTACCTGTAGTTACACTGGCTTACTGACCCTTAAAACCGGAACACAAGAATATTGTGCACTACCGTTTGGCACTGCTGGGATAAGGCCTCCTGTTCCATTAAGGAGAGGGTTTGGAACATATTAGACCACGCTGTTCCTATGCGGGTTGGTGGAATGCACGTGTGGCAGAATTTCGATGAAATTAGACACATGCAGGTTTCCTCACGATGTTTTCTTTCACCGCCGAGCTCGAGATGAATTATAAACACAAATGAAGCACATATATGTAGTGGTGCTTGCCTGGGTTTGAACCCGCAATCATCGGTTAATATGCACGCGTTCTAACCACTGGGCCATCTCAGCTCATACCCACCTAGACGGTCCACAAAGGCATCAGTAAACTGTTACAATTATAAATTCGATATGCATGTTGATAATTTAAAAAAAAGATATTGTTTTACACTTACTTGTGTACTAATAAAACTTACGCATTTTATTCAACACTTTGACACACTGTTGTTAAACGGTTTATAATATTTTTTTCCGTCTAATAAATTAAAGGTGTTTGACAGTTCAATTCCAATATAAAAAAATCTAATCTCAAAATAGCGACATATAATATTGAATAGCAGTAAAGATATTTTACGAATCCTAAAAGTTCAAAGGGTATTATTATAATTATGTATATTATCAGAATTTGAAAACTAATTAAAATTACTTTATAAATCACGAACGCTTGGAATGGTCGCAAGAATGTTAGCGCATTTCTACGTCGAATCGGAATTCCGACTGTCTGTCACCAGAAGTAAATGGCAATAAAATGAAGTCGCAAATCTTATCTACTATTATATTGTAAAATGATATGTTTTATTAACAATGTTATATTATTAACTATTGAACTCTAATATTAATAGTTTGAATGTCAAATGCATAGTACTAAAGTAATGATGTCAATGACCCCAAATTATACATAAGTACAAAGTGTGATAATCTTTATGTCTACAATTCTTCTCGTGTATTAATATAACTGAAGATTGATTTTGATGATATCTGTGTGTGTGTGTGTGTGTGTGTGCAGTGGCGGATTTACAAATCTGCCGCTAGTAGGCTAGTAGGCTATTCAATTTTTGCCGCCCCTACTTTTTTTGCAACATTTATGATTTGTGTTCTATCGTCCTCATTACATCGTTTTTTTTCCGTTATTAGTGTGATTATAAACTAGGTGATATTTATGTCAGTTACTAGATTATTTTTTCACTCCGCTATGTAGTGACGTAATGTGTATACATATAAGTATAAGTTTTTTTTATTTCTGTAAGATAATAATAAATTTGGGCTAAATTTGCCGCCGCTCCAAATGTGGCGCCCTAGGCTCCAGCCTACTTAGCCTAAGTAAATGCACCACTGTGTGTGTGTCGTGATCCCCGGGTTGTTGGGTACTCGATATGTGGCGCTGCCATTGAAATGGATTATTTGCGAACATTAAATATTTATCATATTTCACCATTGCAGACGTGATGTGCATCTAGTTATAAATAAATTAATACTAAATATAAAATAAAAAGCGTCTTAAAAAATCTGTAGACGTTTATTTAAACTTTTCTCCTTGCTGTCATTTTTTGGTTACACTCGTATATAATCGGTACGATAAACTGGTCAAACGACGATTACAGATTATTTCTAATAAACTACGTGATTAAAATATGTTTTGATTGATTAATAATGAACATGTCCGGACACGTAAACTGACCTCTACTCGGTTCTTTCGATAATATCGTATTATCACGTATGGTTAACTTGTAAGACGTAGTATCCATAAGTCAAGAATACAGTGTAAAGGTACAATTTAATGTATGGTAGTAAAATATAAGCTATTAATTATCATATTACTAACTTATCGCCCCCCTGATTCAAATGAGACGATACTGAGTTCAAATTCGGGCAAGTATGCTTTGTATTTATATTTAATCTGCTTATATCAATAAAAATATCGTGAGTAATCTTTATCCACCAACCCGCATTGGAACAGCGTGGTGGAATATGTTCCAAAACCATCTCCTCAAAGGGAGAGGAGGCCTTTAGCCCAGCAGTGGGAATTTACAGGCTGTTGTTGTTGTTGTTGTTGAGTAATCTTTATGTAGCAAATGGTATAAATTCACTTGCATCACCTTTTAAAAGCACAGCGAGTCACCTACCAACGTCATCTTACCAAAAAAAATTATAAAAATAATAAATATACAGGTACGAACACGTTCCAATTTTAAACATAGATTGAAGTTTCAATATTTCGGCATTATTCAGAGAATTTGACTTTTTAATAGGCGTAATATTAATTAGCAGGACGTTATTAAAATGGAATTAAAATGTACTTTCTTACCCTTTTAAGATATCTAATTAAGAGTCCCTCCTATTCCAAAATCAAATATTAATATTAAGAAATAAAAAAATGTATAAAACGATGTAAATTCAATCTTGAAGTAAAGTTATTGTGTGATACGGAAATAGGAACTGCTGGTCTTCAAGAATCTAGACACGTGTAGCGCTTGTTATGTAAAATAAATTCGACTCAAGTGCTGGAGAATAACATTTTTATTATTTCTTTTTCGCTAGAGTTCCGTAGTCTCTCAATCATATAGAAGATTACGGATTTTTAAATATAGAAGATTACGGATTTTATTTTAATCTATACTGATATTATAAATGTAACTCTTTCAGTCTTTCACGACCAAATCACTGAACCGAAATTGAAAAAAAAACTTTATTTCAGGTCTTTCTTCGTGTAGTCTATAAAACAAATGAAGATTAATATAACAGAAGACTAGCCGCTGATTACAACGAATAGTTTTAAATAAATGGATGTATGTTGTTACTATGTGTTTGAACATGTGTGAAGATATTTTTTTACATGAATGAGGTTTTTATAGACCCGAATTTGTTTTAGCTGGCCACTAGTCTATGACACAGGCCAAATTTGTTTGTTTTTTAAAAATAATTTGTTTAACAAATTATAATGATTCTATTTGAAAAAAAAACCTTTTTATTAAATCCTGCTTTAAACCTAAAAAAAAACATACTATTTAGGTTTTATATGTAGAAGTATAATAAAAACGATATTTAGGTATTTATTCATCCTTATACAAGATCTTTTTAAAATGGATGAAAATATCGAAGTTTAATCTGATAACTACAGTAAATAAGCATTGGTGAATAGACAGAGCCGATTAGTTCAATGAGGCCTTGAAAGTTGGAACACTTGCCTTTTAGGACGATCGAGGGATAACAAAGTTGGATGTGTTATTGACGCACTAAGTAATAACATTAGGTATGTGTAAAACTAGTTCAAATAAAAAGCGCGTTTAGCTAAATCTAATAAAAATAAAATCGAAATAAATGCGCTAGAAAGCTATGTATATAACGGTCATAACAATTCTCGTAAAAACTTGGATTTAGGTGGAGTTTTAACAATTTTACAGCCGAAGTGCTTGAAACTCGTGAATCTAACTCACGTTCGAACCCGGCTAGCATCACTCTAATTTCATGTGTTTGTTATGCATTGGTAATAATAAAAAAACCTTTTAATTATAGTAAAAGTTTGTATATATTAATAGTTCCTATTTCAACAATATTAAATTAAAAAAAATTAAATTTTCAGAAAAGTACAGAAAATTAAGCACGACACACAAACACGCATACACAAACACACAACGTCATACACATTGTTAATATGTACACATTTATCATTGTGGAAAGTGTTAACACGGCCAAGATTTTGCGCAGGATAGGTTGGTGAATAAATCTTGTGAAGTATCTATCAAATCTCTCTCTCAGACCGGTGGAAAGATAATTCGATATGTCCGAAAATATGGGTACGGAAATGTAACTTAACAATTTTGTAACTCCGCTTTATAAAAAGATCAATAATGTTTTATTGGTCTGAGCAGGAATTTGAATCCAAAACTTTGGGATCTGTAACTTTATAAGAGAGTCAGTGAGTTATTAACGTTTTACTTTATGATAAATATTACAATACAAACAAATTTTTGACGACCTCCGTGGTCGAGTGGTGTGTAGGTACACCGGTTTTGCATGGGTACGCCACTCCGAGGTCCCGGGTTCAATTCCCGGCCGAGACAATGTAGATTAGCACTTGTTTTCTATGTAGTCTTGGGTCTGGGTGTTTGTGGTACCGTCGTTACTTCTGATTTTCCATAACACAAGTGCTTTAGCTACTTACATCAGAGTAATGCATGTGATGTTGTCTCATATTTATTATTTATTTATTTTAATTACTATGGTCGCAATGTATTCGTATGTAATAAATGTTTTTAAAACAATTTAATAACCGATCGCTATTATCTTAGTCACATCTGATAAAACTCATAATTCTACATCACACCTATCGAAAGCAAACACTAACATAAACCATTTCCTAATCTCTATTCAGCCAGCATAAGATACCTTCGAAAACAATTCGCATATTGCTACATTGTTTCCGTAAAAGCATTTTCATTTTACATTTATACTCGCGTTCGATTTAAATATTCACGATATGTGTATCGTGAATATTTAAATCGAACGCGAGTAATACTAATAGTTAAAAATTCCTTGAGTGGTATTTAGAGATGCTATCGATTGGTACAGTAGGCATATTATTCGACACTTTAAATTACAATTAGGAATTGTTGCTATGCAAATACGACAGAATATCTATGTTGATAGTAATAAAAATAATTCGAAGCGACACTTGATTAAATATTCGCGATTTTTGTCGATAACTGTATACCGCCGCGTTTCGACAAAAAATTCTGCCAGGTAAAGCAATTCGTTAGAACATTGTAATTTTATTTAGTTGACAGCCGAACGTGATAAATAGATAAGCTCTTGTAAACAACAGAAATTAATAATTTTCCTTATGAAGAGATGCGGTTTAAGCTTTAAGGATGGTAATTAATAATTTAGACACTTCAACAGGCTTATCAAATAGCCCATCATCTAACGTCGCTTTCAACGTTGATCAAAGTTTAATTTGAATTGAGTAGTTATATTAACATAAAATTATCTGATCTTTGAACATTGATAATTGAATGATAATATTTTTTTTATTTATTATAATGATTATTTCTCGTTAAGTCAATCGTCGTTATAACAACTATGTATAATTAAAAATTATCTTTGGGTATAAAAGTATATAACTTTATCTAGACAACATAGGGATACATTAATTTCTTCATATTAATTTCCTAATTTAATTATTTAGTTATTAACTTCCCTTCAAATTATTTATTTTAATGTACATTTTTACTTCACTTTTAATTTGCAACGAAACCCGTCGACGTCACAGCGGCATATTTTTTACTGGCGTGTTTATAAAAGAGGTGAAATTTTCGGGCGTCGCAATTTTTCTAACTTTTTCATCTGAAGTTAGGTAAATGTAATATGTCACTGTCGGCATGCCTTCAGAGTGTTATTTACGTCGTTTATCCCAATTAGTATAATGGCAAAGAATTCCGACACCCTTTATTTGTAATCTTATTGTGACAATTGTATTTTCCTCAGTAATGTTAGTTTGAGCGAGGGAACAAATATTTCTTGAATTAATGACAGTACATCGAAGATAATTTTAGGAAAAAGAAGGTCACAGTACAAAAAAAGGACTTTTTTGAATTTAGAATAATGTTATTTAATGAGAGATATAAATAAATACAATACAAATGCTGTATAATAAATCTATATCAATTTTGATTAGCTCAAGTTATCTTATTGTCTTATTGAAAACTTTCCTCTGTACGTGTTTGAAGATCAATATCTTGACAATGATTAATTTGATCTCTAAGTTGTCCTTCCGATCTCTAACACCTGAGACTTCAGAGCAACTGTGCTGGCTTAAATGTTCATTATATGTCATATATGTAACAATTATGATAATACGTATTAAGGTAACTACAGTTTTTTTACACATGTGTTTAAATTCAATATTTAAAGTCGTGTTATTTGCGTTGAATAATTTCGAAGAACATATTTTTATTATTAAAATTATTGCCTTAAAATGTTTTAGTCTGGGAAAAATTAAGATTCCGATTATACATACATTAGATTTAAATCATATGAATTAACAAATATGAAATTTTTATTGTTGTTACAATATTTAGTAAAAGTAACTATGTGATACTAGTAGTTATAGTTTCCTTATTTGAATATTTCTTCGGGAAAAACAAAAATTGTCTATTAAAATAGTGCTTTATTTTTCTTTATTCATCTCGTGCTCGATGATGTATTATACATTGTGAGGAAACCTGCATGTGTCTAATTTCAATGAACAACATGGGCAAAGACAAAAATAGTATAAGTATGTGTGATTTTAATATACAATTTAATTCAGCTTCATTAACCAATACGTCATACAATATTTTGTACGGTCATACAGTAATTGTCGCAAATGCTTTGCGGAGGTACAAACAAATGTGTTTAATTAACGGCAATTATAGATACGCTGGTCAGGTAGAGCGACCAGGACGTACCTAATAGCTGGATATTGGATAACGCGTGTGCCATTGACTCTCATTAATTATTCGACTACTGGACTAATTAGTGGTCACATGTTTTATATGATGTGGTCGCTAAAATATCCGCTACCTAAATTTATTTTAACGCTTACACTTTAAATATTGAATATTGGTAGATTATAAATAAATTATTTGTCATGTAATATTGAATGTGTTTCACGCATTTATAATAAAGTAACAGTCTGGTAATGTGCGACTTCAGAAGTAAGGCGGGTTTGAACACACAGTCATCGGCTAAGATACGCTTTCTCACAACTAAGCCATATCGGCTTTTAAATATAAATATTATTTGTTACATAAAATAAAATACTCATACGTATATTATTATTATGAAATGAGTATTATTATGCATCAATAAATAATTTCATTATTATTAAATATAGGCGAGTGTTTTTACGATGATTATTTTAACGGTTGTTATTCCCATTTAAGGCGTGTTGTAAATTTATGGTTTGGATAGTTTGTCGTACAATTCTGCTAGTAAATGTACAACTTAATGTTAAAAAGTACTGTAAAAAATGTATTGTTGAAAGACGTTGACACGGCTGGCTTTAACTAGATAGTCGTAACCATTCCAACGGCGTTCTAATCTTTGGTAATGCAATTGATATGAATAAAATTTTATAATTGCAGAATATACAATTTGATTATTTCATTATTGTACGCAAAAAAGATTATTATTTTTGATTATTCAAGAATTTGAAATTTAAAATTATGCAACGGATTTTGATGCGGTTTTATTTAATAATAGCGTTTCGAGGGGAAGTTTTTGTGTATATAATATATAGAAAATATAGTAAAGCAAGTAATCTTATAAATTCAACTATCCGATATTATAACCTGAAAAAATAGTTGTAAAACTAGCTGCATAAGGCTGGCTGATTCAATTAATGTTAAAGAAGGAGCGAGTCTGAACAGCGATCC
The DNA here is from genome assembly GCF_905220365.1 of Vanessa cardui. Lineage (NCBI taxonomy): Eukaryota > Metazoa > Arthropoda > Insecta > Lepidoptera > Nymphalidae > Vanessa > Vanessa cardui. The sequence continues at coordinate 7,277,533 of NC_061135.1, forward strand.
AAAAAGTTAGAAACCTTTTGTTTAGAACGTCTAAATGTCAAACCTATAAACTTCGTAGGACTTAATAACAATTCTATGTCACTAGATTTTACTGAACTCGGAACTTAACACGCAGTGAATGAGGACTAAGTTTCTAAGTTACTCAACAAGTTTCTCCCATTCCCGAGGGATCGCTCGTTTGTAATTCGACTGTAGGTCCCTTGTATTACGGCGTGACCTCTGCTACTTCTTTTAGGTTCCTAAAACAAAGGGAAACCCTTATATTCTTCTAACATTCCCTGTCTTGTAAATGCCTTTATTATTTTTCTCTGTGTCTTTCCTTTATTAAATAAAACGGAAAATACTTTTGTGTTTATATATAAACATGATTATAACAAAGATATTTAATATTCGGTAATTACGGTTTATCTATTAGATGTTCTATAATTAATAAGTATGTTATGAAATAAACACGACGAATATTGTTTACGAATAGGTACAACAAACGATCCGAGGTGGCCCAGTGGTTAGAACGTGTGCATCTTAACCGATGATTGCGGGTTCAATCCCAGGCAGGCATCACTGAATATTTATGCGCTTCATTTGTCTTTATTCATATCGTGCTCGACGGTGAAGGAAAACATTGTGAGGAAACCTGCATTTGTCTACATTTAATGAAGTTCGGTCACATATGTATCCAACAGCCCACTTTGGATTGGAGGTGGAATATGCTCTAAAACCTTTTCCTAGACTCCTAAGCCCAGCAGTGGGAAATTTACAAGTTGCTTATGTTAAAATGTGTTACCAGTATAATACAAAAACAGAAGTGATAATTGAAGTGAACCGCCTTTGTAGCAATTTATTTTATTCGTATTGTCCAGTCGACTAAGCGAGCAAGTTAGTTCTTAAGGATGGTTTCCAATTTCACTCTTCGTTTGATATTACAAATGAGACGCTCATTAGTCGTTTGTGCCATTTTTCTTATCGCCAGGAAAATGTTTCTCGAAGAAATCTAATAAATTGTCACTTGTGTTATATATGACCCTATTAGCAATTGAATTAGTCGACGGAAAATATTCTTTATCTACTAAGTATATATAAATAAAATTCAATATATTTGGTTTTATAAAATTGACAGTTTGTTTGGGAATGGCGAAATTACACAATCGATTTTTATAAAATTTTGGGGTTCAAAAGATGATTGATGATTAGGTGAAATACTGGTACGTAGCATTCATAAGTGCCATTGTAATGATGCAATATACTACGTATAAAAGATTCCACAGGAAATATCTATAATAATAAATTCGTACAAATAAACCCGATCGAAATCTATCAACAATTATAGATAGCTAAAATATAATGATTTTTAGCCGGCAACGTGTATTAAATTCGTATAATCGAGATATTTCGGTATTAAATAAATGATTATTATTAATGTTATTAATTACGGGATATTTACCATGTTTTTTATTTTTGTTCGGTGGAGCTCGATATTTCGACATTATCTAACCGACCGAACAAAAATAAAAAACATGGTAAATATCCCGAAATTAATAACTTATTAATAAAAATAACTATGTTTATTTAAAATCTTATATAAATAAAAAATCTTATATAAATAAATGATATTCAATGACGTGACATTCAACGGGCGGCCATGTTTGACGTTTACGGGTGCGTTCAGAAAGCTGTCTAAAGGTTGACTATTGTTTGATTTCACCAACTTGAATGAAAAAAAAAAAAATGTTTTATAATTATGTTTAAGAAAATAGTTTTAATTATTTCACTCGGGCGACGCCGGGTTTTCATCCAGTATATAATATAAGTAAACATAAGCTAAGTTTAAACAATTATATCTGAGTTATTTTAATTGAGTGCTACTAATTTGTAGTTAGCATTTCTAAGATTAACAATTGCATTAATAAATAATGCGATAACTAATAGTACAAACACAAATATACATTAGAGTTACATAAATACATTGTGAGGTATATAGATGTTTAAACATTTTATATATGTGTGTGTGTGTGTAAGTGTAGTACTTATAAATGAAAAAGCATAGACAAAATTAATTTCGTTTGCTATTAAAAATGTAACATAATTTTTTTCCTAAAGTAATGAGCTTAAATTAAATTCGTTATACGATGGCAAAAGTTAGAAAATATTCTGAAACATTTTTATTCCCAAAAAAAGGATATACTTAAAGAATATGTCATATCTATATGCTTCATATTTGTGACATAAATTAAGGACTAATATTGTATAAGAATGATGTATCACAACCACCAATACCGTTTCAATAAACATGATTTATATCTCAGCTACGTTTACTAATATCTTAGTCGTATGGGAAAACACGATACTAGTAGGCATTTATATGGAATATAAATAGTTCCTTTGTCAGATGGTTTTGTTTAGTAAAGACGCCTCGCCTATTTTCCCAAGAGCTCTCAAACCGAAGAGTCGTTAGCGAGCGCGTCACTACACCAGCTTAAAAAAATTTAAACGTCATTTTTATACGTATATTTTAAACGTAGTTTTTTTGATATATTGTCATTAAGTCAAAATTAAAAGCGGCTACTTGTATACAAAATAATATTACTTATACTAAACTCCATTCCACTGGTGACTGGAGGGTTGGTTCGTTTTTTTGCCCAGAGGATCGAAATTGCGATTCAACGGGGAAATGCTGCGAGCCTTCTTGCCATTCCACGCGGTCAAGATTTATACTGTAACTATTTTGAGTTCATATTTGTATATATTTAAGTATTTAATGTTATTAATTCTTATTTTAACACACTGCACTGCATCTTTTGAAGTGTTTTATGTTTATTGGTTTAGTTCTTTTTTTATGCATGTGTCTAATTTCTGTGAAATTCTACAACATGTGTATTCCATCAACCAGCATTGTAAGAGTGTGGTGGAATATGTTTCAAACCACCTTCTCCTCAACAGGAGAGGAGGCCTTAGCTCAGCAGTGGGAAATACAGGCTATTGATGATTTTTTTTTTTTTTTTTTTTTTAAATAGGCATTACAAACAATCTTTTCTTTATTTATATATATAAATTCGTCTTTTAATACAATCCTTCTACTCCACGATGATTTTCTTATTAATTTTAATCTCACGGTGTAAGTACTAAAAATATTAAACATTTTGTAATTCATGTACATTCTCCGTTCTAGCCATTAAAAAATAATGACTACATAAAATGTAGCTCAATTTACATAGTATTAAGTCCGTAACGATTGGTGATTAAAGATTAATTTGTTAATTTTTTCCCGCTTTCGTTAATTTTCTGTGCTTTACGAGACTATAATTCAAATAAACTGTGGAACATTGAAGAAGAACGAAATTTCAACAAAGATTTAATACAAAATTATTACGATAATTATTTTAGATAAAAATATTTTGTATTGTTTTTTGTTATTATAGACTAATTTGAAAAAAAAAAAACGATTCTATTTTCCATATATATATTTAGACGGGAAAATCTTTACTTCTGGTTGTCTTTATGAAATATTAACCATTCCTTATTACCAGAAGATGTTATACCATATTATACCATAATCGTTGTGCCTCTAGTTACACTTACCCTTCAAACCGGAACATAACATTGTAAGTAAGTGTAGGTGTTTGATGGTTGAATATATGATCAGTAGATCACACAAACACAATCATCGAATTAAGCGAATATCTAATTGTTCTATATTCAAAATGAATGTGTTATCCACATAATAATATAGAGAATATGTTAAGATTTCCGTAACATCGTCTCGAAACAAGTATCATTACAGAGAGTATTTCGGGAGCGCGCTGCATATCCTATAGTTTACTCGACTTCGTACATACTTAGTTAATGACTTTCAAGGACGTTACTCAGACCCTTATAACCGCTGGATAATATTACTCGGTATGTAGATTGCTGTATTTGAAGATCGTTCGTGTAATATTAGGTACCTTTTAATAGTTCATTCATAGCAATGTAATAGAATTAAATGGAAGATTAGATTATTTATCGTCATTGTTTTAATATCAGCAATTCTTGTTAAGAAAATAATTTCAAGTATTTAATTCTTTTTTTTTTTCTCTCTGGAAATATCGTGTACGCGTTTCATGAAGCGTTGGGACTCACGGGTAACCGAGAGCCGGAACCGACTAAATCACCAAAGGTACCCTTTCCATCCTTTCGAATAGCGCCACGGGATCACTTGTGCATTTAACTGTGGCATACATCAATCCTGAATAAAACCTATTATTTGACACAAAAAAAAAGTTGGCGCTTAATTTCTTACCCTTTCCCTCCCACGTATCACGCGTGATTCATGCTTATTGTCACCAATTCTGTCAGCTTTTATTTATCGAACAAATGAATTGATTTTAAAACATATCAATAATAATAATTTATATATACATTATAATTATAATTTATATAACAGGCGGATGGATATCAGATTTTTTAAAAAATGCGCCTTTGATTTTTTAAGGTCGCTTTCTTTTGAAAATGAAGCTTAGAGTTAATTTAGGTTTCGTCAAGACAGTATTCGTGAGAATTTTAAGGATTCGTTTTACTATAAAAACGCTATATCGAATTTGACGAAAATTCGATCAAGGTTTTCGTTATGGTACGCATTGATAAAATTACGCAAGTACGCATTTGGATTCGATGGCATAATTAACTCTCAAAAAAGAAAGCCCAAAGAAATATTATATTCAATCAAACTACTGGGATCTCATTAAGTCAAATCTTCACTTTTTAAACTGTCATTTAATAAATTGTTTTTAATTTTAAAAATTCATTTAAGTGATAGTTTAACAAAAATCTAATTATGTATCTTTTCTTAAATAATAAACGAATTGTATAACTATTGTAATCGCAAACGCAGTTCAAAGTATCGTTATAATCATTTTCTTGCCTTATCTCGTCTATTTGGGGTCGGCGCGTGTTTTTCTTTTATTCATCAGTAACTTATTACATAATTCAACAATAATAACAACAAATAACTCACCACGTGTAGTAGTCATTGAATATGGAACGTATGGAATACGTGTAATAGTTCGGAAGGAACCGGTGTTAACCTTTAAAAGAATGTTTGAAAAAAAAGGAAATATCTACTATATTTACTAAAAGTGATTCTCTATTTTATTGTGTGTGTGTGTTTTTTTATATGTACTGTACATTACGTATATATGTTACATTGTTTTTCTATAAAATCCAATAAAATTCTGGTCAATCGAAGCCACTAAATATATAAATAACACAGACAATCGGCACTGCAGTTACAAAAAAATAAAGTGGTAAATGTTTTTATGTCATATAATCGTGATCTGCTCAATGGGCCAAAAAAAAGTACTACTACTACACTACCTCTATATCAACTCGGTCGGCAATCGAACCCGGGACCTCGGAGTAGCGAACCTATGAGAAACGGTGTATGTACTACACACTACACTACTCGACCACGGAGGTCGTCAAATATTAATTATTTCATGTATCCCGATTGCCATCACCTTGGGATCTAAGATTCTTTGTGCTCTGTACAATGGCTTAGACATCCATGAAACCGGAACACAACAACACTTAAAATAAGTATTGTTGCTTGTCTGTATAATTATATGACATTTGAGTGATATCAAACGTGGTACCTAACGGACTTAACGTCTTTTTCTAGCTTGCACACATGCAAAGAAAATGTTAACATATCTGTATGTACGAATACATAGTATCGTAGCGTGTCGAGAAAAAAAACATTATTATTAAATTAGTTTCATTAAGAAAAAGATTAGATATTTAAAAAAAAAGTAGCAAAGGAAATGTAATAATGCTCATGATTATCAGTCTCAAATATAGTTTCAATGTTTTTGTTACGTTTTATTAAAGTGTAACTTCTAATATTCATTATACGAATTTGGTTTTAAGAGTTTATGATTTAACCCTTTTAAATAACGAAACATAAATGTATATAAGGATACGTATCGTATACTTGTATATTGTGGGATAGCAATATTTAAGTTGCCGGTTCGGATTTAAGTTCCGTGTTCCTTGGCTCCCGTATGCAACGTAAAAGTTCAATTACAACTCCTCTAGTGCTAGTATATCGAAGATGTTTCATCGGAAATCTGTAGCCGAGTTATTTCCTTTAAGAAAATAGCGGAAATAAAGGTGGCAGGAGGAGGAATGATCGAGGATATTTCTATTCGGGAATTGATGTGGAAATCGAAGTAATTCCACGTCGCTATGAAACTAGTCAGCCATATGCGAATAAATATTTTATTCTAACTTTCAGTTTTACGAAGTCTTTCATCACGGCTTCAAAGTTTTTACTTTCGTATTTCTTTTTCAAAAACTGCAGATGTTCAAATAAGATATTTCAGATTGGTATCTGTTTAAATTTTAAGATAATCTGCGATACGATAGTTTGTAGTATAGAGATGATGTAATGCATATATGTGCCGTCGTAGTTTCATTATATTTATATTCTACTGATCTATTTACCCACAATAATAGGTATAAGTTGTTTTTTATTTTGTAAATAAATAAAGTATTATCGCCTAAATGTTTATATTGTATGATTATGGCAGCATCCCATCTAACGAGATTTTGTTTTTAAAAATCTCTCTCAGAATGAGTTATCTGGAAGAAACGGCTAATTAGCCATAATTTCCCGACGTATACTTATGAAATATATATTTTTAGTCTAAGCTTTCTGTGTAATATGTAGTATACAATAAAGTAAATTAACATTAAACCTATGCTGTTTCTGCGTAATAAACCTACGCTGTCGGTATTTCATGGAAAGAAGATCAAAGTAACATAAACAGCAATTATGAAAACAATGAATAATTATTGTAGCCCCAAAGGCTGATAACGATTATGTGTATTCTCGTATGACGTTAATGAAAAACTATGTTTGTATTTCTTTACACAACAAGCAATATTCTTGTACGCACAAGTCAAATCTAAATATAAGTACTCGTATACTTTATATAAGTTCCTAATATGCCTAATATAGTTAATTATATTAGAATTATAAATGCAAAAACGCTCTTGCTCGTGGCTAAACCACACAACCAAATTTGATGAAATGGGGTACGGAGTAAGTTTAAACTACAACGGAGAACATTTTCAGTCCTAATACCTCACAACCAGCACCTAAACGCGAACAAAGTCATGGACGTCATCCTAGTACCAAAGTGTAAAATATTTATATTGTTTGAACTTGGCTTTACACGCTGCTGCGTTTCTAGATTAATATTTGCTGTTAGCATTCTTGCCACCATTCCACGCGGACCGGATTGATACAGTAACTATTTTTAATTTATATTTGTAAATATTTAAATACTTAATGGTAATACTAAACTTGATTTAAGTTAAAAAATGACTTTCATAAACACAAATACATTGTCAACGCATACATTAAATTGACGAAATATTTTAATCGATAACATGTAATTGACTTCGTTTATTAAATTGTTAGAAATTCAGTACATTCTCATTATAAATATGTTTTAGTTACAGCTTTTTATATAACACTAATTTGATGTGTATGCTATAAGCCGCGGTGCCGCTCGCATGATTGTCATGAATATGCAAAACTCTCCTTTGACCTAATTTTCACTGTACTCTAGAGCACTTTAATTTGCTTTCAGTAATTTTATAAAAATCTTCAAAGTAGGCTGTATCACAAGTTAAAAGTGGCTTATATAACATAGAGATGTATCTTTCTTTGGTAGGGCTAGCCGGATCAAAAAAATGGGCCACTTAAGTATGTACAGCCGATAATGGTTCTGTAAGAAATATTAACCATTTACTGTTTCACCAATGCGCCTAGCTACTTAAACTAACCTTGCAAACTAAGAGGAGCACAGCAATACTGAGTACTGCCGTTTGACGGTAGCATATCTGATTAGTTGATGGTTCCCTACCACCAAGTAACATATATTTTGTTTTAATTATTAATGATAATGAAATAACAAATGCCTTGTTCTTTGTTTACATTTTCAATTTCAGATAGAAAAGTAATTGATAAAGGTTCTTAAGTTTCATACTATGATTATATTTGAATTGTGAAATATAACGTCACGTTTATGATTATATACGTGGTATGCCTTAGATAATCAGTTTATCACTCGAGAATTATTTGCCAATAAATTCGTGGAAAGTTCGTGTCATGTCGTGCATACATTATATTAAGGGTCCATTGTCATACTACGAAATAACATTAAATAAAGTTTATGCGGCCAGTAGATACCGTTTAATTGAGTAAATCCGTCCCCATGTGTTATTATTGTTCCATTAACAAAAAGGTTTAAAGCCTCTGTTATACTCATAAGTATTGTTTTCTCTCTCAAATAGTTGATAATAGCAAATTAATCCTTTCGTTTGGTACAATTAACATACACAAAACCTTGTAGGTAGGTTATATATTGATGTTGTAATAAATCTGAATCATTTGTGAACTGTTTCGATCGAGCGTTTGAAATTCTAGATGTATCTTCTTACTGTGGCTTCCTATTTTTTTTCTTACGAACTGAAAAATATGGTCATAACTAATTAGTACCTAGGCTGTTTAGTCGTTTGATTTCTGAATATTCTTAAATATACGGCTCCAAACATAACAATAACTACGTTATATAATCGTGAATCGACATTTAAGTAGTCTAATATTTTTCATTTCATTTTATCTAGGAGGACTCTAAAAAATATGTTAAATATGCAATTATTTTTATTACTTTTTAGCGCACTTTTTATTTGTTTTAAAATAGTCTTTTGTTTGAAGTCGGTTTTTATTTTTGTCAAATTTTATTTAGAATAAGTAAAGTGTTAGAAAATGTACTACTTTTCGTTTTAATTTTACCTATCGGAATATAGGGACAGAACTCAGAAGCGACACAATTTTTATTTTTTGGCGATTTTAAAAATGTGGTAGAAATGTAGCAGCGGGGCTCCACCGAAACCAATAAAATTTTGAAAGTGGTCCACGAGAAAAAATATTTTGGGAACTACAGGTCTAGAGTAAGAGTCTCGATATGGCATGGTGGTTGGAACATATTAATTTTATCACATAGTATATATGTAATATGTCAAATGCAACTACAATATCGGTTATATATTTATAAAATGAAAACATAAGCAATATAGTTAGTTGGTTTTATTAAATAAAAACATCGCGGTAATATTTATAGAGTGTTATTTTACACGCACTAATTTCAGATTTCCGTATGAATTATGTAAATTTTTAGGTGAATCATATCAGGCTTTTATGTTTGTACAATCACCATTCATGATCATCATGTTTACTATTGTTAAATATAGTGTTTATAGTGTAAGAGATCAACAACATTGCATGGAGCCAAATATGCATATGCGATCGCAATAGGGAACCAAACGTCCAGTGCTTCACGACTTCTAAAGTATCTGTATGTTTATTATTCTGGTTTGATGGATTAATTGTAAATTAAATTAATGGTAAATGGTGACAAACATTAACTAGTTAGTTACTTTTAAATATTGACGGTTCTACCATGTAGAATCTTCTTTCTGAACCGATGATGGCTTATATTTAATTTTTTTATTCAATACCTTAAGATCTAGATTCAAAAGTTTCCATACATATACATATATATCATACTTGAATACTTGGATAAAGAATTTTCCTCAATTTCATATTTAATACAGTTAATTTGCGAAATTGTAATTTATTTTAGGTTTAGATATTTACATAGGCATACATTTAGTACAATTGTAGCAAAGCCCACGGTACTGCAAACATCTTTAGGATTACAAAAGGAAATTACTACGTTTCGAATAAACTTATTAGACGATAGAGCAATATTTTATTAGTCTTAATATGAATGTAGCCCATATCGTATTTCGTTAAAATGGTTCATAATACCGTGGATATGTAAGAGTTCCCGTGGGATAGTAAAAAAAAGAGAACCATATTTTTACTATATAATAAACGATGGATTTAAATGAGCCTTCATGGTTAATTTCATCCCGGTTTTTTTGACACAGGGGAAATCTTCGAAATAAACCCGACCCGGGGGCCGGGGATCGAATTATTAAAACCCACTAAATCCTTTGGTTATCCTCGATATAGGAGGGGTTGAGGAATCGTTTTAAAATTATATTTATGAAAATAAGTACGATATGTCAACAACTAAAGATATATTGAGAGCGTATTCAAAAAGCATCATCTCCATATCAACCAACGCAAGCCAATTTGCGGGATCAGCAGTCCCTTGCGTTTATATATGTATGTGTGTATGTATACATGTATGTATGTATGATCGAATCGCATCGTGCGTCAATTGTCACAGGTCGATTTTCGCTCTTGATTTATACGTATAGAATATACAAGTATTTGTTGTGGTCTGCATATTTTTGCATTTGTTTTCTTTTACATTTTTACATGTCATGTTCATCGTCGGTTGTCATGTTTTGTTAATAAAAATAAATGTGTTTTTAGACTACAAAACGAAAGACAAAATTCAAAGGCTTTTTAAATAAGAAATGCCTATTGTAACATTTCGAAGTTCGAATGAAAGGAAATAATCTCTTCCATTTGAATAAGCATACAATAAAATTACCTGACATGTTAAAGAGAGTTCGATTACGTTCGAGATATGCTGGAATAATCCCACGATTTTCCCTTTCAGCGAAGCTATCGAGAGAAATATGTTTTAAATGTTGGAAGAAATGCAATTTTTATGTTAGAGGGGGATTTTTCATTACTCGTCGAAACACCCTCGTTCACTCCGCACCATTCCATTCTTTATGGCCGTAATATTGTTTCGTCTCACCGTAGCTAAATAAATGTTTGTATGGAACCCGCGTACCGGTCGACATTCGGGATCTTTGGAAACGATTTCAACAATATTGGATGTCGGGATATTTTAGCCGATGTAAAGGGCGCATTTTATTGCTCGATTTGTTATTAATGGGGAAAATTCTAGGAAAATTGGATAGATTAATACCCATCTAAATGTAAATTATTCGAATCATCCGTGTTCCTTGTACAAAGGACTGCTAAGTTAATTTATAAACTTAGAATGTAGCCACCGTTTCAAAATGCAATTATAACTTCTGATCCACCGTTTTTTCTTCTACGAGAAAACTTGTTCTTTGACCTTCGAAAGACATCACTTCGAATTAATCGTATTGACAAGAAATAAATCTTACGGCACAAGATTTATTCATAATATATTATAATTAGAAAGTAACTTGAGATCTTGAAGATATTTTACTATGTGATCAGTATGCAAGGATGAATAATATTTAATTTTAATGAAGACATTAATTTCATATGAATTATTTATAAGGAAATAAGGTATCATTGTAAATCATTTTTATGATTAAAATATTTCAAACCAAGTTTATAAAAATTATTGATATCTTAAATGTATATCTTCAATTGAATAAGTAAATAATTTAAGTTTTTATTGCTTAACATATCAGCTTCACAAACGGAAGCTATTTACTAAATATATGATAAACGGGTCAAATAATATTTGAAATTGGATATCCTGTTGACCGATTTCTCCCACGGCGGTTGTCTAATCGATATTAGCTAATTATGCTTCTGCATAATTAGCTAATATCGATTCGATCGATATTACAGTACTACTCATATTCTCATAATCCAATGGGACAGCAAATTTGACACGATCCTCTGATGGGTCTCTAGGATTTCAGTAGTGTGACCAATAGTTTCATGCTCTCTACGGTATTAGAGTAGCACTTCCAGACTCCCAGTGACTACTGATTTATTCGCGGAAAAAGGAAATCCTGACCCAAGGTTTCGTATCTGATGCCGTATAGGCTTGTGATTTAATGAGACAACACAGTTTAAATAGATATGTAATCGAATATTGGTCTGTATTTTCAAAGCGATAAAAAATATCTTAAGATTATATGAAAATGCTTTTAGTTCAAAACGGAGCCCGAGGGTAACGGAACGGATTAAACCTTCCCAATTACAGATTCTAGTGACGAGGCGAAAAGCCTAAAGCGCTGACGCAACTCATTTCTCACAAAGAACAACTGGTTTTTTTAAGGATGTTTGTTTATTTAGGGTTCCTTGCGATTTGAAATGAATAAAATGTCTATTGAATTAAATATATAAAAAGCATTATTTTTATTATTAAATGCCTTATATTTCATTGTACGAATAGATATCCCATTAGTTGTTCCTTTAATCAATGATAATGGTATTTCTTTTGATGTGGCATCATTGGGTTCACTATCAAAGGATAGCGACCAAGAGGGTTAACTTTTCCAATAAATGTCCGAAGAAATTTTCAATTATTTACTTTGTACGAAAATCAAAAGAACAAACTTTATGAGCTCCTCGATTAAAGGATTACAAAAAAACGGGATACTGTATATCCATTATCATTTGTGAGTGAGGTTTTTTAATCAAATATACCAATTAAATAAAGAATGAAATCATCCATCATCTTTAATCGACAAAGGTCTTTGTAAAATGTTAACTTTGTAGGTACTAGGACTAATGCCTTTTACTCTATGAACCACTTTCTAGCGATGTCTTTGAAATAGTTCATTCTATTTATATATTTACTCTCATTTTATCACATCTTAAAACTCTCGGAGAGTTATCGAGCTCGGTCTACTAATAAAAGGACGAGAGAATAGGTATTCAACATCATGTATTCTACTGGTTATACTACTTAATATAATGTTGCTTCGCGTTGCATATTCTTTAATATTAGACAACATCATATATTACCCTAATCCCAATGTAGCTAAAGTACTTGTGTTATGGACAATCAGAAGTAACGACGATACCACAAACACCCAGACTCAAGGCAACATAGAAAGCTAATGAATTTTCTACATCGACTCGGCAAGGAATCGAACCCGGAATTTTGGGGTGGCGACATCTTTAAATGTATGTCATTCGATTTGACTCACGCTAAAATATTTACGAGCTCAAATGTATAGCAAATGATATTTGTCATGGCGCTTGAATGGTAAAGCTGTGAGTTACATTACAACAAAGTAACCAAACTGTAAAAACGTTCTCCTTGAAAAAAATATATACACACTAACTTTTATGATAATCGTTCAAACAGTGTTGACCTCTTTTTAACCGACTTCAAAAAAAGGAGGAGGTTCTCAATTCGTCGGGGCCTTTTTTTTTTTTTTTTTTTATTTTTTATGTATGTTACCGAATTACTCGAAGATGGCTGGACCGATTTTGACAATTCTTTTTTTGTTTGAAAGGGCATGTTTTACAGGTGGTCCCATTGTCAGGAGATCAGGATCTGATGATGGAATCCTGGAGAAATCGAGGGAACTCTTCAAATTTTATAGGCACACCTATAGTGATTTCGGTTTTATTCAAAGTGCCTTGGTCATATGCTCACGAAAAGTGACATTTGATGGAGTAGAACTGATGATGAAGACCACAACTGGTAATCAGAACCTATTAGTAAGTAACTATTTTACGGGTTTAGTTCTATTTCTTTAAGATAGTCGTCAAGCAATTGATGTTAGTAAACATGCCTATGATGAAGTCTAGCTGATGGTGGACTACCAGGAGAACTCCTTAATGATTAACGGTATTGCATCGGGAAAAATGGTATTGTCTAATTGGCGATGAGCAGTTAGCATTAGGCTATTGTAACTTAGGTAACGCTTAATTTGAGTTACAGTCCTCATCGTATTGAAACGGCGTTGAGTTATGTTTAGAGTCGAAAGCCGAAATGTACTGAGTATAATAAAGTGAATGACAAATACTACCAATTGTAATTATAAATAACAAAACAACACTGAAAAGCAGTAAATAAATTTTTATAAATAAAAAAAAACCGCCTTCAAAAATGAACTAAAAAGAAAAAAATAATCAGTTACATCCATATCCAATTTACGATTTTTTAATCACCTTTTGAAGTCGGTGCCAACAAAGTAAATAAATTCCTATATTGAAATCATTTAATTTGTATCGATAGTAAGGTTTGTCTAATGGTGTCATCTATACAATAAATAGATTTAGGTTTGTATGTATGTATTATGTATTATGTACCTATATTAGCAATTTTGGCACCGACTTTGAGAGGTGATTAAAAAATCGTAAATTGGATATGGATGTAACTGATTATTTTTTTCTTTTTAGTTCATTTTTGAAGGCGGTTTTTTTTTATTTATAAAAATTTATAATCTTAAACGTATAATAGATGTTCATTGTTGTACGAGTATACGTTGACAGTACGAAAAATTCATTATCTTAAAAATCTCATAGTACAGTCGGGGTAAGAAAAGGTTCGTCACCTTAGGATCTTTTTTCATTATTTCATTAGAATGACATATAGCGTCGCATGATTTGATGTTTAGATTCAAAAGGTACTAAGATTTTACGAGTAGATAAAGGAATGGATTTGAAAAGTGACGAAGGTTTTTTTACTCAGACTGTACATACTTAAGTGACATTAAAGAAGATTCAATACTCTTCTATTGAAGTTTCGGCCTGGTTTCTATAGTTTTGTCGCCTTGAACTTTGGATAAGTAACAGGACTTTTATCTTAGCTTATCAATAATATATTTTACCTTTTTGGAATTAAACATAATGTATGCAATTTAAATATTTGAATCTTTGTCGTTAGACATAATACCGCTTCTAAGCTTTTTCAGTTATATGAAGAAATTGAAATGTGCCTTTTCTGTGTACAAAATAAGAAGTTACAAAGTTTGTTTCAGTTCATTCTTGAAGTAACAACAAAGTGCTCGTAAATTTCAATTAGATTAATTGAATGAAAATCTGTTTATCATGAACTTCTCTTACTATTGTTCGATCGCTTTTATTTCTTAGGTACTTTAGAAAATAAACTTTATCATAATGATTTATAAGTTAGTATCGTATTTATATCAAAGTATTCGCTTGGTCTTAAAGAATTTTTTTAAAAACAAATGAAGATTCGTACTTTGTTAAACAGTTATTTAATGGAATACAAAATAATTGCGATGTTTATATTGAATATACACCTATTCTTCAATGTAAAATATTACGTATATGAGACACCTTTTTTATATTCATACTCTGTAATAACAGTAATTAATTAATAGTAAACTATGTTATCGCTACATACGAGTACATTTTTCAATAGACATATTTTTAAGTCATTTTAAATGTGGTATTAAACCTGTTAATATTAATTATTATAAAAATTAACATGACAGAATAAGGTAGCTTGCTCATTTCATATTCCATATGGACTATTTTTTATGTAGTATATGTGGCGGACTGGCGAATTTTCTACTTTTTAGGAAGTGGTCACCATACACATATATTATGAAGTATTAGTCAACCAATTCAACTAGTAGTTACAGTGGCTTACACATCCTTCAAAACAGACAAATTATTTTTATTTGGTTGTAGAATATATGAATAGTTGATGCATACCAAGACGAGTTTTCAAAGCCCCACCAACGTGTAGAATTAGTAGTATAAATATTCTCATTACAGAAGTTGTTTGTATAATTTTAACCTTCTGAAGAGCAGTACCTCAATATTTGGAAGTTTGAACCAGTTACAGTAGTTTTTATATGTAAAAATAGTAACTTTATTTCTATCATACAATAGTAAAATAAAAACAGTCAAGTATTTTCTATAACAGGTATTGTAGCGTCGTCATATCAAGTGTAACGGTGAACAATCACTATTGATTTCAAACAATTGTTTCTATTTCATAGTATCGGTAACAATGTATTGTTCTCCTATATTTTTGTCAGTCAAATATTTCTGAATTTTATATTCGAATAAATTTTTTATTTATACGTAAAGAGATTATCTGATATCGAGGGGTCACTTATGCTACCGTGTATTGACAATACTCGATATACCGTGCGTTGCAATTGATCTGTCAAGCGCTATCTAAATTATCATGTCCCTTGAGTCAATACTCTGGCTTACTCACCCTTGTCACAGAGACACATCCTTCACTCGTCCGTTCTATAATATCTGAATAATCGAATCAACTTATCATGCACTGGACAAATGATTATACTTTATTATTATTTGTCGAAATGGCTGAGGGGTTAGAGCGCGTGCATCTTAACCGATAATTGCGGGTTCAAACTCAGGCAAGTGCTACCGAATATTTATGTGCTTAATTTGTGTTTATAATTCATCTCGTACTCGGTGCTCGAAAACATCTAGACGAAACCTGCATGTGTCTAATTTCATAGAAAATCTGCCACATGTGTATTCCACCAACCCGCATTGGAACAGCGTGGTGTAATATGTTCCAAGCCTTCTCCTCAAAGGGAAAGGCCTTAGCTCTGCCGTTGAAAATTTACAGGCTGTTGTTGTTGTTATAATAACGACGTATGTAAATATAATCTTTTATAATTAAAGAAAAGCTGGTCACATTTCAAAATTTCTCTCCGCTATTTTCAGTAGCCGTGCTTTTAATTTTTGTTCTATAAGAACAGATGTGAGTCGTTTTAAAATAAACACGTGACTCTTCACACGATTATCTCAACGTGATAGATAAATAAACATGCATTCCGACTTCGAGATGTTATTTAAATTTTTGTTTTGTTTGGTAATGAGAAGCGAGCAGCCATTTGTTCACGCATTGACATCGTAAATAAGGTTTAATTAATTAACATTGTTATGTCAAAGTGATTTTAGTGAAATATTTAAAAAGATTACGAATTTATAATTGTATAGATTTAAGTAGCTCTGCCCGCGACTTCGTGCGCATTTGAATTTATAAACATCAGTTATTATTGTAATCTAAATTACTTCTTATTATAAGCCATTGAAAGTCTCATCAAAATCGGAACAGCCATTCCAGATATTTGCCGAAACAAACAGACAGACTGATGAACAATGATTTACAAATAAAAATTCGTATATGACCGTGTATGTATGTACATATGTATTCAGTAAAATTTATTCAGTAGTCAGTTATTTTAATATTAAAAAAAGACACTACAATTTTATTATTTGTATAGATTATACAATTTGTATTTACGGAGACAGTAAATTATAGTGAACAAGATATAAGTATTTTGATTAGAAATGAGTTCTTGTTTGTTTTATATAAATGAATGAATGTCTGTAATAAACGTACATCATTAAAAGGAAATTGTCGTCGTCACGGGACACCGGCCTCGTAATGGATGGTTAGTGAAAACCATCAATTGACAATCAAAGAAAACCAATAAACGTACCAAAGAACTACGTTGATAAATTGAATATATTATCTTATCTTTATATTATAATCTATACTACTACTGTAAATGGGATTATAAATGACTGTCTGTTGGTTGCTTTTTCATGGCGAAACTGGTGATCACAATTTGATTACATAAAGTATACGTCTTGGATGGAGAGGATTTCTATGACTTTGCCGTCACGGCATACGAGTCTGCCAAAGGATGCAAAAGTAAAGTAAAGTATCAGCCTGTACATTTCCCACTGCTGAGATAAGGCCTCCTCTTCCATTAAGGAGAGGGTTTGAAACATATTCCACCACGCTGTTCCAATGCGAGTTAGTGGAATGCACATGTGGCAGAATTTCGATGAAATTAGACACATGCAGGTTTCCTAACGATGTTTTCCTTCACCGCCGATGAATTATAAACACAAATTAAGCACATATATATAGTGGTGCTTGACTGGGTTTGAACCCGCAATCATCGGTTAAGATGCACGCGTTCTAACCACTGGGCCATCTCAGCTCCTTTTTTTGTTTTAAATTTGTATCAAATATTATTAGGTATATTTTTAATAATAATCAAGTACTCAGATAAAAGTGATGTTACAATAACGATGTATGCAAATCTTTGAGTATCCTGGACATAAATCCATTTTATTGCCAACAAAGGCTCAAATCTCTTGATGCGGATTTATGATGCTTTGAAATCCTCTTTATTGCATGTGGGTTATGAGTGAAATTTTTAAAGCCGAATTTGTATTATAATATACGTTTTAAATAAATAAATTAGGCTCAATTAAATAACATTGAAAGCTACATATTTAATAACTAAATTAATATTTAACATCTAATTATGATTTTAATTATAATTCAATTTGTATAGTTATAATTAAAAGTTATTATAATTAATTCTCATCATTTATATCATAGCTCATTTTTATATTAAAAGGTAAATCAAAAATAATTATGGGTAATATATTTTTGTACGGTAGTCTCTTTGTATCGTGTTACATTAATGAAATTAAATATAAAACGACCTACATTAGAATATAGATTATGTTTAATAATCGGCATGAAAATTATTAGTTATTTTATTCTATCTATGAAATTAAATAAGCATTTTATTAAATTATTTTTAATACAATACTCCTTTGTAGAGTAATAATTCTTATTATATAATGTTTCTTTTTAAATTAAATTTAATTGAATTGGTCACTTTAAAACATATATGTGGAATCTTATTATTGATACTAATATCAACTCTTTATGAAGTCTGAATCTCATTGGGAGTAAATGTACTTTTTTATTTTGATAGTTTTGAATTTCGAACGTTTCAAAAGTATTTCTAGGAGATAGTTGAGAATATGATATCAAATTCAGATAAATGTAAATCACAATATATTGATGAATCAAACTGAACATCGGACGGTACTTTAGCGTTAAATGCAGTTAAATTTTAGGATATCAAGAATGCATTTTAAGCGATTCGAGAGGTCGGTGAATGACAATTAATTATTCAGCGCTCAGTTCGGCTCGAGTGTGACCCAATTTGGGTGTCCTGCGAACATATGTGATCCTCTTGTGTGACGCGACCCTCTTAGCTTAGCACATTAATGTCGTACCTGTGCCGAATGTTATGACTGGTCATAAACGCGTCTGGGGAATTAATGGCTTCGTAATCATGAAACAAGCGTAGTTAAAGGAAACAGCTGCATGACCTGATACTGGCGTGTTTCAAAGTCCACAGACGTTTTCGTTTGTATAACTCGATACCTAACTTGTAACGGGACTCCCTGCATATTTAAATACAGAGTATCTTTATGAAGTAATTGATATAATTGAAACATTTTATTTATTCTACTATACTTTCCTACTACCAACTTTTCTAAAGGCTCTTGTTAAATATTTCATTTAAAATATTTAAAAGTAATGTATTTTATAAATAAAATATTCTTTAAAATAATATACTTCATACCATATTAACAATGGCGGACGATTTTGCCTTGCTATGTTATTTCAACATTATAAATGTTCGAAAGCGAAGTAACTAAGTAGATAATAAGCAGTGCCTTTGTGTTCAGTGAAAATAAACATTTATGAGGAACTACGGAATAGAAACTCTCTAGTGTATTTGATCGTTTGGCTGTAATGAGGAACTATTGTGGTCTTAATTTAACTTTCTTTATTCCTATAATTAAAATATATCAAGTAACTTTTGAGATTATTTTGACCAATAAGTATGACCATGGCTCACCGGTAATAGGATTTTAAAATATAAGATATTTTAGCTTACCACTCGCCCACTCAACATACATACACAATTTACATTAACAGCTTGTAAATTTCCCACTGCTGGGCTAAAGCCTCCTCTCTCTTTCAAGGAGGTTTGAAGCAGATTCCATCACGCTGCTCCAATGCGGGTTGGTGGATACACGCTTTATCTATTAATATATAAACGCTTGTGCTATTTAAAATTAATTTCAAATTAAACATAAATTATAATTCTGACCCTTTGAAATATTTAGTAAAAACTTCCAAATTGTATAATTTATTTTCGTTTTGAAAATGTTAATGTGGTCAAATATAGAATTCTTATTTATGTGAATGTCCGCCTGCTAGAAACGCCTCTTCTTCCATCCAAGAAAAGGGCAAACAGCAGAGCGTGGTCGACCACACTGCTCGGTTTCAAGTTGGACAGATATATAATTCTCTGAATTTTATATTACAAATGCAGATTACCTTGTAAAGTTCTACCTTACCAACCAAATCTATAAGATAAATATAGGAATCTAAAAACTGTACTGAGTTTAATAATTATTGATTCATATCTCAAAACTGTCTTAAATAGAAAAGACTAACAAATCTTTAAAAAGTATTTTAAAGATTTGTTATTTTCCCACAGCTACTATTCAAATGTTAAACTTCCGTCAAAGGTAATTGCTATAAACATACTACTTGTTTGTATCTAGGACAGAATATTATCCAAAAACATAAGTATG
Source organism: Vanessa cardui (assembly GCF_905220365.1). NCBI lineage: Eukaryota > Metazoa > Arthropoda > Insecta > Lepidoptera > Nymphalidae > Vanessa > Vanessa cardui. Next base: position 7,297,703 of record NC_061135.1, read on the forward strand.
TTCCACCTTTTGAAGGTCTGGTAACAATCGGTAGCTTCAGCTTACTTTGTAGTCATAGTATTAATCAAAATAAAAATAACATTCCTGTCCTCGTTACTATGGCTGTATGCTCTGTTGTGTGATTACACACATGTATATTTCTTTTTTCATTTGCTTTTTCAATATAACTCCTATTTTCATCAGAATTTTTACGCTCGCAATCATGAAAACCTAGCAATTTTCACTTTTTATTCGTTTCAACATCTTTCCACCAATTTTCGCTATGTAGGCTTAAACATTACCTGCTTGAGCGTTTCTGTTAAAATTGAAATCGTAAATTGAACATTTTTCTTGTAATACGTTATTATTTTTATATATAAAATGTATATGCGTATTTATTCGTTTAACATGAATTTATTCATCGTTTTAGAAAGTTTGAGGTGTAAATTACAAAATAAACGTTCACAAATCACCAGTGTTTTGCAGTAGTTTCGAATTAAACTACAAATTGCATCCTCTGAAAACAAATTACAGTACTTGCAAAACCGAGCTCGGATATACATCTATCTAAGTTTGCCTATCCAACTCTCGCGTCCATTCTAAGTTATTCAGTTCCTAAGTTGATCCCTCATTTGGCTAAGTTCACATCGTCGCCGGTTTTGGTTAAAATTGAGTGCCTAACTTTCTTGAACTCGTGATACAGCTTGATTAAGTTGCCAACTCACATATTTTTTAACGATTGTTCCTTAAAGTCTCGCGTGGTTTTAGTACGACGTGTGAATTCATATTCATAGTGATTCGCACACGAAATATCACTGTCAAAAAGCAGAACTCATAAAGCCCTAAATTTTAACAAGTTAGTGCTTTTGAGGTTCAGTCACAGTTTCCATTAACTCAGCGTCGCATTCCTTGCATGTAAATTATTATTTTACAGCAAGCGAGAAGTCTCGAGCAAGTACATCAACGTCAACTTTTTTTATTTTCAACTGCTTCTATAATCTAATATAGCTTTTAATTATCACTTAATATGTACATTTTTAATTAACTATTTTAAATTAAATTGTTGAGACTTTAAAATGGTATTTCCATTATTATAAAGAACTAATTTTCGTGTTATCACTGATCAATATTTGGTATCTTTTTTTTAAATATAACTGTTAGGTGGATGAGTGTTTACCATTCCTATTCTAAAATCACAGGGGATAAATTCTACTAACACATAACAGCAATGATACGTTCGCGTTTCTATTCCGAACCAACTTGTACTAACAAAAAATAACATCCGCTTAATCGTAACAGAGGATAAATTTTAATAATTTATATCGATTACGATACGAACTGAATCGTAACTGAATACTTGCGTTTGTGGCATAGGAAAACGGTTAAACGGTAACGATTATAAAATACTAGCTGAACTTGCGAGTTTACCTGTGAAATTTATAAAACACAAACTTCCGATCTCCGTTTATTCCTTTGAGGATAGACTTTCGTAAAATCCATTTTTAGAGGATATCACCCACTAAGGAACCTACCAAATTTCTAGTTTATAGGTGTCATAGTTTTTAAGATTTCATGATTAATCAAGTAGGGGTATTTATGTGATTAGGATAAACTGACAATTTGTTAGTAGAATAAAACCCTAGTTATGATTTCAATAGATGTAAGAATGTTTAAAACACGTACTAATAATATTTTTGTACCACATAGGAGTTAGACAGAATCGGTTTGATTTAATTTTAATGAAGCGTGTCGTCATATATTCCATATTTTTACACAATCATGTTGTATCCTTATGTATTACAATATATTTTCGGTTTTTTTTTATATGCGTCACAATTAAAAATGGTAATATTGTTTTTTTTTTTATGTTGCAGGTAAAATGGCTTTTGAAATATTGGAAATCATCACTAGCGAGGTAATTGCCTGCAATCAAGGTACAGAATGCATAACAGTACTAAAGATAAAATACATTTTATAAATATAAATTTATTTTTTATTACATCGGTCGATTGGCGAATAGAATACTCGACTCATTATGTGGTCACTACTGCTTAGATAGTATTGTAAAATATTTCAATAAAATAAATAAATATGAGACAACATCACATACATTACTCTGATCCGAATTTAAGTAGCTAAAGCGCTTGTGTTATGGAAAATCAGAAGTAACGACGGTACTACAAACACCCAGATCCAAGACAACAAAGAAAACTAATGATAATCTACATTAACTCGGCTGGGAACGAATCGGGGACCTCGGAGTGGCGTATCCATTAAAACCGGTGTACACACCACTCGACCACGGAGGTCGTCACAAGCTTATAAATTAAGACCTTTCTCGCTCACCTTTATTGCCGGTACTTCTCGTTAAAATCTGCATTCCAAACGGTGGTAGCTTCACTAATATAGTTAGTTAAATGTCGATTCAAAAGCGCCTGTAAAAGCCTACTTGAATAAAGTATATATTCATTTTAATCTTGGTACACGAAAAAAATTCCTTTTGGCAGCATAAAATGTGACGAGAGAGTAGCATATGGCGATGGGCTTGCACAAAGCCCAACCAGCAAGGTCTACTTTTTAATGTTATATATTTATCAAAAATTGTAAAACAGTATTCATGAATGTATCGAGGTTATTCTCATGAAATATTCAGCGAGCGTAATTTAAAAGCTTCCGGGTCACTTACACATGGCTTACCCTGTCATCTAGCACCATGAATGCCATACGCAGTTACATAATACCACGGATTTATGGCTTTTAATTACGTAATTATGCATGGGGATGAGCGTAAAATAAATGCAATCATTTTTATCGAAACCGTGTTGGATGTTACGGATATTAATTATTTATAACATCGGGATTTCATACATGTGGTTGAAGCAAGGTTGCTCTGAAACATTAATTATAGATATATAAGGCTACCGAGATATTAATTTTGTTATTCTACATAATATTAACAACAAACGAATAAGTGCTAATTACTGGAATAACAGTGCATTATATTAATTTAAATAAACATAAACACCTGCTTAAATTTAAATGAGCATTAATAGTTTCGTTGAAAATATAATAAATGTGTGTTGTATTCAGCGCTCGAAGTGCGCGGAGTTATTACAATTACGGTGATGACCCGTCGTTTAACTAGAGATAATGTTATCAGTTATTAATTACTTGGAAACGCTGCCAGCACTCAGTGATATCGCTAGGGTTGTTTAAAATTTTATCGCGTATTCGTATTATGCTCTATCAGCCCGCTGAGGATAAATATGGAATAAGATTAGCAGATGGGGCCTTAGCCAAGCAGGACATGTGCAGGCTGTAATATGCGTTTACTTATATCGTGGATTCTGATCTCCCTTTAAATTTCTAGATATTTTTTGTATTGACAGTCACATCTTCAATAAGCTCATAAAGATACATGTTTTGTGTTAAATATTAATTTTGGTTCAATAATATTTATAAAATTTGGTTAACGTTTGACATTTCAACGTTCTTTGACTTTTGTTTTTTTTTTAATTAATATTTTATAGTAATAAGTTTTTATTATTTTTTTTATAAAAATGCACATCCCTAGATTTAAACAGCGGTTCGCTATTATTGTTCTCGTATCGAGATGAACTGGAATACTACGCTATTGGAATCAATATTTTTGGTTCAATGCTTTTAGTGATATATTAATATGTAATGTTATTATAACTGACAAATAATTCATGAATATTGGTAAAGCGCATTAAAGCGGAAATCTTGTTACGAAATACTTAAAGTATTTTTTTAAACATTTGACAAAACTTGTTGTAATTTTTTTTTAAATAACAAATCTGTTTTCGGTATTTAGCTATATATAGGTAGTATATGTATAATATTGTAATTAGCTAACATTGTGGTAGGGCATTCTGTAAGGCTGCTAGCGAAGGTAACACGCCATCATTAATTACTCTATCTACAAACAGCAAATGTATTGCTCGGGTTCGGTTTTAAAGGTGAGTAAGGAAATCTATTTTAGATTCCATTGTCAGAGGTGTATTAACAGTTTAGTTTGGTTCACTTCAAATGTCTATAGGCGGTTTACCAATTGTCCATTCGCCTGTTAAGTCTTAGTCTATTATTAAGTTTCTATTTTCAATATATATAATTATATATTGTAAGCCTATAAAGTATTTTAAATATAATATTTATAAATAATCATTAAATGTTATGTAACTTCTAGCTGTTGAGCTATATTCAGTCACAGAATTATATGAATGTAATGAATACTTTTTGGTTTGACATTTTTATAAATAAAAGTAGAAATAAAATGCTATTAAATTTGGCATGGGAATTGTTAAGCTGCCTTTAAACACGGAAGATAATGGATGATTGTAAAGAAAACTGTAAAAATATATGTATTGTAAACCATATTCAATATTGTTAATTATTTGATGTTCCTGTTAATCTGAAGCTGGGTCTACAATATATAGTCTGCTCACTCTGGCTGGTTAAACCACGAAATGTTATTAGGTGACCTATTATTCGAATGATTTTTTTTAACTCCACAGATTATTTAGATTATACAATGCAGTATATAATTATACAAGTTCCTCGTTTATTCCTGTGTCTAATTACGTCGAGATAATATCTGTTGTATACGGCACAGGCGGTCGATATAGAGTTGGAAATCAGCCAGCCCGAAGACCAGTGGAGCCAACTGAAAGCCAGCTCGACATTCGTGTCAAGGTCCCGGCGGTTGCTTAAATCGTCAATCAATTAACTATTTCTCTTCGTAAAGCGTAACACCTCATTATCACGAGACACATAATCTAATTCCTAAGAGTCTGTTTTTTGAAATAATCTTTACATAATATACAACAAAATCGCGTACCACTGTCTGTCCCTATGAATACTTAGCTCTTTAAAATTACCGAACAGATTTTGATGCGGTTTTTTTATTTGATAGAGTAATTCGAGAGGAAGGTTTTTATATATATAATTTTGTGAATTTCTGAAGTTTCTCATTAGTAACAGCATTGCGCCCGCGCGAAGTCGGGGCGGATCGCTAGTTATATTATAAAATAAATAATTTGTTATTTTATATAATAACTCGTTATACTTGTGTAGTATGAATAATTAAACGGCCATTAACCTCACAAACTAGTTATAAAAGTTAGCTTAAGGTTAGAGGAACCTTATTATAATTAATTATTTTATGTAATTTTGTTCCGGCGAGATTTTATACGATTTATAAGTTTAACATCGCTTTCAGGGATATTAATAAATATAGGTAGTAGGATAGGATAGGAATCATCCCTAGCTTTATTTTATCTTTTGCTTTATGTTTGGGAATATCAATAATTTTGGCAAGAATAAAATGATCAGATAATGGTGTCATCAAGAGTCTCTAGTGAATGAAATCGTTTGAGTGTGACTCAATTGGTATCTTTTATCGTATATCTTTTGAAAACACAGATATTATTATATCCATTTGAAAAACAAACTTCTCCAGATTGATACAATTTGTTTAATAATTACAGAGCAAATCCGGAATAACAAGAGCATTAGGTAACCTTGTTTTAATTACTAGCTCCACACACAAAGGCTCTTTCAATTTTTTTTTTGTAAACAATTCTCCACATCCACTTGAGCGCCATCTATTGTACGTTGATGGTACTATGCGAGCAACCTTCACTCGAGTGCCAACAACTAGCGATTAAAATTTTAACTCAATCGGTTAAAAGAAAAATCAGACATAATTCTCTCGTCGTTTCTAATAAAAAATCAAAATATTTTTCATTCAAATAGGGTCATATAAGGATTTTTAATTGTTTTATAGACATAAATTAAATGTAAAGCTATTCCTGCTTGCATTTTGATTCTACTGGGGAATACAAACACGAAATTCATTAGTTACTCTTTTCTAATAATTTGCATTTAGTTTTTTCGAACCACGTGAGCACAAAAGCCTAATAAACAACATTTAATATTGTTTTTGTTGAGTTGACGCGATATAATTGGGTGAGAGCTTGAGTAATCTATGATTATCCCTATATTTTCGAAAAAATTGCGTTTTAATCGTCGAAAGAACAGCTATCCAAAATAGTTGATATACGTAGTTAAGTGAAACAGTGTTGAATTAAAAAAAAGAACATATTCATTAAGAACTGTTCTGTATGTACAATATATAGCAAATCGCATGGAATAGGTTTTAATTTATTTTATTCTTTCTTATATTAAAAAGGCTGTCGGTATTAATTTCAACAAATACTATCTGCAACCTCTCTTTCCCTTTTTACTTTGTTAAAAGAAAAAAAAGAAAAAAGGAGAAAGACCACACTGGCGTGCACTTGGAGAGGCCTATGTACAGAGGCACAGTGGACGGGTACGGGCTGATGATGATGATTTTTAAAATGTTTAGGTATTATTAATAATACGCCAAGTTAAAATATAATTAGAAGTATAAGTTACGAGTATTTTACACTCACATTCATACGCTGTGTCATTGTATGGAAGTTCAATTTCATTTGTTTGTTGGTTTTCTGTACACCTACCGCGTATTCGTTCCAAACTTTTTGTAGTTAAATAAATTCGTGACAGCGTCTATTGGCAACTTGTCGTATGCAGCGGAACGATCGCTGCAGTAACGACCGTTTGGAGACAAATTCGAATAAATGTCTCATGTACTTACTGTAGCGGGACATTTACTATTGTCACTGAGAATGAAACTTGTCTGTATATTCTGAAGTAACCGGGAAAAGGTTATTTCGAGTACCTAATTTTTTGTCACGTATATTTTATTCTTAAAAAATATATAACATCGTTGTAGAAAATCGTATCATTAAATTAGATATAGAATATTAACTGCCTATCCAAACTTCGTACAGCCGCGTCAAAGATTAATTTGAGTAATACCTTATTTTTTTACATATATTTTAATCTTAACGATCATAACTCTATAAGAAATAAGTTTTAAATGATTGTATAATTAAATTAGATCTAGAATACTAACTGTCCAACCAAACTTCGTATTTTTTTTAAACATCGGTCCCCTTTGTACCGCCATTCACTTTCCTCAAAAAATATCATCAAAATCGGCCAGCCGTTTTGAATTTCAGTGTTCTATGTAAATATTATTTTGAACATCAGTAAAGTAGCAGCAGGATATTTTATAGTATATTTTAAAGCACATAAAATATAAACTAGCTACACAGTCTCAAAGGTTTCTCGGCCGACGAGCTGGAAGCCGGCCAGTACCAAAGGCGCTGAATCTATTATAAGGTAAACCGAATAAATTGCATCTAATGGCGTAATTTTAACTTTAATGACAAAATTTGCATTTAAAACAAACATATAAAGGAAGAGATTTAGTAAATCTTTAATATATAAATCAAATAACTGGACGAAAGCCTCGTTTTCCTCTTGACGGTTCTACGATTTTCACGTACATATATAGTATATAATACATAACAATATGCCACAATATATTCTTCTAACGCTGACAATACAACGCGGAACCTTAATGATTCTTGTCTGGAATTGAACCAGCGATCTTCAAATACTAAGCCAATTAATGTACAGGATAAGACTATCAATGGACCATCACAGCTCATATCAATTTTAATGTTAACATTTCGTGATGATATATAAAAGAATAAAGGAAATTTAATGAAAGGCGTTGTTCATTATTACCATTTGTATTTCAATTCCGTTCGCACTAATGACGGTATTCCAATTACTGTATCCTGTCAGACATCACGAACACAGCTATTACTATCATTAAGTTCAAATTTGTATAGATACTATAGTTATATAAAAATAGATCGTCCATTCATTACACTGCATCTGAATAAAACGATACGCTGCAACGTGGAAGTTCGCATTTGGTTTTATCGCAGACGCTCGTGTGCACAGAATGATCAAATGTAGGGTTGCCACATTCGAAAAAATATATCGGAATAAAATAATCAATGTTTTTTTCTTGGACATTTATCTTTATTCCATATAAAGTACTAGCTGTATTATTACATCAAATGCGACAATTTTTCTTTTTTAATATATAAATACAGTTAAAAAAGAGACTCACAAATTAAATAAAACAAATATGTATTTCTCGATAAGTGTTTTCTATAATATTATGTGTTGTTTTACTTTTGGGTCTTATACACGTATATAAAAAATATAGGAATACTCTTGAATAGTCCTGATTGTTTGGTAACCCTATAATAAAAGCTTGCCGAGTCATTAGCTAAACGCGGCGGTCACTTGTTATATGACCACTATTATCTGTGACGTAACAACGAATTAATGCTTGTCCACTATAGGGAAGATTTTACCTTTAACCAGACAATTACTCAAATACATATGGTCATTACTTTAATTCCAAAATGTATTTCATAATAATACAATAAATAAAATTCATTTATCATTAATATGTGCAATCATTTATGGAATAAAAACGCCGGATTTAGGGTCAGGTTCCATCATAGTACTGATTAAATAGTAATTGTTAATAAAATTACTTTAAATCCGTTTAATTGAAAAAAGTAACTGTGCGAATTTCTAGTCGTTTTCTTGCTTTTCAAAACCATATTTGTATTTAAATTAAATATTGACGATTTCAAAACGCTTTATTGTAAAGTTTACATCAATAAAATACGTTTGATTTTTTTTTTATTTGATTTAGAAAGGTTAAGTCATGAATAATATGTTATTCATTGCTTTATAAAGCATCAATAGATATGAAGACGCAATAAATAAATATCCATTTTTGTATAGAGAAAACATTTAAAGAAAAACGTGTTTCAGAAGATCTCACTCATCCCTTAACAGCAAGCAACTTAAATACCCCTGAGCATTTTTGTATTTTTATAATTTTAATAAAACATATCTATTTCGTAGATTGTACGATACATATAAAATTTTAACTGTAAGATATATGTATATAAGATTTAGTAGTTATAATATATATAAAAATACAATTGATTAATTTTAATTTTAATTACCTAATAGTGGGCCGCTCGCGAATCTTCGCTTTCATTCAAGAGGTATTTTACAAAAGATTGTGTTTTGATTTAATTTCATTGTAAATTGATGAAAACTTTTTAAATTAAATTCAATGTCAAATCCATTAGTTTTCTATAACCGGCCAGTAACATGTATCCTTCTATAATGAATTCTTTATTAAAATGTAACAATTTAATAAATTACAACGAAGAATCCTCTTTATTTCAATATGTGACCCTGACCGAATTTTTGTGCCGCTATCGTCCCATAATCACTGGGACCAAAATCGGCTTTTGCTATTAATATGTACTTAAGTTTTTTTTTTAAATTATATTTATCTGAATGCTAATTCAGAGCGCATGTGGTGTTTTCTGAGCTCTGGTGTGTCTGTTTGCTTGCGTGGCGCATTTACACCTACTTTGTTATCAGAAGAAGTGCTTCAGCCTGTTGTGATTGGTATGGCTACCTTAAGTTTTAGTTCATTTAAATCAATTTACTAAAATATAATTTAAAAAAAAGCTTTTTATCAACCAGCATAAAGAAAATGTAGATTTAATTTGTTTCTTTTATTGAGGGAGAGAATATTAAAAATGATATAAAAATATCTTAATCTCTTTTAAAAATATATAATTGAAAATTAAATCAACTACAAAGAAACACAATACCGCATATTTTATATTCAGTTAAAAGTCTGAAAGTCTTGTAGTCTTTTAAGAATTTAATTATTGACAATGAACTGGTAAATACAATTTTTTAAAAGATATCGTAATTTAAAATACTAAATATAGTTACATAATTTTAAATTTACAAGAATGAATAAAGATTTTTTAAATAAAAATTCGCCTTAAAAGCATTTTAAAGCCGTTTGACTTCGGTCTCGTGGCTAAGTTATAAAGCCGCAGACTCTAGATTCTAGGTTAGGTTAGAGGTCTGGTCAATGAAAAAAGTTATTAGACTTTTCTGAAGTCTGCAACTTGACCATATCTGGAGACAACGATTGTCCCTTAAGTGAACTCTTTCATACACACTTGTGTGCTATGTCCCAGATGGCTAGTATCCCTTGACAATAGCTGATATCATCAATTTAGTATATTTTTTCACGCTTGACGCTATATAGACTTTATACAGATTAAAAATTTCTGTAGACTGAAGCTGTCATTTGAAATGATATGTTAAGAAATTTTTGAGTTGTTTTAGTAACATGTAAATAGTCCTTTGAAGTTGTCTGTAATTTCACACAGAATGACTACATAAAATAGATATTCTTAGTTACGATTTTTTGATATATTTTTATTGTTTTATGATTTAAAATAAAAGTTCTAACTTATAGTGGTTCATTATTGCTTTTATATTTTATGTTTTAATCGTCATATTGCTTTTTTTTAAATTAAACGCCCATTTTTAATTGAGAATATATTTAAATTATAAAAGTAAATATAAAAATGTTCTAAGGCACTAAAATATAATACGGTATATTCAAAATCATCACGCTGTGAGAAATAAACGAGCTTATTATATAGCATAATAGATTTCAATTTTCTATAAAAGTAGGTCACTTGCAATCGATCTAGACTCGGAGTTAATAGAGGGATCAGAGGGCATTAGTAAATAAACACGGATCTACAATGAATGAATATTTATGGCAAGTGTCGATGTAATCGATAACCATTAGCAGGCAAGACGTTGTCGAAAGGCTTTGCAAGTTTAGTTGCTGTTAAAACACCGCTGATGAGATAATTAATCTCGGAAAACTTTTTACATTGTGTTACGTGATCTGGCAAGTTGAAATTTTGATTTGAACTTTGTATCTTATTTACGTGAACTCGAAATCAAGACCATCTAATAAAACCAATAGTCAAAATATTTGTTTTGTTTATACACTATTTATATTTTTTATGGTATATGTTGGCGGACAAGCATATGGGCCACCTGATGGTAAATGGTCACCATCACCCATAGAGAATGACACTGTAAGAAATATTAAGTATTCCTTACATCGTCAATGTGCCACCAACCTTGGGAACTAAGTTGTTATGTCCTATGTGCCTGTAGTTACTGGCTCACTCACCCTTCAAACCACAAGGAACACAACAATATTGAGTACTGTTATTTGCCGTTAGAATAACTGATAAGTGGGTGGTACCTTCCCAGACGGGCTTGCACAAAGAACTACCACCAAATGATCATAATATCCCAGCTGTCGCCCACGACTTTCTTTCTTGGAGTTCAAGTTTGCTTTACACCAAGTTTCATCAGATCCGGTTCATTGGTTTGGTCGTGAAAGATCGACAGACAGACAGAATTATTGATTTATGTACTACCTAGAAAAACATACGTATAGCCATTTTTTAACATTTGAGGTTAGGTTAGTATGTTAATAATTTATCTGATAATATTGTAAATGTAATGCTCTACTTATAAAGTAACGGTGATCACAATTATCCAGTTACATTACACAAAAGGTCATTGAGATAAAAACAATAGATAAATAAACAAAAACATAGATAAATAATTCAGATATCGGTCGTATTTTGTTTTGACATTTAAATTTCATTCGGTCAAGACAAAAATCGTCGGCTTTTAGAAGCAGTTTTAAATCGTCACACTACAAATATATCACGACAGTTTTACCGAGAAGAGCTGGCAAGAAATTCAGTCGCTTCTCCTTTGAACCTACTTCAGTATCATTACCTATATTTTAATAGGTGCACAAAAACTTTCAAACGTACTATTTTTGCATATTTCTCATTTAGGAATATTGAGAAAGAAAAATAATGTTGCTCGAAATGGTGTACAAAATTGCGCCCAAGTTCAGTTCCTCAGAAATGATTTGCAATTGAATGTATATTGACGTTTACATACTTATTCCTAAAACATAACATCAAATTAAAATACGTTTTATTTTGAAATTATAAAACCACTTAAGGGGACCTCAGTTTTTAAATTAATTAAATATTTAAACAATACATTTATTAGTCTTGTCACAATATTAATGTACAAAATGTTCCAAATTTTCGTCTCACATAGATTTTTTTTTTATAATATCCTGAGAGATCAAGATTATCCACTTGTTTCAAAATTCATTCCTGTAATCTTCAAAGAATCGGCCGTTACTCGCCCGTAGCAAAATATAATTTTGGGACGATTTGCTTGTCAAAAAGTTTTACCATTTGTGGTCGCTTGGGCAAAGCCAAGTTAAAAAATAAATCTTTACGTAAAATTGGGATATTTCAAATTCAAATTTTTAAGTAAAAAGTTTGGCAAAAGAAAACGTTTTCCGTCTCCTAAAATAGAATTTACATTTAAGTGGATGGAGTAAACAGGTTTCGAGAAAGTAATTTTATGTGTTTAATCGTGTCGGAATGTGATGATGAGTTTCTGTTAAATTACATTTTGCGAATAAACTCAACCAGAAATAGATCAATTATGATGCATAAATGAAAAATAAACAATGATTTATTCACAAGAAATAATCATACTAAATATATTTTTTTTAAATAATTTCATAATTTTTACGTGCATAGATGTCGCTACTATTTTTTCACCCTTGAATGTAGAAAGTACAATTGTAAAAAAAAAATATTGCTACTGTTTATAATTATGTACTTTAAATAAAGGTTATAATTAAATATTACCAATAAAAAACTGTTTCGAAGAGCAGAAACTTTTGGGAATAAAAATTTATGACTTTGACAACATAAAAAATAAGAACCAAAAATAAAAGGTTTCAGGTTTCATATTAAAATGATTATTATAATTCATTCTTTTGAGTCTGATCGAGCTCTGTAACCCACTTCTGGACGTTGATTGATTAGAGTACCCAAAACATCCTTTGCGGACTGGCACGGCTCTAGCTGCTATTTCAGTGGTCATGAAGGGTGATGAGTCGGCGTAATTTATATTCAAAATAAACAGTATGGGAAATTAAACAACACTCGCATAATGTTTATTTTGAGCCGAGATTGTCCAGTGGCTAGAACTCTTAACCAATGACTGGGGATTCAAATTCAGTTTAACGCCTTAATGAAGTTATGCGCTGCATTTGTGTTTATAATTTATTTCTTACTCGGCTTCCTGTCTGGGTAGGTTCTACATTCTACCGTCAAATAGCTGAACTCGGTTGTTATGTTATGTAACTACAGTCATAAGGGACATAACACCTCATTTTCGAAGGTTATATTAAAAAATGAATAATATCTCTTACACCGCCATTGTCTAAGGGCAATGGTGACCATTTTTCAATATAATATAAAAAGAGAGAACCTGCATGTGCTGCCTGCAATACTGTAATATGTACTAGTACGTAGTAGTGTGATGAAATTAGTTCCAAATTTTGGTTTTTAAGAGGTGATTTTCCCAACGTTTATAGGATATTGATATTTTCCTTGACAATTTCTTCGTAACTATAATATAAAAGTAAGCTTCGATTCAATGTGGTATATAGTAGTGTTTATTTAGTTGTACGCTATCAATAAACTCGCGAAATATTCGAAATGTTTTGATGGAGTTTTTATTCAATCCTTTGATATGTGAAGCATTAAAACAAATATTTAACGTTGAAAGTTGATTTTACGTGGAGCCGTTACGGGAAAATATTACATTTCACGAATAAAAAACTATTGATGGTTCTCGTTCATAGTTTTAATTTTATTCGATTAATATTTCAGGTAAATTAGAAAAAAAGAATGAATGCGATTGGATTTCATTATGAATGTAATTTAGGTTTTCATTATCCCTTACGTTTATTTCCAAGAGAGGAAAATCAGGCGCCAGTAACAATTTGTTTTAACTGTCGAAACTGTCCCATAAGCCGGCTCTATTCGGTTATCCGGTGGTTTATTTCTAGAAACGCTCGACAGTTTTGTGTATCATTGGAAGTGAATAAACGGGGAACTTTTGTATTTTATTTCAGGCATAATTATTTAATTTATCTATGTAAATCTGTGTTTTATTTCTATTCAACAAAGGTTGTATGTTACTAGATATATATTTTTTAATTTTATTCTTTATTTTAATACTTCTTAAAAAAAACTTTCAAACAAATAGTTATGTCCCGTAGAGGTTGTTTTGTACTTTAAAATTAGGGATCATTCTCAAAGTATAATTTATTAAATTAAATCTCTTTTAACCTTATTATCATGTAAGCCTGGAATTTTATTATTTGAAAAAAAGGTGTATAAATATAAGTCAAGTGGATAATTGCTGCAATACAACGATTAGTATTTTTTAACAAAAAGTTTTGATACTACTTTGTTGCTAACGGACATGCATTCACATACTTGTAATACAAAATTATAGGTGTTAGGCATAGAGAATAAGTCTCTCCTTGGATTTCAACCACTTTTCATATTGAATTAAATGAAATTGGGTATAGTGCCGGCCGAAGAGCTGAATAGATAAACACAATTCAAATTTAAGTAATATTCACTATCATTATAAATTAAAATTAGTTATCAGGTTGCCATTATTATTTTGAATTAATCCGGTTTAACTCAGACTAATTTCCTCGCGTTCGCTTCATGAAAATAAGCTAACGCTATTAGTTATTTATTTGTAAAGCCAATTTCTGATGTACATATTTTATACTTACAAAACTATATATGTATATAGACTCCCGCGTATATCAAAAACAATCACACAACATTGACACAGTTCATGATACTATACAACAACAGTCTGTCATTTCCCGCTGCTGGGCTAAGGCCTCCTCTCCCTTTGAAGAGAAGGTTGGAAAATATTCCACCACGCTGCTCCAATGCAGGTAGGTGGAATGCGCATGTGGCAGAACTTCTATGAAATTAGACACATACAGGTTTCCTCACGATGTTTTCCTTCACCGCCGAGCACGAGATGAATTATTATAAACACAAATTAAGCACATGAAAATTCATCGGTGCTCGCCTGGGTTTGAACCCGCAATCATCGGTAAAGATGCACGGATTATTTCTAACCACTGGGCCATCTCGACTCTATGATACTATGTCAACTTGAATTTAGTGTTCAATAAAAATAATTCAACCTTGAAAAAAAAAACACAGTATATATTGAACTTTAAAAAGTAACTTATTCGGAATAGGAATCAGCTTAATACCTATCAAAGCCGTTTAAAGTTAATTTAAGTAAGTTCTCGTGAAACTAAAAAAGTATCTCTCGATATATAACGTATCTGAAGCTGGAATAATAAATAAAAATACGATGAAAACGGAATAAGTTATTTATTCCACAATTTATCAAGCATTACATAATTTATATCTTACTAGATAAAATAATCATACAGAGAATGTTATCTGACAAGAAAGTAGTTTTGTAATTTGTATGGACAACAAAAACATTGATATTTTCGATTATAATTGTTAAAGAATATTTTTTGATAGAATTGAAAATTTAAAATCTTTTATTTCACCAACATACGATTACATAATAAAAATGACATCACGTGATACTATTACCTTATTAACGGTGCTGACCGTTACTTTATAAAGTGGTGAAAACATGCTTAAACTATCACGAGTAATGGGTCCATAGGGAAAATTGGGGTTTGTAGATTGGGATGTTTACTCACTGTTTTCCACGTCATACTTTTCCTCAGTACGCATTAAAGATACCGCTAGTTTCAAAATTACATTTGTTCCCCTTTTCTGTGTTCCGCTGACGATTTTTCGAAACTTACGTATATCGTCATCAAATTATGTCACAGATTGAAGGAGGGGGGCTCCTTCAATCTGTGACATAATTTGATGACAATTGCCTTGACTTTTCTAATGCTTTTTGACGACAAAGCCATCGCTATCCTGTCCTTAGGGCCATCTAAAACGGAATACATTAAGATCCCACGTCACGCACTCACGCCACCAGTCGAATACAGGATCTGCCGTTAAAATATGTTAAAAATATCCAAATGATGTATGCTTGATTTTAAATCAATTTTTTGTCAAAAATCGCTTAAAATTTTAATTGATTTTATATACACTAGTGAACCTATCTGGTGATAACTATACAATATTATATATGTCTTCTGCTCGTAAATGGGGATCTTCAATAAATTTCAAATGTACTAGGTATCTGCATAATCTTAATAAAGCTGTACCGTGAAAGCGAAACTTGATCTAATGCCGAAATCGTGCTCCACAGTCACTTCTGAGAATTTGCGATTTTCATAGATTAAGCTAAATCTTGTGATTTACAATTCTTTAAATAAAAAATGCTTCACAATTAAACGTAATACAAAGTGCAAATTTTAATTTAAGTTAATACATTTTAAGATAAAAAAATATATATGTCGTACCTACGTACCTATAAACTAATTATAATAATTTTTTTAAGCAGTAAATAATTTGAGTCTATACAAAATTATTTTGATATGTAAAAGTGCTATCACTTTGACACACACACTAGTGTGATATTTATATTCCTCGAATATCTGTGAACCAACCTACTTAATCCTACCACTTGATCCTTATATTATTATGAAGAACACAAAGATATACTGTATTCGTAAGGAACATGTCAAATCTCTAATATAAATAAGGAGTCCCTGGCGCATTGCCCGCGAAACGTTTGGAAGAAGGATACATTTGCTGTGTTCATAGACGAACATAAACTTTAAGCTCGGATACAGTGAGGCAATAAATTAAACGGCGTCGAAGATCGTAAACGAGTGACTTAGGAATACTGCCAAATTGCCGCACAAACTTAGTTACCGAACTGAAATGTATCCCCGATAATAAAGCTTAATTATGACGGGTGCAGCGCGGCGTCAGTGTTCGCACATATTTGTGGAATAGTGCTATGTTAATTTTAAATGCTTTATGTGTGTATGATTCGTCATTAACACATAGATTGTTTAGCTTTTGTTTTATTAAAAATATACATATATTACGAAGAGAGTTATTTGTATATTAGATTTTTCATTCGACTAAATGGATTGGTTTTTATTAAAATTTGCGAGTGTACTATCTGGAATTATCAACAAAATCTAGATTGAATTGCGTTACAGCGTTAACCTCAAATATGATAAAAAGGGCACTGGAGTTTGTTACTCAGAAAACGCTTACTGGTATTTCGAAGCCTTCGATATAATCTAAAAACTTGTGTACAAATTTGAAAGATTTTCAGGAATAGCTTGTACCAAATAATTTATGTATTAGATGTAATTTGGTATAAATACAAAAAGAACAAAAATAATAAAAAAATACTACAAATAATGTTCTTTGTTTTTAAGAAGATATTAAGTTATTAAAGTAAGATCCCTTTAGTATTTAAGAAGCTATTTGCCTCACGACACCACGTGTTTAAACGCAGCTTCTTAGCGTATGTTTTATGTAATCCCCGTGTAAGATATGAAAAGCCGCTTAGGATGAAATATTTCGTTTATTTTTCACTCTAAACTTGGCAACTGAAATAAAACATTTACGTACAAACTTAATATCATTTTGATAAACGTTTAGTTTTAAATGTGATGAAAATTTTGTAATTTTAATGACATAATTCTCTCTGATATTCAAACATAATGGAAAATGCAATTCGTTATTTGTTTAATGGTTATTTTATATTTATTACTAACTAGCGACCCGCCGCGGCTTCGTATGGGTGTAATGCTGATACTAAATTTAGTACAGAATGTCTTACAACGTTCACAGTATTTCATTCATTCAACAGTACACACCGTCAACCGTCTTACGACATCACTTTAGAAACTCAAATTATCTGTCTTTCTCTATTATATTGTGAATGTATTATATACATACGAGTATATATAAAAATCAAACCACATCAAAATTCTTTGCGTATCTCTAAAGATTTAAGCATACATAGGTATAGACAGTGGTAAGCGACTTTGTTTCATACTATGACATATATATGTACTATGATAATGATGATAATATAACTCCCAAATAATCTTGATTCATCATTCATAAGCTCTACTATTTTTGATCTAATGAAACTTTTAATTTTAATCATCTACGTAAAAACTGTGCATAAAATAAGTTAATAAAAAACCTGCGATTATTATTATGTTTAAAGATATTTAGAATAACTACAATACAAAAAATAGCACAGAGATACGATTTGTATTAAAAGTATCGAGGGGATAGACTGTGTAATAGTCCATGATAACGAGAATATATAAAATAAATATAAGGCAGAAAGCAAAAAATAAAGAGATGCTACTAGGGACTAAACTATCCCTATTTATTATCTGAGCATGAAGAAATCTTCCATATACTAATATTCCTATTTATCCCTACTTTTAAGTTTATCACTTGTGTTAGGACTGGGCATGGCAATAGCCCAAGGATCGATCCTGCTACTTTTACATCTCTAGGCGGCCTGTAAACTATTGCGCCATCGACGCGTAAGATCAATTCTCTAAACTCGATCTGGTTTTTGCTTATGATATTACTTATTATTTTCGGCATTGTAAACTTCAACTTAACTTAAAATTAAATAAGATAAAACGAAACTTTTATATTAATCATAACTAGAAGAATGTAAATCATCATTCCACATAATAATATAAAAGCATAATGTTGAATAACAATTTTTTTAGATCTCTATTTACAAAAGGATTTATATAAAGATGGGCTTTATTCTGCGTGATTTGAGAAGGCTTTAATATATCTCAATACTCTTGTGCAATCAACTTTCGAGTACTCTTCGCAATTTAATGTAAATCTTATAAAATGGTTAGAATCTACAACAAATCTTTCTGTCTTGACACGTCGGAATTTGATTAATGATCTAATGTTTTTATACATAAATTGTTACTTGATTATTTTAAAGTTATTAAGGCGTAACATCGATTTTGTATAATTTAAAACCATTTCCTCTTATTTATGATTTGGAATTTTATATGTTGCTTCAGTTTCTCATGATCTGATTCTAAAAAGGGAAAACGCCTTAACAGTTAACAGTATGAATGCAACATTTGTTAACAATTTTTATTAAAAATCTTTTCATACTACAAATTCATTTGACTCTGCAATGGATATTATTTCATTAAATATTTCATGTGACATATTGCTGGTAATAAACCTATTTTCGCGTTATTAAATGTGAAATAATTAATTAATTGATCATAATTGTTTAATATTTATAAGACATAGTCGATTTATTGTTTGTCCTCATGATAATTGAAACTTATCTCTTGTTTATCTACAATGACGACCAATCAGATGACAGTATTACGCATATAGTATGTTTATACATCACATTATTCTTATGTTAACGTTGCGTCGCATTGTATGAATATTGATGTGCTTATTGATTATAATTAATATCATCATTAGATAGTATAAAACAAAGTCGCTTAGCGCTGTCTATCCCTATGTATGCTTAGATCTTTAAAATTACGTTACGGTAATTTGGATGCTTTTGTTGATGTTTTTTTAATGAACAGAGTGATTCGCGAGAAAGGTTTTGTATATATATTATAAATGGACAATACAAAAAAGAAACATTGATTATTTTAGAAATTTCTAATGTGATGTCGTAAATAAACAAATTCTGTAGTATATTTTGTATCAGTATTGAACCCGTGCAAAGCCGGGGCGCTTGCTAGTCAGTTTATATCATCATCATCATCATCCTCCAGCCCTTATCCCAATTTCATTTGGGGTCGGCTCAGCATGTTTTCTCCTTCCATACTTCTCTGTCAGACGTCATCTCACAAGTAACATTCTTTCTAACCATATCGTCTTTCACGCAATCCATCCATCGTTTCATTGTTATTAATTTGGTTATACAAGATGTTTGCGGTCAATTTACAGAGGACTTTGTTTTATGGAATTATTTTGTAGTGTTTCATTATAATTACTTATTCCATTAAAGCCTCGGTGTCTATTACGGAAAGTTTACTCTAACTGAGACTGAAATTTCCCTCATCACACAAGCTTTTCCATCATGAAAGCGTTAAAAATTCTATTAAGCGTCGTATCTCATACATAGTCACTTAAGTTGCTCGGATGCCGCTTGAATTAGAATATCTCGAGACTTGACTGCAAATACTAAGATAAAATATAGCATTAAAGATTATTTGACGTTAAACAAATGTTCTAAATCGATGTAACTCAAAATCGTTTCTATATCACAGATATATCTATTATACTATGATACTTATCATATCGACTTATACATTTATATAATAATAATAACAGCCTGTAAATTTCCCACTGCTAGGCAAAGGTGACTTAGACGTAGGAGCATATTTCACCACGCTGCACCAATGCGGGTTGGTGGATTCACACGTGGCAGAATTTTGTTGGAATTAGACTCATGGAGGTTTCCTCACGATGTTTTCCTTCAGCGAACAGCTCAAGATGAATCATTAGCACACGAAAAGTCAGTGGTTCTTGCCTGGTTTTGAACCCACATTAATTGGTTAAGATTTATGCGTTCTAACCACTGAGTCATACTATCAAAATCGTAGTATATGCTTTCAAAACTTTGTTATTGTGTAATAATGTATTTACAATTTTCATTTTATGTTATTGCGTTAAGTGTTATGTTTTAGATATAAAATGTAATGTTAAAAATGAATATGAAAATATTTAAGTCAATTTGTAGTATGTTTCCAAACCGTGGTTTATTATTAGAGAGCTACTTCATTAATAATCTATTTTTGTTTTGCTTGCTATTTTTATTCGCTATATGTTTAATTGAAAAAAAAAACTTAATGTTATTTAAAATTATAGGAATTCAATTAATTCCTTTTAGATTATATATTGATGTTGGCTTATAATTCTTTAACCGACTTCTTAAAGTAGGTTATCAGTTTGACACATATGTATATAACATTGTCAGAATTTAATTATATTTGTGTATGATGATATATTTAGGCTTCCAAGCACGTGTGCTTCATTTCGTAAGTGTATGTTTGAATGTTTGTCTACGAATTTCTCGAAAACTAAAAGTCTTATTGGTATACACTTCAACTGAGCTAATAAGTTTTATTAAAAATGGTCTAGAAGCTGCTTATAATTTTTAAGTATGTTTAATTTTTTTTATAAACTATTTATGTATTACGTAGGCGGATCGGCAAAACGGCCACCTGATGGTAAGTGGTCACCACCTCCCGTAGACATTGACGCTGTTAAAAATATTAAACAAGTTCGCCAAACCGCTACCAACCTTGAGAACG
This sequence comes from Vanessa cardui, assembly GCF_905220365.1. Taxonomy (NCBI): domain Eukaryota; kingdom Metazoa; phylum Arthropoda; class Insecta; order Lepidoptera; family Nymphalidae; genus Vanessa; species Vanessa cardui. Next base: position 7,318,794 of record NC_061135.1, read on the forward strand.
AATATGCGATGTATCTTGTGCCTGTAGTTACACTCGTTCACTCACCCTTCAAACCGAAACACAATACTAATCATTACTGCTTGCTGCAGATTTATTTTTTCCTCAAACAATTTTAAAACTAAACATTGATTACATTGAAGGCACATACATATATGATTATGGTCATTGGTATTATTAAATATATATTTACAAAGGCATATACGGAATTGATGAGGGTACTTGTAAAAGTATCAGTCTATCTCGTACTTTAACTTCAAGTCCTGAATTTAACGGTCTCTCAAAATGTCTTAACGGGGGACCATAAAATTACTATCACTTTTTTTACACGAGGTGATATCTTTTGATAATATACCTTTATGGTTCGCATCAACCTTAATGCTCACTGTTTTTTCGCTTACCTCGTGATCCTAATAGCGTCATATTTCATCATTTCATATATAACACCGCGAGTATATAAAAACTCTTTGCTTACATTTTTATGTGAATATTTTAGTTTGCCTTTTTCAATGATTAATTTTAAAACAAAGCTGAAAAATGAAATTGGTATTGATATCCTCTAAAGTGGAATTTGTTTATTTTTGTTATGAAAAAAAAAAACTATATAGAATTTATCTCGATTATACTTTAGTAGACATGTTAAACCTTTTTTTTATCTAAATATCGTTACAATGAAGGAAAATAAAGATAGGTTTTCCACAGACAAAAAATGACAACGTTATCTAGCTTTGCACGTAGACGTACATAGGTTTTGTCGCTGTGTGAGTATACTCCTACGACATTTGAATATGAAAGGGCAATTGTAGGATTTCTCTCGTCTCGCCCTTCCATTCAAAACCTGAGTCTGAACAAGGTATTTTTACGTGATTTCAATGCGTGCACGTTAAGCACAGGAGTACTTACCGTGCTTCCTGCAACTGAGCAACATTTCCATAAAAGACCAATATAAAACGCTAGCATCTAAAACCCCTCGCACTGGCAATTTTAAAACGGTGTTAAAATAAAATCTTTAAAGATTTCATTTTACGTTCGTGAGAATTGTGCAAATTCAATGATTATATTAGAAGTATTTTATAAAATTTAATGCAGATATATTTTAGTTTTGAGAAATTCTTTCGTCTTTCAATGATTTGTATCTCTATAAATATATCTTATTAAAATATATTTGAAATTTATTGAATGAATAATATGAATATAATTGTTTTATTTTTTAAAGATTATTATAAATAAATGGCTATCTATTAAAGTAGAATAAGAAAATACATAAGAATAGAGCCATAGATATAAAAATACATCTGGTATATATTTCATTTAATGAAGACTTTAATACTTTTGGAAATTGGTCAGTAAAGTTCGAAAAGGTTAATGGCCAGTGTCCATCATGTCTGACCTTGACCAAAGTTTATTTCCCTAAATATTTGCGGTAGCATAAGCCCTAAGCAAATTACTGGATCAGACCGCACGGGCATGACCGCTTATTAGTGCCTGTTAAGAAAGGCCAGTTTAAGCCGACCCATTAAATAATCCATGAACTTTGTGATAGCTCTCTGTAATTTAATTTATGTGGTTTACTAATGAATAAAATAAATGCAACTTAATGGATTTTTGAATCATATCATGGCTTAGTACAGGGTTCTTCCTTACTGGTTTGAGGTAGTCCAGGTACCTGCTTCGGAGTTCTTTTCAGCCGGGCAGTTTCTCAAAGGTAGCTGCGGCTACCGAGTTAGTTGTTTTAATCTATTGCTTAAAGCCTGGTATGCCACTTGGTAGTGATTTTTTTTAAATAGGTGATAACATTCTGTGGAAGAAATGTTTTTTTTTTTAGTAGAAAATATTATTATACTTAAATTATTAACGCAATAACTTTATCATTCCCTACTATCTAAATTTTTATTTTCACTTATAATGGATGCCATTGGTTATTATGTAAAAATAATATACAGTTCCCACCAAAAATATTGTTCTTTATAAGCCCTCAGAAAATCACGGACGTACTTGATGAATTATTTTGTTTTGTAAAAAAAGTAGAGCTTGATAAATCTTTTTAAAATAATAATAAAAAGATGGCATTCAATGTTATGAAAAATTTGAAGTAAGATACATATAAAAACTTTTATGTGGGAGGCTTAAAAATAACTAGGAATAGCGTTTTCATTTATTAATTAAAGGTATATTTTTATAAAACAATGTACACAAACTGCTTATTCATAAAATAATTTTAATTAAATAAAAGGTAATAATTTCTTCAACATGAATAAAAAGGTTTTTCATTCAAGAATATACGTTTTAATGAGGTATATGAAGTCAGTTTTTCAAATATTCGTGTCTCGTTTGGATAACAGATCGGAGAAAGGATTGAGGCTTTATTTTTATATTAGTTAGAATGGTATTTAGAATAGTAATAGTAGTGATTAGTTATAATTAATTAATAACACTATAAATTATTTTTAAATTTGAAAATTAAATACAGTTTTGAAATCGATCTCAATAAGAAGCTATGATACTTAAATGAAGGTATGACTTTCGACATAAATTTTTCAAAATGCGCCTTTAAAATGAACTTTCGAAGTGACTTTTTGATCTCGTGGATTGAAAAGCATCTGAGTTTCAAATCTTAGTAAACATTGATAAGGCCTTTCAAATAACCGATATTTAAATGTAAATTCATATTTTTCACTCGAAATAAAAGAATAGTTAAACACAAAAAGAATTATATGAATAGATGATAAACTTTATTCTCTTGTATTGAAAGTGAAGTTATTGGAAGTAGAGAGAGAAATGGCTGACTTCACTTCGCTAAAAGGAACTACTTATATTTATTAATATTTTACTAAGAAACTTTGAACAATGTTTGAAGAAGTGAACGTTGAGTGAAACTGTTTTTCGCTCGTATGCTCTTTTTGCACAGAAAATCGACCACAGTACTTTGTTTGAACATCAAATATTTTTGGGAAAAAGATCCCATTTTTTGACGTATTATCGAGCAGAAGCCAAATAGTTGACGTATAACCTTGACTTTACATAAAGAACGCCTGGGTTATCATTAGCATGGTTACATTTTTGAACGTAAAAAAACCGCCCTGTCGCAAAATGGACCGCATTTGTTTTGATTTGTGGGCGAAGTAGGTGTTATTGTTGATGTGGTAGTATTCTATGTATAGTTTTTATCATTATCCTATTTTTTTTAGATTTTGTTATTCAATCATTGCAACGATTTATGAACATTTTTTTTTAAAAAGTTAAATTATTATCATGATTAGTTTCTCGAATTAGTTAGTAAAGTTGTTTTTTATTTACAGGACAATAAAGCCCTTTAATTAAGACAATTTTCAACGAAAATATAATGCGATAAGATAATAATAATAATCGATAAGAATAGTGCATTTAACACAAATTATTCATTCATTCGTAAATATACATCTAAACATAAACGCACGAGCAAGTAGCACATAAACGGTATTTTAAGCAGGGAAAATTAATATTCTCCTAAGGGGTAATATAAAGATCTGAATATATTCATATCTTCATAATGAAGTATCATGGGAATGAAATTCGGAACAAGTCGTTTAATAATATTTACTGAAGTCAGTTTGGAATCAGCATTGCAAGAAAATGAGACATTGCTTAATTTGTAACAGCAGTACGTGTTCGAAATGAGCTACAAACGTTTCATATTTAAATAATGCGACCCTTTTAACTTTAATAATATGTAGCTACCGTCTCGTTTTACATTAATTTTTGTCTCAAAAATGTTTATTATATTTAATTAGACAGCTTTGTCTTGACATTAAAAATGTCTTGTAAAAAAAACTTTGTACAAAGGCTTTACAGATTTCGTTGTGAATTTTCTCATGATGATAATAATTAATGCTCGGTTAAAGTTTCTTGTTCATCTATTGATAGATAGTATGTCTGCCTGAAATTCAAACTCTAGGTAGGGTCGACGAAATAACTCCGTCAAAAGGATTGGGTTGCTATCACGAAATTCTTAATCGGGGTTATCTACCCCGATAAGCTCGTAAACAATTATTTCTCCAAAAGTAAAACATGTAAAATAAATATTCCTCAAAAGTAAATTACGTAAAATGTGCATTTATCTGGCCTTAACGGTTACAAATTTTATTACCAGAAAAAATGTAACTTTTTCAATAAAGCCACACTATTAGTCGTTAAGCCTTTACTATTTATTTTACACATACACAATGTTCTCTCATTGAAATAAAACTAAATTTCACCGGACTCCTATTTAAACTGTATGTGTTTTCTCTTTACAAACTCTAGTTCAAACAAATGTCAAAGCCTTTAAAATAGACACATTTTTTCAAATACGTATGCATATAAGCCACCTGATGATTTATTGGAACCGCACATTAACATTAACACTGTAAGAAATACATTATTGTCACCACCATCTATACCACCATCCACGCCACCTTGGACTTAGAACCATTGTGTTTGTAACACTACCTCACTCTTCAACCGGGAAAGCAACAATATATTTGTCTATATTATTAATATTATAAATGTGAAAGTGACTCTTTCTGTCAGTCGCTCTTTTACTAGCAAACCGCTGAACCGAATTTGATGAAATTTGTACTCCAAGAAAGGACATAACGCATGACAACCAGCACCCTAAAACATGTATTAAATATTAAACGGTAAACTAAGTGTCAATAGGGTATCTTCTACCAAGTATTACATACTTCTAAATATTATTATGCCGCACAAATCAAATAAAATCATCACCAAAACATTCACAAACAGCGTGGTAAATATTGCAACATAATTACCATCGCTTGGTAATAATTCTTAGTAATATTATGCAACTCGAATGTATTCAGATGCACCGCAGCATATTCTATATTAGAGCAACAAATATGTGCTTCACTGGACTTGTGTTTTTATCCAATTATAAATGCAAAAAGATACAACGCGAAACTCCAGTCAGTTTTATTCAACTTTTATGGAAATTAACGTACCATCGTGCTTATAATATAAATAGAAGATAAAATATTTACTTGCAGTGTAAAATGCCTTATTTTAAATGTTTATTGTGAATTTTATTTATTATCTAATAAAATATTATTAATAATTTCTTAGGGTTACGTTACGTACGTAAATTATGAGTGTCTGTAATGTTGCTTAAAATTAACATACTGTGAACGTCGTCTATAAATAATGGCAAGTAATAAGAAAGTGCAAAGATATATAATAAGGATTAAAGAAAACGAATGTGTTTATTTATTTTAAACACATTAGTTCATCGTCACTCACACTGCGATATGCGTCAGGTAAAGGCCTGCAAAGGCAATCTTTCCGACCGAAAAATAATAATGAGAACTGAAGAAATTTGGTGGTGAAATGTGGAAAAAGTTTATGGTATGTTATTGCTTATGATGACATATAACATACATATACAAAATAAAATATACATCACCATAATTTTCAATATAACCTGCTAGTGCGAGTTACACGAAGGGTTCCGTAATTAATCCTTAGTCCTTAAATACATATTTTATAATTATTTTTTTTTCTTATTTGTTGTTGTAGCGACAGCACCTTACTGGCATGGTTCATGGGACACAGCTTCGTGAAAAACAGACGGACAGTTTACCATTTGGGTACGGAACCCTAAAACCAAGCTTTATGTATCCATTTTTTGTTTTGTTTTAAAATTCTGTTGATCGTCGAAGAGTTCCTTCATTAGGAGACAATCCTGAACGTAGATTCAGGTCAAGCTTCGATTAAATTGCATTGTCATCGAGACTGAGTCATCAGGTGAAATTTCAACTCAGTAAATAAAATATCTAATTCAGATTCTTTCTAGACGATAACATTGAAATACAATTTTTCTCACCAAACACTTTTTTTTTCGTTGTGGATAAATTTTATTGACTGTATTACTCTTCATATCAGATAAAAAATTTAATCTATTTCATATAACAATACAGCGTACGAGTATATTCATGACGGATTATATTTTCATAACATTAATAAAAATAAATAAAAACGAAAATGAATTATTTTTTATTATGATCATATGAGCTCCAGTATATATTTCAAAAATAATGTTCATATTTCCAATGAAATCCTAGACGGGAAATATACAGTACTCGCTCCTCGTTTTAATTTCGAGGCCTTTAACATTGAGGTTTTATCAATATGTATTTTTATTTAATAAAATAATTCTTTTCATCTTGTAGAAAATTTTTGTCACGATTTCTCCACTGGTCGTGCATAAAGATAAATTCAAGGTGACCTGTAAGCTCTTTCTCTATAAAGAATCGCTTTGAAGTTATAATTTTTTTAATGTCTAATTTTAGTAAGATTATGACGTGTCTCGATGTTTAACACCTCGCCCTTGCTACTTATACAATATGCATTGTCACACAAATTCCCTTTTAAAAAAAAGGCGGGAGTTTTGCGGCTGACACATTGAATCGCCATTATGGTTATTACTGGGTAGTGATTATTGATGGTTATTTGTGTTGTAGATTAAATGTTTTTTTCTTATGTGGTTGATTTTTATTGTAAATTAAAAGTAATTGTTTTAGAGTTTAGCCTACTTCCTACTTCTGGTTCTAAAAGTACCAGTATTCAAGTATACAAAATTGACACGAAAGGAGGTTTATATTCTCTGGTCTAAATAAAAACTCTTTTCTGTTTTAGCTTGTTTATATGTAAAGTGCATAATCATGTTTATTGTTTTTATAAAAAAATGGCATTCATTATGTTATTTACATTCCATGTTAATTTATAAATAAGTTAGGAGGCAAAACATTTCATCCAGTCGTTCCGTTTGTTAGGGACTTTACTAAAACTAAATTGTACTGTGTTTGACGCTTTAAATCTACCTTTCTCGTAAACTTTCGTAATTAACAGCGTCCTACTGCTACACGGAATATTTCAAACTTCATTTCTGTTGCGTAAAATATTTGATATTTAAAAGTTTTAATAAACTATCGTCGGTTTATTTTAAATGCAAATAATAGTTATTAAACAAAGCTATATCATGAATATGATATTGTTTTAACAAAAACATATATAAAGATAACATTTATAATTATTGACGGCTTTATTATATAGAAATAACAATTTAAAATAGTTACTCTATTAATTACGATCGCGTGGAATAGCAAGATTGTTAGCAGCATTTAATCGTCGAATCGCAATTCCGATCCTCTAGGTCAAAAAAGGACTATGTTTCCTGCCACATATATATGCCACCTGCCAGTGGAAGAAATAAGGCAAGGTGTTATAATTTTAATGAAGGTTTTTGCGCGATTACTCCAAGTTCCATGTGATTAAACTGCAAATTACAAAGACATAACTTGGACTGGAGAGAATATTTGATGGTTTGTTCGCTTCAGTTTTTTCCGCGGTAATATGTAAAATATATGATATTCATATTTTTTATTTTCTACAAAAATCTTATTCTTATTTAATAAAACATTAAAAAATTTATAATTACAAACAATACGTCAAAAAAAAATCACAGCGGTAAGTTATCACTATTAACCTGTCTTATTTATTAGTACATATAATGTCGCGACATCAAAAATTAGCACGATCAAAACACTATAATAGAATCGTTGTTTTGACGCCAACCTTTCAGAAAGTACGATCGCTACACTGTTTTCAAGGTCAAATGTAGCAGTACTGAATTTTCTTATCGTCGCATTGAACTTTAATAATTATACGTAACATTCATAGCACGCCTCAAATTAGCGTATTAAGTCTTCTTTCAACATTTCACGAGTGAGATACGAAGCGGGTGCTTACAAATATATGTATAGTTACAGATACTAAGCAAATAACGACAGACGTTGTCTGTGCATATATACCAACCGTCATGGGGATCGTTTGGATCGAATATAGGTTGATGTACTGTAGTGCTATGTAGCACTGAATTACATTGATATAATACTTCTCTATACAAAAATATCCACATATAAGTGCACACTAAACATCAAGAGAAGAATAGTTTATAGGGTATTGTCCCCACTCCTAGCACAAGCATTATTCTTAATACCCATCCAGGGTAAATAAGACTACTAGTGATCCAATTTTTAAAAGGGAAAACAACTTTCATTGTGTCAAACGGTCAAACGAGGTCGTAGTCTATTACTTTGAAATATGGACATCGACATTCTTTTCAATACATAAATACGTTTTTACACATTGAATTAATTTTACATTTTGGATCGTTAACTATTACTTGAAATTAATAACTTCCAAGATATACACTAATAACTAATAATGACTGTTTAAGAAAATAGTTTAAAAAAATTGTTTGGCTTCCAAAGTATTTAATTATTAGCGTAAATGTGTTAAACATGAGTTATTCAATAGCATCGTCATAATTTTCGGTTAAAAAGCGAATAAAGACTTTTCCAAAATGGTTTATTACTGATTTTTGTGTTCGCAGATTTCTGAAACAAAAGTGTGTTTAAAGGCATGAATAGTAAAACTAAGAATAAAGCTGAATGCACGCTGCAAGTAGATTTATCTCATGCGAGCCTGAAAGCCTTTATTAGCATATGCTAACATCCATCAGCCATGCGCTAACACCTCGACACTTTACCATCTTCACACTGAACCAAATCCATAGTTATTAAGAATCATTGTGTTCGTATATTATTGTTAGGTACCATAAGTCAGTGTTGACTACGTAAAATATTTAACGCAGAATACTACTATTAGTCCGCGGGTTCGCTCTTAAGGTGTTGGTTGTCATGTGTTAGGCAAAAAAAGTAACCTATGTTCTTTCTCGGAGTTCAAGTTTGCTTCATACCAAATTCTTGCTACAGACAGACAGAAAGACAGACAGAAAGTGTTCGTTTCAAAATTCAAATTTACCATATTAATATAGATTTATTAACAGTCCTCCAACTGGCAATTCTTTTATCTAGTCAAATAAGATTCGTTATAAAATTTTACCGTATGTTTGTACGAAAGTAGTTCGCTTTAAGTTTTTTGTTTATCAACTGCTATGTTACTTGCCACATGCCACACACTTTTATCACGCGAATCAAAAGGATTCTCAGTGAAAAGTGGACTCGTGTATACCCAACACCCACGAGTGCAAAGAATGAATGCAGCTCTTACATTTTTCTCTAGTCTAGTCTCCAATGGGTGTGATTTTAGTTAGATTACAATAATTAATCATTCGCCAGCGTTATAAACGATGAAAATACATCACGAGCCGTACAGTTCCGGCCAACGTGGTGCTAATATCGATCGATGTGGCGTTTCGATTGTCGAATGATTGAGCGATTCTTATACTATGTTAACTTTAATTAAATACTTTGAATATTATCTATTGCAACAACAACTACAGCCTGTAAATTCCCACGGCTGGGCTAAAGGCCTCCTCTCCCTTTGAGGAGAAGGTTTGGAACATATTCCACCACGCTTTTCCAATGCGGGTTGGTGGAATACACACGTGGTAGAATTTCTATGAAATTTGTCACATGCAGGTTTCCTCAGGATGTCTTTCTTCACCGCTGAGCACGAGATTAATAATAAAGACAAATTAAGCACATGAATCAGCGGTGCTTGCCTGGGTTTGAACCCGCAATCATCGGTTAAGATGCACGCGTTTTAACCACTGGGCCATCTCGACTCATATTGTTTTACTTTTAATTAATTAATAGTCTGAAATTTATTTAATATTTATTATATCGTTTTACATAAACAAACCAACATATATAATACGCATTATCATTATATTAGTTTCATCTAATAGTTTTTACCTTACAAATACCAAGTGATTCGTACATACAAGTGTAACAATGCTATCGACGGTCGCTGGATAAACCTTTGCTAGAACTATTAAATACGTCTTTTGTTGCATTTTAATTTCAATGAGTAGACCAGGCCTGGCTGGGTACACCTTTGCTAGAGCTATTAAATACGATCCGGCCTCCTCTAGGCGTGTTATAAAAGGGTATTACGTATTCCGTACATTGGATTTCAGAACGCAATTCTTATAGCGTATTAGCATGTTTAAAGTGTTGATTTGGTGTCCACGTCGAGTGAAGATGCTAATTGTAACATACACACGCATATGTTAAATAGAAACGTTATACCTACATATAATTAGAATATATATAAAATTTAATGAACTCTGATCCCGTTGACAAGTAACAGTAGATATATTACTTCTACGTTTTAAATTTGAATACTGAAGAATATATATTTCTATGTAAAAAGTACGAAAATTTATATTAAAATCAAAAAAATCAAAATAAACTTTATTTATTCAAGTGGGCTTTTAAAAGCACTTTTGAATCGTCAATTAACAATTATGTGAAGTTACCACCGGTTCGGAAAGTAGATTCTACCGAGAAGAACCGGCAAGAAACTCAGTTACTCGTTTTCAACATTTAAAAAAACAAAGTCATGTTAGTTAATACAATTATTTCAATTAATATAATCAAATATCAATATTATAAACGCGATATTAGTCGCGATATAAGTCGCGATATAACGCGAATATTAGTGTGTCTGTTTACCAAATTTGTTGAAATTTGATCTGAAGCAAGCTTAATATCCAAGGAAGTACACACCCCCACTACAACCGATCCCTAAAACACGAGGAAATTTGTAAAGACAAATTTTCATTTATACTCGACAAGGAGATACGATACGATTTTGTTCATACGTTATTACATACGATCATCATAATGTAATAAATTCAACCGTGTATATAATTTTTAGCTTTATTAAATAAATTGTATGTACACGCCTTTACCCTTGTGGATTTAGTTTTGATATAAATAAGCTTGTGTCATTCTGCAGGCTATAAACTATGTTCCATGACTGCATCAAATAAATATAAACCAACTAACACACAGTATTTATAGTATGTAAGGAATAGTTAAGAATAATAGAACAAAAAACATCTTCGACAATAAAACAATACAACGACCTATTGTTGAGGCTGAATTTTTTCAACGTTTCACGTATTTTCTTTTATGAAAAATAAACTTTTTATTTCAACATCATGTAGATCACAGACGCCGTACGAGTATAAATGGGTAAATATTACGTTTTTGCATAAAATATACTTATGCTGTCTTAGTTGGTTGTACAGAATCTAATGAATTCGTACACAATGTTCACTAAATATGGAGTGAAATGTGGTGCGTCTTTATGACCGTTATGTGCTAACTTTGTTATCGCGTTGCCAAGTAGGTACCAACCACAGTGCTAACAAAAGTCTTCATTGCTTCGGTTCATCGATCTTTACATAACCTCGAATTCAGTGTGAGATAGTATTGTTAAACTTACTTTGAATAAGTATTCATTCTCAGAATAAGAACCATTATATCTATAAGAATTTGAAATTAGAACGTTCCTGACATTCTTATCGTTTTCATCTATCAAATTCTTATTTCAAATATCAATTTTATGCGAAAAAATCAGTAAGTAATTAATTGACAACTTATTTATTGTAATGCTATTGAAAAAGTTATTTATATTCAACCTTTATGCATAAAAGTTATTGTAATTTTATTTTTTAATATTCATTTATTATATTAATATTATTGTATAAGTAGCCGGCTTTGCAGTTTCGTCAACTTTAATTTCATTTTCGTATTAATAATGAATAATATACAACAATAATTTTGTTAATTACATACTCTATCTGAGAGCTTTATTTAAAAACATATAAGTAGTATATAATTATAATTAATCATTAAATTGTTATTATATAAAAATTGTAACATTTAATATGGATTCCATTCCGTTTGAAGTTCTAGATGTATACACATTGTTCATAATTTCTACGAATTTTCAGCATTGTATATTTCAATCGATTTATCAGAAATATTATGTGTAATAGAATTTAGTTTCACATGAATAGTTTAATAACTAACATAATCCGACGTGATGCTTTAAATAACATTTAAAATCCTCTATTATCTTCTATACTTCCTTTTACGATAACAGAGTTAGTAGTTAAGTGGCTAACAGAATATGGATAGATACTAATAGCGTGGTATTAGTGAATTTATCTTTAAAAACTTGAGCGAAGCCGTTGCCTAGTAAAACATTAATCGTTCGCAGGTATACAGATTGATGTGTCAGTCAGTAGCACACGGTCGAGCTAAACGACGGTGTTAACGACGTTGCTTCAGCGCGCCAGCCGATATTTGACTAACCTGTCCACAGCTGAGCCTATCAATATGCACGGATATTGCAATCACAGATTCTCCGATGTGTTGCTATTCCCTCATATTGAAACATTCATTAACTAACATACCAGTTTATAAAGACATCATTAAATGTTCCAGAACATTACGTAAAGACTTATTTCATGAAATTGTTATTCGTTTGATCATGTAGTGTTTATATATTGGTATTATATATATAGTGTTTATATATAGGAATATCGAACATGGTAGTGTCTCCTATAAAATATCCTTCAATACGTTTTTTTTTTCTTCTTCAATGTAAGTTATATAATGTAGAAATTTGTGTTATATATGCTGTTGACTGTTGAGGTGTTAACCGTCCAGTCTTGTTTGTGATATTAGGTCATGCTTACCATATAAATGCAATGTCATTGGAACGAAATCAATATGTCAAATTTCAACTCCTTGTGATAAAAAAGTAGTAATAGTTTAAATTAAACAAAATTAATCTTAACAAAAAAATATTGCAAATTGAATACAAGTATATAAAAAGGCGCTCGCAACGATATTCTTACAGTAAAACTTGAAAAGAGAGTTACTTGTAACAAAACAGATGCTTTAATTATTTTCCGAACAATCAAATGCAAAACATTACGTCCAATTTTAAGAGTTTCGAAATCATTTAATTTATAATATTTTGAATGATAACACAACAAGATAGAAGGAAAAAACAAATAAATGAATGGCATTCGTTAAACGATTTAAATTGCATTTCAGGTGAGTTTTCAATTCAGCGCAAAACTAATGGAAAGATAATAGTCGGAGTCCTTTCGAACTCGTAGCAATTATTTAGCGATGCAAAACATCGCTATTGAATATTGAAAATACATTCGCATTACAACACTAAAAATTAAGTTAGTGGAGTACTTGGAAATGAAAATTATTACCGGAAATTACTGATTCACTCTAATTTTTATTTAATGTAGTTCAATTCTTCATATTTTAATTAAATCTGGATATAAAATTGTATAATTTCTATATCTATATATATTGTTTGTATATATTGTTTTATTGAAGTATATTAACTTATCGTGCCAAGCTATTAAAACAAACTTAATTTATTTGAACTTGATTCAGCATTGAAACCGAATTATTATTCATTGTATTTATAAATATTTTAAAGCGTTTATAAGCGTTGTAGCAGATGCAACAGGCGATCATATCGCCAAAGCATCGATCTCTTTAATTAACAAAATTATTATTTAGTGAATTTTTGTATTATTATCAAAATTCAAGCATACTATTGAAATTCCTTACAAAACCACTATTACCTAGAAGTAACTTATATTGTATATATTACATAGAAATGTTTTTCATCAGAAATATGAATCAACGAGTACTAAATCTGTCTGTATGTAATATATCCACATACTATTATCTAAACTTGCGTTTTTGCTATCTCCAGTATTCATTCTCGTAGTTTTGAGTTTTAATCTTTTCAAAACTATCTCATTAATGTTCAGAAATAAAATTGAATTAAGTTACGAAACCCATAAATGAATTACAAAAAGAGAGCTGTCTAAAAGCATTGAAACTCATTGTGAGCCTAAAAGATGCAGCCGAAATAAAGTGTATCAAAGCGCCGCCACGCTGTCTGCAAAGCGAGGGACCAGATGGGGGCTAGGGGGGGGAGAGGTAGAAGAGGCATTGCCGTAAAAGCTTCGCCTTTTACAATAGCGCACGTTTTCACTACATTGCGTTTGCTCGGATCTTATTTCCAATGAATTTCAGTTACCGTAGAAATGATTTCAGCATCGGCCCTCGAAGTCTGGAACGATAAGTTATCTTTCTGTAAACGTCGTCGAAATTAATGGCTTTTTGTGATTTCCATTTCTATTAAATGTTGATTTCAATTGCAACGGATGCGGGACTGCATATTGTACTCGCGTCAAGAATGTCGATATGAAATGAATCAATGGAAATGCTATTATAATAATTATTGTACCAGAAAACGTTTGACCTCATTTTTGTATTGTACCGTTTTCTTATAATGATCTGTCACTGAAACATTAATACTGTATTATATTAAATAAAGAGATTATTATCAATCGAAAACGTATTAGGAAAAAAATTAAAAAATATTTCATTAAATGAATAATAGAACATACTTTTTTAATGAATGTACATTTCAATTTGTGTACGTTGATATATGAATTTTTTGTAATATATGAGAGGTATTCTTGATAAAAATCCAACGAAAGAGTTTTTATTTGTGAATAATATTTCTTTGTTAGAACTCTTTGACGTAAAAATGACGAAGTAACGAATTAAAAAAAGACGAAATGTTGCATAAAGTCTGCCCCGAATTTACCCAGGGGTCGCACGACATGGACGGGGCATAACTGTCTACATATTTTAGGTTCTTGTATTGTTTACAAGGCTCTACCGTAACTATGGCCTATTTTATTTCATATGACACATAATGTTTAACATTTTAACTAGACCAGTTTTTATGTTATAACAAAAGTTTTTGTTATCGTACGCTAAAGAAATTATTTTAAAAATAAGCCTCATTAACTTATTCTCTACTTCAGTGCCAGATGTTAATAGAACAATAATAAAATTGTTCTGATCGAATTTTGGTACAATTTCAATCCTTGCAGGATATGTTATTATTTTAGTTTTCAAACTTGCTTACTATGTTAGGATGCAATCTTTATTTTTTTACCCTTATTCTTCTAACAGTAAAGTCAGCATACGAGATATAAGCACTGGGTTTGTATCTATCATGGACAAGATTTCGAAAACAGAACCTTCAAAGCAAGAGGCCGTTATTGATTTCGGCAGAGATGGAGTAACAACCAAGAAGACATACCGTCTTTCGAATTTAGTATCAATATTAGTAGGTCAAACTCATTTTATAGTCCGCATTGAGCTGATAACATATACATACCAAATATGTACGAGTATATTTTATATATGGATCGTTATAAAGTACTTTCTATTGGATTTCGCTGTCAGCGTATAAAGCTTTTGTGAACTTTTACTCATCACAAAACATCTCTTCCAATTTAGCTTTCACCTTTTTTGTGTTTTTTTTGTATAAAAAAAACAAAACACATGTTTTTCAACAATTCAGGTGTTCGTTTTAAAAATGGCGATCAATTCCATGGGAGAGGTCATCCCGTAGTTACCATAGCAACGCTTCCCGTTTCCCCTCTTACTATGAAGCATGAAATGTTGAGATATTTTACATTTCAAGCGATTTTGACCCTTATTATTATGAGAATTTATTGGGGTATGCGACTTTTATGTCTGAAATGGTTTTGTGGTGAAGCTCCTATATAAGGGTCGGAATTTTAACCCATGATCGGAGATAATTGTAATGTATATAGCGCTGAAATGGAATTTGATTAATGTAGGATTCGGTTTGTGTAATAATTTAGAACCAAAACATTTCAACATACTTCCATTTTAGTATAATTTCATGCCCTACAGTTGAAATTGATTAACAATATATTTAATTGATATTTCGGTAAAATTATCAAAAACCCGCAACAGTGTTGGACTTTTTGTAAATAATATTACGTACATAAGGATATTCAATGGTTTTTAAGGTTGATAAGGAAAACTTCGTATTTAATTTCGCTTAATATAATTTTATAAAAAATCCAACAACGAAAAAATAAAATAAAATGAATCATTAAAGGTTTTAATTATATTTTTAATCATTACACGAAAAAGCAACCATCGGATAAAAAATAAAATTTAAATATCGTTTTGACTTGGATTTCAGTCGCCTTTATTTCGAGTTGACTATTTATAAATTTTTCTTCATTTTAAAGCATTCTCTGACAGGTTTTCGACGAAGAATGATTGCCACTTAATATCCTTGACCGTTTCAGCGTACTTACCTGTGAAAGCGTGTACCCAATAGTACGAAAGTACGAGTATACATTACACAGAACTACAGTACAGATCATACAGTACGAACCGTCAGTGTTGTATTACGCTGATCCAATACTTTGTCAGAGTGTATTTGTACATGGAAAACAGTACTATCCCGATATTCCATTTTCGAATAGTATATAGATTTATTCACTCACAAAAATTTACATGAACTTCATTGTTTTTTTAATAAAATAAAGTTTACAAATATAATCTAATTCGTATTATTTTAGTATTGTTACGCGGTTTGTTTTTGTTTGGGTCCTTTTCCTAAGAGTTCTTTAAGTCCTGAAACCCAGATCAGTATTACAAGCACAAATTATATTATATGTTCTTGCATATTTAAGATGATTATACTACTTTAACGATATTTTTTATATGACAAAACGCAAAATGCTACAATTTCATTCCTAAATGTATTTGTTTTAAAAATGAGGAAAAGGTGCAAGACATTTGACGATGCCAGTATTCTTTTATTTTTAAAATCGATAAATAATATTTACAACAGCTGTAATGTAGAACAAGTTATTGGCAGCAACAAATGTAGATAACTATTTCAATTACAAAAGGGCGTACGTGTGGTGAAACGTATCGACAGTTCGCCATTTTGAAACGTCTGAAAAAATAGAACACAGGATTTGAAAAAAGAACCAGTTCGTGCAAGAGGTAATCCTAAAAGCGAAACTCAGTACGTTTTAACGGTGGAAAGAGTGCTTAAGTCCTTATAATCTTTTATTCTGTCGCATTATCGACCCACCGGCTTTTAGACTTAGACATTGAAAAAGCTTCAAAAACCTTCAATTCAGTTTACATTTAGTTTCCGAGAATATATTTTACATTTTAATATTTTACTTTAATTTCATAATATATGAGAAGTAGCAACCGCATAAGGCTCTTGTACACGTTTCGAAATATAAAAAGCTAAACGCAAAAAGTAAAGGCAACTTCTGTAGTTGCATAGTTACAAGTTTGTTACATACATAATATGGCTATGCAATATCCATTGACGTGAAAATATAAAACATTTACGATATATAGGAATAACGAGTAGTCAAAATTAATTTTGATTTTGAATTTTTTGTGTATTTATACCTTCCCGAATTTATTTGTTATTATTGACTTGACTTTTTGAGATAATAAGGTGCCGTCCTGAATTTACTATGACTGAAATTTATCACCCGGCATCGTTGTGGGGTAATATTTGAAACATGAGTGTTATTATCTGAGCTTGTATGAATGTTCCACATGCAAGCGAGTGCTAACGTTGAAAGGCAACCTCTAAGAGGTACGATTAGGGCCAGGTCGCGCCTTGCCCGCCGGCTCTACCACGCGAGCTGGTGCGAACTATCCCCTTAACATCTTTTCACGTGTCTTTCAGAAAACATTACGAGCCTAATGGTTGCCTCTTACCTTACTCCTAGATACGTGTTTGAGAAGCGTAAAAGGTTACGTTTTTGTGAATTTTAAAAAGGCGTTTTCACTATTCTCTTTTATCGGTGTATTCGGTATATATATATATATATATATATATATATATATATATATATATATATATATTTTATCGGTGTTCTATTTTTGTAATGGTATTCGGTTTATATATGAACTTTGTTTTTTTTTTGTATTGCGTGGACTCTGAGATATTTTCTTAAACAAGTATTCTTAAAATCTTGTTATAATTCATGTATCTGTATGTATCATGCAGTTTTGATCTTAGGTTCGAGTACCTTTAGTTGCCAAGCTCGTCTTTTAAGCATTTATTTGTTACCACAAGGGACTACTAATTCATAAAAATGAAAAAAATAATGAATTAAATAAAAAAAAGTCAAATCAAATATTTATCATAAATAAGAAATCCACGGTCTATTTTTATAAGCGAAACGATAGCTTTTCAACATACTTCATAAAAAAGTAAATAATTCATTTTGATTCTTAACAAAACTTTGTTAGCTCTTAAATCTTTCAAATGGCAGAGAAAAACAAGTAAGTTCGTGTTTTATCATAAAATAAACTTTATAGGTATAGAGGACCCTTGTAAACACGGGATGTAAGATTTTCTCGAGTTAATAACAGGTCGTGGGATCCCTCGGGCTATAAAAAACAGAAAGCTACATTTTGATCTCGTTTTTTTAAAACGTTTTCGCTTACGAAATCATCATCACCTTAAAAAAGTTATTAAATATATAACGGAGCAGGCATGTCCGAGCGCGTTTTTAAAAAACATGACGTCAGCATAGCTGACGTCACGAGTTACAGAGTTTCGATCTTTAACCATCTTCGGTGGTATGAAATAAAACTTAGGAAATAATCCTCTCTGATTTATTTCAATATGAGACGGTCCGATCGCTCCGACGGCTCGACCAAGTCTGTCGAAACCGGCGGTCGCTTGATCTTTTATAACAAAAATAGGTGGGTAGACTTATTCACTCAAGATAACAGTTGTTTACAAACATTAAAATATTTCAGAGTAATTTAACATTTCAAAATTCACTAAAAATTATTCATTTAACAATGAATCAGTTTTAAATTATTAAAATAATCATTTCTGGACACGTGTTTTTCTTAAATTCGTGGCTCCGCGCCGACATATATAATATTATTTACTGTGGGCCTCATTATAAATAATAGCCTTAATACATAAAATATAATATGAGTCGAGATGGCCCAGTGGTTAGAACGCGTGCATCTTAACCGATGATTGCGGGTTCAAACGCAGGCAAGCACCAACCAAGGAACAGCGTGGTGGAACATGTTCCAAACCTTCTCTTCAAAGGGAGAGGAGGCCTTTAGCCCAGCAGTGGGAATTTATAGGCTGTTGTTGTATATATAATATACTTTTCGTTATTTAGGTACTACCCTGTCAATTACTCCGCCGTCAAACAGCAATACCTATCCGGCTTAAATGGTAACTGAGCCAGTGTAATTACAGGCACAAGGGACATAAATTCAAGCGGCACATAAAAGTCATTCATATATATAATACTTCTAGGGTCGTTTAACGAAATACCTTTCTTTAAACGACCACTCACAATTTTGTGGTACCCATTTGTTTGAGTAGTAGCCTATGCCCTCTTTTAGAGTTCATCTTTGTTTCATACCAAATTTCATCAAATTCTGTTCAGCGACTTGGACCTGAAAGAGAGACAGAGTTACTTTCACATTTATAATACTAATATAGGTTATACAAAAAAGTCTCATAATGATACACTATCTATTTCAGACCGAGTAATGGAGACATAAATGTAATATATCATTAAGAGTTACCTGTAGTGTTTACAACATATTTATAAATGTGTATATATCAAAAAACACACACACGCTTGAATGCAAGCAACATATAATTTTTTGTATTTTCAATAATAAACTAACTAAGGAAACTGGATTTTGTCCTGAATGTAAATTGACACTAAGTATATTTGTTAAGGTTTTCCTGTAAACTTGTAAGGGACTAAAAAACATTCTTCAATACTCATTTTATTTACAGTTTTAGAGATAAATTATAAACATAGTTATTTTCAACTTAGCCTATTAAAAAAATTGAAAATCATCCAAAGGTACAACAGTAGCAGTAACATCTGTATAGTACCTAAGTAAAACGCCTCGTCTTATTGTTTCCAATGGTAACAGAGGGGCTGGTTCATTTTTGGCCCAGTGATTTGGAACTACGATTCAACGGTGAAATGCTGGTAGCATTCTTTTCAAATCAATGAAGATAAATAATAAATTTATTTCGGTAAATTATTAATAATAATACTAGATTTATCTTGAAAAATGTACATCACATATTATATACAAAATAATATAATGTAACTTTGTACTGACGGAGTTTTAATGTAAAAGTCAAATGAAATAAAAATCAAATAAAAAAAAACTAACTTCAGCACGAGACTACTCTCTGTGAATATTCGTTTCAAATTAAACAAAAGTAATTGAAAATGCAACTGAATAATTTAACTTTAGTTGTTCTTAAAGAAAGAATAAAACGCTATAATTAAAAGTTAACAAGGGAATAGGAAATGATTTAAACACTAGCTATCCTGATATAACACGACTAAAGCAACTGCTTTATTCCGCGATATATTTTAAAGGAAATACGAGTAAATGTAAATTCGTATTATAATAGAATAAATAATAAGTCATATGATATTGTGTTGATTGATATTGTTGTAGATGTTACATTGTACAAGCACGTGTGGAAATACGAGTCAAATCTCTATTATTTCTCTCAAATAATCCGTTGGGGCGGTAAATCCGGCTGGAGAGAGTTCAAGCGAAAGATCAACGGCTTTCTATGTTTTCCTAGGCAAGGGAATTTCAATGGCGAATTCCGAAATCCTGGCTGCTGTTAAAATACCCAATATTTCTGTATTGGCCGAGGATTGAAACCACGGCCATTGGATCTGCAACCCTATCAACTAGCCACTAGATAAATAACTATCTAGTCTATTAACGATACATTAATAAACGTGTCATATTAATCGGCATCACTCTTTGCTCGAATCCAAGAACATGAGTCAAAGCGATAATAAATTGGGTATCATAGTTCTTTATTCAAAAATCTTTATTAAAAAAAAAAAGATAATATATCCATGCCAACGCTTATTAAAAATAAGATCAGATAGTATGTTCTGCGTTCATTCCTTACTACTTTTTATAGAATCGAAAAAGGTAAAAGGGACTGCGAGATAGGGAAATATCTTCAAGGGTTCGTCTTTTCTTTGAATTTATGTATCTCACGGGAGGAGGGAGCCCCTGGGTCATATACAAACGCAAGGCCTGCAGTCGGGGTTTCCTATGAATAATTAAAAAGAGTACCATTTACTACGAAATACGATAGGAAAAGATAAACCTTTTGTCAATATGTTTGAACACATAGACGGAGGCTTAGAAGAGAATTCCAAGATAGAATTTAAGTGCAGTGTGTTACAATACATAGCGAAAATAATTTGTGTATAATATTAGCTTATGCAGCTATAGTCCAACGCGATGTCGTAATAAATTTGAAGATCTTAAAATAGGCTAGTCATTTAAATTTGGATTGAAATTTCTAATAAAATTATATCTTAGTTGGATGCATATATTTGTATACATTACAAGAAATATATGTGTATTTTTAAAGGAATTTTAGCCTAACTTTTTGTTGTTTTCCGCCAAATAGTTTAGATGCTTTTCGAATGTTTAAGTCTGTAAAAATATTAAGGTAATTTAAAGCAGAAAGGGAAACGAGCAATTATATCAGTTAAAGGTTACTTATCACCCCTGTCTATTAATAGCGTTATAACACATTTGAACCTTTCTTTAGGTACACAGACCTTGCTTTGTTAGCCATGAAAACTAAAACGGGTCTCGCGTACTTGTTACTATATACCATTTATTCTGACAGACAGCTATACAAATAATTGCTTGACGGTAAAATAATCGTGAGCGTTACTACTTTTGTGGGTTAACAGTCCAACGAAACTTCGAAAACAATAACACGTGCCATCATGGTAATTACTTAATTAAATACCTGGACGTCAGCTGTTCGTGAAAATTCAATTAATACAACATTGTTGCGATGAATTCTAAAATTACATTTAATAAGCAAGCCGCCGTTGATAATGACCTCCGCTTGGATTGCTGTTTCTGCCCGCCTCGGTTATTAAGCCTCAAGCACGAGATTACGCGAAAATAAACGTAAACGCGTTAAATTAAACAAGATAGTACTGCGGATACATAAAATATTTTTTTATGCTTTTAATATTTGTTGATAGTAATTTACACACCAGATGAGCATTGTTTAATATGAGGTATTGATTGGTTAATAGTTAGTTGGCCATCATAATCTATATTAATATTATAAATGTGAAAGTAACTCTGTTTGTCAGTCTGTCTGCCGCTCATTAACAACCTCTTTTGATCTCCTGGAACAGACAAAGGCTACGTTTTTGCTTGACAAATGACAAGCAACGCGAGAAAAGCCGCAGGCGATTACTTGTTTTATCTATATATGAAGCCCAATTTTTCAGTTGCGAGTGGCTGTGATAATGGTGGGTGTGATTTATTTAAGCAAATCAAATCGATATAGTTCCCTTTATGGTACATGTAAAAGAGTATAAACACTTGTACTGCATAATTTGTTATTTTTGGAGTCGAGATGACCTAAAAATAACATTGAATAAAAGAAATGAATTTTAACCAAAGCTCGCGGGCTCAAAGTTCATACCTAAGTTTTTCAAGCACTTTGTGTTTGCAATTCATCTGCTATTCTGAGCTGAATAAAAACATTCTGACAAGACCGACATGTCTCGAAAAATCTGAAATAAATATATTTAGTAAGCTACGATAGAGCATAGACCTTAAAGTATTTTGATGAATCTTTTCTTTAGTCTAAAATATATTTTTCTACGTTAATTATAGTCTAATCTTATTGTAAGCAATGTACGCCCTTATTTAATTTTATATTCTAGTCGAGAATGTAACGAAATAAAAATTCAATAAAAAAGAAGCGAATTTTATTATAGTGATTTCTATTTCCACGGCCGACTGCACTCATTATTCTGATAGTTGTGGCATACCTCGCATTTCATTTGTATTCAGGCACCGGAATTCAAATGTACATTTTAATTCAACGGTATTTCTTTATTAAATATACATGAATTTTATTAATACAAAATTATAATTTACATGAAAGGCACTTTTATTTTGATAATGAATAAAACATTGAATAAAAGTTCTGACAAGTCGAATTTGAAATATATTTTTTTCTAGCAGTTGAAAAAGTTTCTATAACATAATATTAAAGTATTTTCATTATACGTAATCTATTAAATTATTATATATAAGTCAAGGCTAATATAACTGATGGTTCACTATAGGAAACTGCTTTGTTTCACTGAATGTATGAGTCGATTCATAGATTTAATATAAATATAACGGAATGTGTATACGAATGTATCCAAGCACGAAATCAAATTTGTTTCGAAAAAGGATAACCACGGCCAAATTAAAGCGGTCACAATGCGGTTGTTTTGGAAGCGGCCACCGGTGAAGTTTAATATCGCGCTAGACTTAAAATTCAGTACTAAATTAACTTCATTTGCACTACATTCAGCGATTCCGTTCGGTTAAACTTGATTCATTAAATCCTAAACTTAAAATTCGTAATTTTCTCGTTTGTTTCGAAATGAAATGTCCTTTCAGCTTTTAGGTTTTGCCGCTATTTATTGTAGTGTGTTATTTAATGTCATGTGGCAAAATTTAGAACACTATTATAATTTACAGTAACATTCCTTTTAGTTGTATAGGCATATTATAAAAATATGTTCTTTAGGTTCAGATCAAGTGGAATAGAACCTTTTTAGATCTTAAATAAGCATAATTACGTTCAAATATCTCACTACCGGAAAGGAATTATCAAGTCATAGTTTTTTACGCGTTCGAAATTACCATATACTTACTATAAAAAAAAAAAAAAACTGAAAGCACATTTCTATATATTTTAAATAAAAGTAACCGTACAAGTCGAATGTTGAAGTGTTTTTAATTAAAAGTGTCATTCGAAAATTTATTGCTCACTTGGGTGGCACTTTATTCACTTACACAATTTATTAACATTTCTTTTCGATGTGACGCTACTGGAATAAAATTTTCATTGAATTTTCAGTTCACATTGACATGTGTCTCATTAACTTATTTCATTTATGCTTTTACTTTGTGCTTCATATTTTTAAAACTATCGTGACTGTATTATGAAATCAGATCTACTAATGCTTGCATTGATCATTATCTTGATTACTACCGTAAGAACAGACGTGTGACTTTGACAGACGTGAATACCTTTACGAAGAAAGCCTTTGTCTGTATTCTATAGGAATCATTAGGGTATTAAGGCATAATAAAAAACTTTGATAATGAATTGAACCGATAACATTGGTCGAGGTATTGAATAATATGATATTAATTATTTCTTCGCGAATAAAATAACGGTGAGGCTATTATTTAATTTCGGAACAAAATATAAGTATAAACTTATAGGTAGAAAAGTGGAATAATTATATTGTATATAAAGATATGTTCTGGCTCAAGTCCAAAATGTGGCATAGCTATAACCTAATCTCATAGCTTATGTCAATCTAAGGTTTGATTATCTTTATTCCTTCGTTTGGAATACGATTTGTAATCTCGATGAAGACGAATTGACTTTATCTTCTTTTTAATGGTTTGCTGGTATTCCTTTACTATTATTTTTGTTTTCAAATTACAGATATAACAAATATAAAGGGATTTATTTGTCAATTGAAAAGATAAATCGTTTAATTTAGATAAATTCGATTGACTTATAAATGTCACTTTTACAAATTAGTAAAATATAATGATGGGTCTTAGTTCTGTAGGAAATTATTTAATAATAAACAGAGCTAACGATGATTTAATGGACATCGAGCAACTAACTCACAGTCAATCAATGTATTGTTAATTATGGAATCTAAGACGTCAATACCCTGTGGTTTTGACAATATACAAGGCACTCAATCAAATCAATATGCGTATCGTGAAGGCCGTTATTACAAATTATTTATATTTAAGCACGGCTGTTATCCACAGGTACAAATTTAAGGCTACATAAAATATGACAATGATGCCAGTGACATGTTCGATTTTCAAAAATGTATTCAATTATTTGTACGTCACTCGCGTCTGAACTATAAGCTCTAGATAAGTTTAAATTAATGCAGATTAAAAATGCTCTTAATTAACGCGTTTCGAGTGAATCAAAATTATTGAGTTCAACGCGTTTTTGTGTGATGAACGTTTTTTGTCGTGGATATTTTTTTCGTAATCTCATTTTAATTTCCGACTTTGCTTATTTAAACTGTGTTTATACATTTGTGTTCTTTTTTTGTTGCCTTCAGACAAATTGTTATTTTTTATTGTTTATTGATTCAGTTGTCTATGTAATTGGTCTCTAGAAGCTAGTTATAAGGCCGCAAAACCGGAGGTGTTGGTTTTAAATCCCGGGTTGGGCCATTGGGGAAGTGTAGTTTAGTATGTCGGTCAGTAGGACATAATTCATCATCTATAACTTCTTTTGTAGGATCCATATAATAAAAACAAAAATTCAGAAAGAGCTTTTAAAATTTTCTATCACTGAGCTAAGATACTGACCTTTGAAACGAAACCATTAATATCTTAATTTTCCCCAAAATATACCAGTAAAGAATTAACTTAATTTTACCTAGTGAAATGTCATATCAAATTTCACGGAAAACATGTTAATCGTTCCGAAATACGTTTCATGAACAAATTACTTTTTCTGAGAATTCGTACAAATTACGCTATTTATATACATCAACTAATACTTTCCAAAATTCCTTGAACCTTTTTCTAAAGAGAAGAGGGCGCCTTAGTTCGGCAGTGTCATAATATACCACAGACACATAGAGCTTGATTTAGCATTCCATTTTCATATTAAGAAATTATAATAAATATCTTTTTTTTATTATTATTTTTTATTGCACAAATAAAATATGTACAAAGGGCGGACTTAACGCTATAACAGCACTTTCTGCCAGCCAACCCAGAATAGTGCAGGAGAGTAGTCAGTAGGGAGTGCACAGAAGTTAAAGAAAAATATAAAATATATACATAGCAATAGATGCTTATAATATATATAATAATAATACAGTACATCTTCGTGTTTCTTTAGTTGGAGAGTTCAATATTTTCTGTTTTTTCTTTCCAGATATTCGAAAATCACTACCACTTTCATCACAATTCGATAGCGAAGCGATCTCTGACGCCTGCGCACGAACATCACGACCGATTGCAGGGGGACGAACGCGTGCAGTGGGCGAAGCAACAAAAGATCCTATCGAGGAAGAAAAGGGATTTTCAACCTCTACCAGATATCTCCAGTACAGGCAAGTGTTATATTTCTCATTTATATGTGACTAGCTGCCCGTACCGGCTTCGCACGGATGTCTAATTTCATCAAAAATTCTGCCACATGTGCATTCCAACCTGCTTTGGAACAGCGTGGTGGAATATATTCCAAACCCTCTCCTTAATGGAAGAGGAGGCATTATCCCAGCAGTGGGAAATTTACAGGCTGTTATATATTATTTTTCCAGTTAAGTTATCCTGTACAGACAAAAGTAATCAAAAGTTATCACAGACTTCAATTGTTCTAAGTCTGTTTTTGGAACACCAAATGTCAAGTGTTTTTATTAACTGAAATTAAATTAGATTTCTATAAGATGCTGCTGTCAGTTATATATAAAAAATACATTCCTTCAGATATCGGTTGACAGATTTTTAACAAACTTGTGAATAAAAAGCTCTGAAATTTATGAAATAATTGAATAAGGTTGCACAAGACTCGTCTATAAATGAATTCCCCTTGACCTTTTCACCTGCTCTATAGAAGCTTTTCAACTTATTTCAATGTCATTTCATAAAATACTCCTTTATAGTTTTTATTTGATTTTCAAACGCTTTATTTCATTCAATTTTATAATTTTAATTATTATAATACATTTCGTTAAATGATATTTAAGTATATCACTAAATGTTGGGTCTGGTATGGGATTTGTGTAAGTCTGTCTGGTATACACCATTCGCTTATGAAATGTTCTACCGACAAACGGCAAACTTGATATTGTTGTGTTCCAGATTAAGAGTTAATTAGCCAGCGAAACTACAAGTACTTGGGGTATATAACATCTTAATTCCCAAGGTTGTCGTATTAGCGACATAAGTGATGGTTTATATTTCTTCCAGTGGCAATGAATATATGCTGTGGGGAGCGTATATCGTTCCGTGGCCCGTCTTCCAATATGCTAACAATTTTAAATAATAAAAAAAAATGTACGCATAAAATGACATTTCAAATGAGGTATTCATAGTTTATATTGAATGAACTTCAATAATTAATTCAACAGCATTTTTTGCACGCAGCACGGAGGCCTATTTACGTACAATGTAGCCCAGGCACGCAAATTAACAATATAGAGTTTAACTTCATTAGAGTATAATTTGTTATAGCTGAAACAAAAGCATCGGGCGCGCCCTCCATGAAAAGAGAAGCGGGGTCGAAACGTGAACTGCACTCAAGAGTGAAAGGAAGGCCGCGCTCCGCCGATTCCAAGTTCCAATTAAACGATCCCAAGTGGCCTCATATGTGGTACCTGGTATGTAGCTATTTATTTCACTATTCATGAATTCCCAACTGTTTCTATTTATTTAGCCAATGTAGCTTATTGAATAGAATATCTACCAATTATAGTAATAAATATTGGGTAAGTAAGGTAAGCTTTTCTAGGTAAGCTTTTGTAGTGAAAGAAAGCATGGTGTGGAAATCAGCATGTCTGAGGACTCGATATGTAATGTTATGTTATGTTATGTATATGTATGTTATTGATCACCAACCGGCAGTGAAGCGACGGGGTGAAGATAATTAAATATAATATATATATGTAATAGTAATTTAGCAGTCATATTATTTAATTTACAGGTCAATGACAGTTTTATATCTTGTCCATCAGTCACATTCGTATCGTTTCAACAACATTCATGAAATGAAAATTAACCCACAGTTAATTTTCATTTCATGAAGAAGTTGATCTTAGAGGTTTTTATTAAGATCAAAACTTTACAAGAATCAAATATACCATAAATAAAATATAACCATAAAATTATAAAATTTCGTCAGGAAATTTCTAAGAAATATTTTTTTTTTAATATTTCATCTGATTTTGCTACATTTAATCTTGATTGAAAAGCGATAAGGGATTACGGAATGATGCCAACTTCTAATTAACGATCCCGAGCGGCCAGGTGTGGTATGGATATTTATTAAAATCGAACCGTGCAATATTTTATCTTACTCTAACTGCCATGAACTTCATATGCAAGAAAGGGATAAAAATATACATTTTTTTTTAAATATTTCCTTTCCATTAATAAATTTTATGGTATTTTTATTTATTTACTGAGACTTCGTAAGTAGGAACTAGTTTCTTGATTATCTCTTAAAAGTATTTCCTTATATTTAAATTAAGCATTTAAAAATGGAACACCAATATAAAATTTTAAAAATGGAACAGTTTATTTAGCGCTGATAGAATTATAATGTATATGTAGATAATCGACTTTCACATCACCCATATCATAGAATCATTACATCTTAATTTTCCCTTTACCAGGCGCCTTGTCTCGACTAATAGCTAATTTTCTGCCTTATTATCTCTTGATGAGAGTATTCTACGCTCTTTGGCGCATGTTTGAGTCTCGTTACAAGGTCTTATATGTGCCAAGTATGCTTAAAACGTCAGGTTGGTAAATTGATAATTAGATCTAGTTAAACATTACGTTCTTTTCAAAATTTATTAATATTATTATGTCCGTATTACTTTAGCTCGGTGTTCTACGTCTATATCTTATCCTATGTCTTTCGCGTAGAAGGTATATCTGGCCACTCTGTACTAACTTGACATAATTAATTTGTATTTTTATAAAAGATGGCGTATCGGCAGTAAAAGTGTTTGTGAGGATACCTGCACGTGTCGGATGAAATGATACAATATTTAACAGCATGCAGTGGAATAGCGTGTGAAATAAGACTGAAATATGTTCGTAAGGCGTACTTGAACTGGCATTCAACATTCACATATTTTAAAATCTGTTAGTAGGATCATTTTGATGCATAAACATCGTCTCATAATTATTTTTTACATATTAATTTTCTGAACGAAAAAAAATGTTATGCATAATTTCATCATTGATCTTTGATTCGACACGAATCAATTCAAATTTTGTCAGATAAGTTTAGCAATATTCTTTGAAGTTTTGGTCTATATCCTATTTTTTTTATACGCATCCTAAATGTGAATACAAAATAATTTCAGATTTGAAAAAAAAAAGCGTAGTAATATCTGTTATTTGAATATGGCATAACTGCAGTTAATTTATTTTAAATGTATTCAACCGAGCTTAATTTAATTAATATTTTTAAAACTAATATGACATTAAAGTGTTTCTAAATGTCTAATCATCATCATATAATAAATGATCTTATTAAATTTTTTATTAAGTGCTATACAGTGAGCCTTGACTTTTTTGGCTTAGATTTGAATATATCAAAAACTCCTAACATCTGGTAGGCTAAGGCATCCTCTCCTTCTAAAGAAGTTGAAACGTATGATGGATACATAAATGACAGATTTTATTTGATACATGTTAGTTATGAACATGAAAATTCATCCAGAAATCTTCGGTCAAGATTCACACTTTCCAACCTATAGTCTATTCCAATGGGAAGAGGAGAAAAGGTAAATAAAAAACTTTGACCTTGAATTGATACGTCATTTGGGTTCGACTAGTGAGGTGAAAATAATTGAATGAATGTGTAATGAATGCTAAAGAATGATATATATTTTTTTATTTTAAAAGTAATTTTCCGTTTAAACAATGCCAGGTCGTAATAAAAAACTTCAGAGAATTCCGAATAAGCATCCGTGCACATGATACGAAAGATGAGAGACGAATGTCTTTCTTACCGTTGTATTATTTTCAAAACTATAAAATTGCTATGCACAAAACTGATCTACATTTCGATATAAGAGATTATTTTTAAGTAAAATAATTCTTTTAACATTTTTGGTAAAAATATTATTTTTATGTAAAAACCTTACTGTATAAAAATTACTTTTTTATCTATCGTTAGGTAAATTTTTACGTTTCTAATAATTAATTCATATTATATATTACAACCAATTAAATAAATATATATTAAAAAATATCTATAATGAATCTTAAAACTAAAATAATATATTTTTTATCTGTAAAAATTCATTCAGTCTACATTCGTTTAGCGACATCCTTAGTTGAGGCCTCTATTTTAAATGTTCGTCGAAAAATGGCGTCTTGAATCTCGACAGAACTGTTTTCGTTACTTTGGAAGTGAAATTAAAGTGGATTTATGTAGTTTAGTGAAATATTGTTGTATTACAAATGAAGATATATTAATCAAGAATTGTTTGTAGTTAATCATATAGCGAAATTATCAACAAAACACTTGTGATATTGGAAAAATACGGTATGTTTTGAATGTTTCCTTTTGTCATTGGAATGGGCTATAGGTTACTTAGGTCGTAAGATGTCTCATAACCAGCCATATAATAAGAAAAATTAAGTGTCGGATAAAGTTTATGTCCTTTGAATTATCAAGGCTTTATCTTTAATCTAAACTTTTCCTCTACGCTCGTAAATTTTTAACTCCAATTTTAAACTTGGAACATTTTTTCATAAGTTTTATATGCTTGTTATGAAATCATAGATATGAATGGATACATATAAATGTTCAAAAATAATTTTGCCGACAAGGATAAATTAAAATAACAGACAAGTTCGCCTAAATTTCATTACAAAATAAATAAAGGTAATTTTAGCCCAAAAATATTAATATAAACATGTTGTAATATAAATTTAATATAAGTAACTTAAGCAAACGTTTGATGAGATTTAATTTGAATGAAGTATCAAATTATTATGTTCCGCTCTCATTTACTAAATTAAAATGAAATCCCTTCTGTAGGAATATAACTGATATTTTTTTTTATAAGTTTTGGCCTTGATGCGATGTCCATTCACCTCTTTTTATTTCAAACATTATTATATTTGAATAATATCTGTCATAAAACTTTAAATTGCATTATTCAAATTATATAATTACGTAATAAATCACAATTTACAATTTAAAATTTCAATTAGTTTCATATTCAAATCAAGACTGAATAAATTGAAGATCTATTTTTATGGATTTACCGTTTCGTTCTTAAAATACCAAATATGATTTTTAAATTTAGAAACCTATTTCACTTGAAAATAAATTTCATTTTAAATATGGAATATGGTGACGCCGTTTTTTCACCTATACTTTATTTATATTTGGCATACAAAAGCTTTGGTTTTATAATTACTGTTTCATATTACACTGCAGCTATGATAGAGTTGTATATCATCATTTTCTTATGCTCTAGTAATTTAGGGTAAAGTTAAAAATATCACTTGTACTGGTATCATAAAACTATTAGTAAAAGAATGCTTGGAAACGTTCTTATCGACCTTAACATCTTAATATGAGACCTTCAAATTCTATAGTTTTATAATTAAATAGAAGCTGTTCAACAAACACGGTAGGAAAATATGTAGAGCGTACGTTAATTTGTTTTGGTTGGTTATGAATATGAATTAAATTTCAAAGATGTTGGTATTTTTATAAAAATATAAAACTAAGATTATAAAAAAAATGGGCTTGCATTTCCAGCGTACAAACTTAATAAATCTATAATATATACCTAATCGAAAAATTACATTCATAGTGATCCTTTAGTTTTTATGGTATTGAAATTACTGAATAATCAATATTTATTTTAATGTAATTTACAAGTAATTCTTGTAAATATCTACTTACATGTCTTTTTTATGTCTTTGCTTAAAAAAAATGTATATATAGTAAGATTTAAATAACATTCTGTTCTGATAAATTATCGATAATTAGACAGGTATGTACGTTAGATTTATGAAGTAACATTATTTTTCCTTGCAGAATCGGGGCGGCGGCTTGGATATGAATGTAATACCCGCGTGGCGGGAAGGCATTACTGGCAGAGGCGTGGTGGTCACCATCCTTGATGACGGATTAGAAACTGACCACCCGGATTTAGTAGCCAACTATGTAAGTTTATGGTATTATATAATAATGACAACGGGTTAAACTATAGTACTATTAATTAATTTAAAAATGTGATTAACTATCACTTTCAGACTCAACAGATTCCACTGACGGTTAGAAACATGAGTGATCGCTGTATTATTATTTTATAGTTATTATTAGTATTGAACAATAATAATACTCCTTTCAGTGTTTCCAACACTGAAAGTTTAATTGGATTAAATTTAAGACTAATTTAATGTAATATTTGATATCCAGATTTTGATTGAAGTTCAAGCAACTATGAACCACAGATCATATCCTATAACAAATAAAATCGCGTTGTTTCCGATAGAAAGGTTTACACGTAGGTGTTGTTTGAGCTTGGGTATTGTTTTTCAGTAGATATTTAATATCATCACATCTTACTTCAGACTAACACAACAAAAGAATCATACCTACGCGTCATAAAGGTGGTCAACCTTAAAAGTCTGCCAAATTTATATAAATAACATTACACCGCCTACAAGTAAATGGAATAAGGGCAAGCGAATGACGATTATAAATGAAATAATAATATACTCTCAGTGCAATTTAAAACAATTTGTCATTGTGCCAAATTTGTTAAAAAGTCATCTGATGGTAAGTGATCACTACCTATATACAATTAACCTATATACAATTGTACTACTGTTTAGTGGAAGAGTATCTCATGTTTGAATGGTATCTACCCAGAAGGGTTAGCTAGCCTAGTGATTATAAATACGGTTTGAAAATTTGTTTAATAAATAAAGTCTATCCTTTTTAACTCGATTGTAAATAACTCCGGTAAATAGCGGTGTCGAATTATTCTCATATTCCACGGTTATGAATGGATTCCACGCGTGGCGGGCGCAGTCGCGTTGGCATGCTTTCAAGCTAATATACCGATAACTAATTGGTGCCGCACTTACGTTATTAGCAATAGCGTTAACGATTTCTGATTGACCGCCAAGGGGATTGGCCCTCTGACGATGGTTTCGTCGATTTATAATTTTATCGCCTTATCTAGCCATAATAGTATTTTAATGGATTTAAGAAATGTAAGTAAAATGAACGAATTAATGACATGACAAGAATGTAATATACTTTATTTTACTAAGGATTAAACACAAAATTAAACAAATTAGTAAAATAACAACAAAAAAATAAATATTGGGAGTGTTATACAATTGGACTTATGGCTATTGGCTATGGCTGGATGGCTAATTAGCCATCTCTTCCAGACAACCCAAACCTGTAACAATTATGTATTTCTTATATCTATAATCATGAACTTAAAAAGTTTATGAACGATATTGTATGTATTTATAATAGGAAAAATAAAACAACAATATAAAATTTCCATTTTGGGTTTTCGAACGAACGCTTTTATGTAAGTTAAAATATGACTGTATTAAAGATTTCTTTACGTCATACTTAAGTCAAGAAGTTCAACAAGTTATAATTAATGGAACAAAGGCCCCTGGATCTGTGCTAAAAATGGGTGTTCCACAAGAATCCATTTTAGGTCTGTTTCTATTTTTAGTATTATAATTTCTATGTTATATTGCTGAAGCTACCTTATTAATATTTAAAATTGTCGGAAAAATATGCGCATCTTTTAAAACATTTGTGCTATAATGTTAAAAAAAAAACAAAACGTGAACTTTATATAAACTGTTACAAAACAAAAATAAAATGTATAGCGATAAACAGTAATGATGACAGATTCGAAACTTCAGTGAAATCCTCATTTATAGTCTCAAACAGGAAAACTCACAGCACACGCGGCTAGAAAAGTGAGATAACTAAATGATATTGATAGTGCTCGACTAGTATATTTTGGTTACTTTCATTTCTGAACTATTTATAATTTTATATTTAAAACTATTTTCTTGGTGGTAGGGCTTTGTGCAAGCCCGTCTGGTTAGGTACCAACCTACTCACCAGTTATTCTACAGCCAAATAACGGTACCCAGTATTGTTGTGTTCCGGTTTGAAGGGTGAGTGAGCTAGTGTAACTACAGGCACAAGGGACATAAAATCTTAATTCCCATGGTTGGTGGCACATTGACGATGTAAGGAATAGTTAATATTTCTTACAGCTTACAGCGTCATTGTCTATGGGGGATGGTGACCACTTACCATCAAGTGGCCAATATGCTCGTCCGCCAACCTATGCCATAAAAAAATTACAAAATTTCAACAAAATAAAATATCTTATAATAGTCATTATTGTAACGCGATAAGTAATAATAAGCTAAAAACGCCAAGACTCAATTCAGCAAACTCAATGAATCCTTACTGGGGCAAGTTATTAATCGTTTATAACTATTATTAAATAAGGCTAATTCTTCACGAGATTAAAGAGATGATAAAATATTAGTTAGTACTCGTCGACTTCCACGCAAGATATAATATTATATGAATCTAATTGTATTAGATTGATATAACATTGTATTTCAAATGTTGGATAACAGTAACTATTGATGTACTTGCCAATTCTTCTCGGTAGAATCTATACTTCGAACCGATACTAGATTTACATTTAGTTAACGTGACATAATGTGAGTTTCAAAGGTGCTTGTATGTTACTTAAATAAAGATTTTTTTGTTTGATTTATTTTTAATATTGAAACATAATTTCGTACTTAATAAAAACTGCTTATTTTGACGTTGCAACAGTATAAGAAATGCTGTGAGCTAAGTGTATAGCATCTATCAGCTAAAGTAGACATTCAAAATAATTAATCGTAGTTTCGACTTCGTAAGGCAACATTTCAGAGTATACTCGTGGTTTGAAGTCAAAGGCGTTTGTTTGTATAAATCGTTCTTCGGGCAAGTACTACAGTATTAAATAAATAGGTTGGCGTTCGTACAAGTGACATTTAAGAACAAAGTAGCTCTAGTTCGAAATTGTAGGTTTCGTATTGTTAGTACTGCTTTCGTTTATGACTTGGGAAAATTGAACATGTTTCTTTGTAACCGTTTACTTTTTTTTTCATATACTGAATGTAATGAGTCTGTAATAAACGTAAAATCA
This sequence comes from Vanessa cardui, assembly GCF_905220365.1. Lineage (NCBI taxonomy): Eukaryota > Metazoa > Arthropoda > Insecta > Lepidoptera > Nymphalidae > Vanessa > Vanessa cardui. The sequence goes on from NC_061135.1 coordinate 7,353,637, forward strand.
CCTTTATTCTATATATTTGAATACAAAAATTTTATTAAATTTATATTACTACTGTAAATGTGAAAATAGCTCTGTCTGTCTGTTTTTCTGTCGATCTTTCACGAACAAACCGCTGAACCGAATTTGATGAAATTTGATATAAGCAAGCAAAGACATAGACTACTTTTTTGCCTAACACATGACAACCGACACCCTAAAACGCAAGTGAAACCGCGGGCGACTACTAGTTGTCCATAATTACAAGACGACTGACGACGAGAGCTTCTCAAACACCGCAATGTATGTAATCTTTGGGTAATGTCGGATAATCAAATAGTACAGTTGTCCATTAGCGTTAAATCTTAAAAATGATTCTTTTTCCAACTTGTTTCAATAAACAGGTATTCAATACTTATTGTTGTTTGTATTCCACGTGATTATAGCAAAAGCTGAGGGTGTGTTTCACCGCTTTCAGCAAGATTCACGTACAAAGGCAGTTGAGTTTGAAATTACACGATTCATCTCGCGTGGGGCTTTAATCTCAATGTTGGTTTGGAAAAACGGGTAATTAGGTCAGTGCTATTACGGCTGTATGTGCGATGTTTCGAATCGGCGTATAAGCGTTTCATCTGTGTTATAAGTAGAGAATTATACATTAATAAACAATATGAACATTTATAACGAAAGGTCGTTTGATGTATTATGGCACACATGAAACCTGAGAATATTGCCTACTTTACAAATTACCGTGAGCGACGAAGTTTCATCTTGATATCTGAAAGACGTTTGACGTAGCTAATTTGATTTATCTATAGAAATTGTCGTTTATATTTAGGTAGTATATAATAAGGAAATTATTTATTTCGTTCATCTTGGAAACGTTTTATCAAATTTCGTATAAACGGCTCTAATATAAAAATTAGCTACCGTTCTTCAGGAAAAACACCTAGTCTTTCTTAAAAACGAAATTCCTCTAAAATGTTATAAGAATCCGAGCAAAACTTGGTCGCCCAAATTCTATATAAAAAATACTTAATCATTCAGCAAAATTAGGAAATGGAAATATTAAATTCGATTTAAGTGATTGTTTAATTAAATTTCAAATTAATTTTGAAAAATTCTGTGTCGAGTTTTTATATTGAATTTTCTGAATGATTTACTGATTGAATTTTAAATACAAAATGCTTGTTTTTTTTACGTACATTTCAAGATAAATTTCAAATGAGATATCAATTTCGACAACATAAAATAATCTCAGTAGAAACAGCATAGAAACGAAAACAATAATATTGACAGTCTTTATTTATATTTACTTAGTTTATCTTCGCCCTGATTCGGCAATGTTCTATATCAGATTTTACGATTACTGATGTAAATTTAATACAATTTCGTGTACAGAATCTGTTAGCTAAAATTTCACATTAATTCAGTTCGAACTTACATAATGTAAGGCTTCTTAGAAATAAGGAGGGAAGAATTGCCGTCAATGATACATATTCCTTTACCAAATCTTTGATGACGAAAAGTAGCATCGCTATCTACAAAACGGTTTGTTACAGGTGTATCACTAAATCTTTAACCTAAATAGCGTAGTTTCAATACTGGCAAAATTTATGAGAGATCAATATGATTTTCTGGTAGAACTATATATAACTGGAAATATGCAGCCGAGTTTAAGACTAGGGATCTCCGTGACAAACTTTGATATCTGACTTGTCAATCTAAAACTAAAACTCCAACCACGGAAAACAGTTATGTCCCCTCGGTGTAACAGTTATGGTAATTAAGGGCGTTATGACAATTTGAATCAGAAACTTGATCACTAAGACTGCATAAACGCTGAGATATCAATGCTGATGAGATGTTTTTCGGAAGGCCTCTTCTAAAGTACGTTTTATTCTTGGACGGCATTTCACATTACATATTAAAATGACTGACGAACTAAGAAAAACTTTTGATCGAAAATCTAAATGGCCTACCAAAAGGAAAAACATTTTAAAAGCTTGGTAAAAACAATCTTAAATTACACCTAATATTGTGTTTACTTCTATATCGGCTACTTCTCGTAGAGTATGTCTACTTCATCATAAGTATATAAACAAAAAAAGGAATTTTCATATCATAGCTTTTTATACATTATTTAAGTTATATAAGACCTATCGTTACTACTATAACAATAGTTGATAATTAATGGCTTCGTGCAACATTCTACGTTTTGGAATGGTTAAACTTCCGAAAACATACCTAAGTTTGTTAACCACGTGTGTACGTGGTTTACATGGAGACTGTTTCATTTGTGGGCTTTAGTAACTAGCTTATGAGGCCGATGGCCTGTACGCAAATCCCGGATCGTGAAATTAGGAAGCATACATGATGCATACCCGTTGCTCTAAGTGAAGAATGCATCTGTGCACTGCTATATCCCATACAGTAAGGTTGTACTTGAGACTGGCCATAGTTTAAATTTGATCAGAATTACATCCTCATTGTTCGGAATTTCTGCTTATATACTCTTCAACGAATTAAATGTCAGTACCTTTACAATCATAATACACAGACATTGACAGGTTCCCAAAGGATATTAAAAGTGTCCGAATAGCGAACACAATAGTTGAACAATAGGCATGAATCATTTGTGGGCCTAATGGGTAAACCACATTTAAAATAAAACGTGTCAAGTACATTACCTAATAGGTAGTATGGCGTCAAAATCTGTGCATATTATGGCGAACACGCCTTTAGTAAATTAGAATAGAATTGCTTTGTCTCGGAGAGCTCGTCTTAGGGGAAAATATACGATGTATAGACGTAAAGACGATCTTTGTAGTAAATTTCAGAAATTATAATTCTCTGTTTCATTTTGTTGTCCTGTTTTTATCATAAAAAAAACCGTTTCCTTAAAAGATTAAAATTTTGCTTACTTTAATCTTTTGTCAAAAATTTTGATGTACATAAGATTGGTGGACACTTTTCATTATTACTACTACTACTTTTCATTATTACCATTTTACAAAAGTATTCCATATAACGTAACTTAATAAATTAATACTCCATGAGGAGTTCCTAGAAAAAAGAGTTTTACGTCATTCCATTCAATCTGACGAATTGTTAAGACATTCAGTGTTGTGTATAATACGACAACCCTAAGTTAACCTGTTTGGTAGTTATCGATCATGTAAACTGCCCTCTATGTAATACAGATGAAGTTGTCTCTCGAGTTCACTGTTTGCAATATCCACTGTTTGTTTGGCTAAACAAAGAACGCCTAACCTATTACGTTTGCCACAGTAAGCTGAATTACAAGAATTATTAGCTCTGTTATTTATAAGCTGTAACAGCATAAATTATTCAATACAAGATGAAAACTCGGTTTCGCTTCGGTAAAATAAATAAAACTATATGAATTTGAATATACTGAATCTGAACGCACCCGTAAAAGTCAAACATGGCCGCCCGTTGAACTGTCATCTGTCATATCATTGATTTTTGACGATTTAATATCGAATTATCTCGATTAACGGATTTATTCGGATGTATGTTGTCGGATGAAAGTTATTGTTTTTAACGATCTGTAATTGTGGATAGGTTTCGATCGGTCTAACGTAGCAAGCACGAAATTATTAATATTTCTTAAATTATAAATAAAAATAGCTTTAATATATACCTAATATTGTTTGTGTTTATTTGTGTTCTCGCTTTCATTCGAATTAGATTAAACTTCGTATGGTTATTGTTGGCACTTGTCTGCAATTTTATGGTATTAAATAAACAATGAGCCATCTGCGTGCGTGTCGTATCGTATCCCATAGTTGTCTACTCATAAAATTTTATATAACAGCTTTAGATAATTTCATGTTTTAAAAGTAGCATTTCGAATGATCAAATGCTTTAAAAGCAATTTTGGGTAAAACTTAATTCGTATACGCGGAACGATTAACGCTACGAAATGAATGTTCTTGGTGTAAGTATTCATTAAGTTACTTAGGTTTTGAAAGACATACATATGAAAGATTTCGCGTTTTCTTTGAACTTCATTTTAAATTAATTTATACGAAGTAATTTTATAGCTAATCATTTGTTTCAATAAATGTTTTGTTCACTTTAATTTATCATTTGAATATATACATAGATAAGTAAATATGCATGCTGTAGATTTGAAAATGTATACGTATGTTTAGATTTCTCAATTTTACAAGGATCTAGTTAATATGCGAAAAATGCAAAGGCACGAACAAATCACTAATGCTATTTACAAATGTTCTTAATAACGACCGGCATTTATTTAATCATCATTCACTTAAGGAAGGCAACTGGTTCATCATATTTGGGCCAAAAATAGATTATATATATGTGTGTATATAATAAACTACTAATAATAAATATTCTGAAGCGTCAATAGTGGTATTATTTACGAGCCGCCTTTGACCCATTAGGGTACTGTCGCCCTCTTTCTAAACACAGATGACAAGCTTAAAAGGAAGGAAGGGGGTAAATTAGAATATCAGTAATTCCTTAATGTTTGTTTGAGTATTGCTATTATTATTATTACATAAAAAATAAATTTTATGTAAAATAACGTTTAAATAAAACGTTTCAGATGCGGGAAAATGAAGTCTAATATATTTACTTAGTTTTCCAACCATCTAAGCCGGCGTTATTTCAACTTGTATAAAATGTGACACTTAAAAACTTAGCTCGTGAACACTTGGCTTACTTTTTAAACGTTTTATTTTAAAATATTAACTATACAAATTAAATTAAGTAAGCGCGTAAGTAGGCATTTATATTAGTTCATCTTTCTTACACAGGAAATAAAATTTTTCGAATTTGGAAGATCTTTATATAATTAAATAATTTCGGAGCTTTAATCTAGAATTATATATACATAATAATGCAAATATAAATAATGATTTGTTTACTATGAAGAATACTTAAGTGAACGTGGTGTGCACATTTTAGTCTATTGTAAAAAGCTTTTAGATTTGGATTTATTACTTTACTGTATTGTAAAATTTGTCCAAAACAGGATCACATGGCATCATACGACGTGAACTCCCATGACCCAGACCCTCAGCCCAGATACGACATGATAGATTCGAACCGACACGGCACTCGCTGCGCGGGAGAGGTTGCGGCAACCGCTAATAATTCTTTATGCGCTGTCGGAGTCGCTTATGAAGCAAGTGTTGGAGGTAAGATTTTTGGTAACTTCTTAATTAATTTATTACAGTACATTATTATATCAGGTAAGGTTTATCTAAATGTTCTAACAGTATAACAGGACAATTGAAGGCATTGAAAATGAAATACTACTTAGCTAGGTTTAAAGCTATAGAGAAACTATATATACAAAAGACTTAATGCTCTACACATTTAGCAATATACATATATTGATTAATACAATTAATCATTATTATTTTTTATACATCTTTGAATCAATATTTTTTTTATTATGTAATTATATAAGTGTCGATAATGTTTTAAGTCATATACAAATTATTAAAGAAAAGTTCATGAGAGAATATTAGTCCATAGTCTATATAAATGCAACTTAACTTGCCTTGACATTTTGTATCAAAGTGTTCACCTATAATGTTTTTGACTGGGGAATGGTTGTCACCGTTAATAACGCAGCTCTATCAAAGAGGGAATATTCCTGTTTAGCTCGAAGCTAAATTTTCAACTCTCCTACGAAGCTTTGTTAGAAGCAAGCAATGTAAATTTCATAAAGAAAACCATTGCAAAAATTCTTCCCGTAGTCGAAGTAATATTTCTGTTACGTTTATAATTTAAATATTTGATTCGTGGAATGTTTGTCGAATACTTACGAACAATTTAATTTTATCGTCAGAGTATTTCATGTACATTTAATAATTACTAACACCTGTTTTTATATATTTCCTTTGCTTGGATTGTTTAACTACCATTATATCTACAATATAATAAGATTACTTTTTTTACAACAACCAATTGAAGGTATACATTTTTACACAGTTACCCGAAATCATTTTTCTATACTTTTGTCACTGGCTAGTGTTCAAAATTACATCTCATTTGGTTGATGAATTCAGTTGCATGATTTGAACCACACACGAACGATTGAAATTAATTAAAGGCTTGTAAAATTGTTGAATTTCAACCACACGCGATATTCTATTGATAATTGTTTTATTGCGTACATATGTTAGAGCATATTTTGTTCTAAAAATATTTTATAAATGAAAGTATCTCTTTCTATCATCTTGTTTGTTACGCTTTCACAATCACTGAACCTAAGAATAATCTACTGTGTAAGCTCGAATCTCCAGAAGGGACATAAGCTTCTTTTAAATTCATCCCTCGAGGCCTACGATAAAACTTTTACCTAAAACTCGAACCCTTATCAAGGTTCGTGTGCAAGTGCTTAATTTTTTTTTATTTGTTATAAAATAATCGTCAAAGATGCTTACTTATTTACTTTCATCTAGGATAAATGGTAATGTAAACATATTTAATTACTGAATATCATACCGAAAGTTGTAAAATGTAATCTTGTAAAATTACGATTCCAATTTTCTTACGAGCCTATTTGAGATTAAAACTTATAGTTAAGTATTAACAAAGCAGATTTTACGATTTGGTTTAAATTGAATCAGTTTTTAATCGTTATCCGATATATCTGAAATAGAAACGACCCACGCCCAGCAAAACATCTAACAACAAATATCTATTCAAGGGGGAATTGAACCTGAGTTCATCGACGAGCATAGATTGGGTGCCACTGCACTATTTAGTTTTCAGAAATAACGACCATGTCAACTGATATCAGTACTAATTAATCTAAATTGGTTTCCTTCATTTGAATTTCTACGAAACTAACTTCAACAATTGTATTGTAGCCATTTCACTTAAAGACTTTAAGTGGCAATTACTGTCTTATCATTCGATAGTTTCAGTTCTCAAGGAGATAATTTGAGACGAAAGTATCATGTTGAAAATAAAGCACTGAAATTGTATTAGAAAAGGTACAGTATATAATATTTATCCTAAACACGAACGTTCAACATGGAATACAAAGCAAAATAAGGTGTGAATTTAAGCAGATACTTTTTATCTTATGTTTTTATTATGTACAGAATACGTGTTTCTGAAATGATTGTAGCATACTAAGTACATTTCAGAGATAATTTTTGTTCAACTATTGTGTTGCAATTGTCACATTTGGGGCAATTACTAACATTTTATGTATTAATGTTTATATTTGGAACGTATGATGATATCTATATTAATATTATTATTAATTGTATTAAAAAGCTACATTATTCCTGAGTGCTATAGAGGATGAATAATATTAAGGTATATCATATAATTTTCTTGATTAATAATTTGCACCTGTGCAAAGCCTAGATAGGTTTTTGTTTTTATTCATATGAGTACGTCACGACGATATTACTATATTTAAGTTCATTTACTGTATATTTAGTATTTATAGCTATGCAATGAGTTCGATTATTTTGATATTAGTGTTAACTTCTTAAGCAATACTGTCTAAAATATCAATTTGGTCAAAATTCTTCAACTAATTGTTTATGTTGTGACTTGTAACTTGTATTTTTTTTATTGTTTATGGCTGTATCTACAGGCTATCTATAATGAATTAATTGTGTAAAGAAAAATATAATAATTTACCTAAAACAACTGTAACACGAATAATTTAATATCTAACTGTTATGAAGACTTTCCTAAATTTAGCGTTGAAACATTTTTAGATAATTAAATATTTTTTCACTGAACTTCCCACTTCATGCTCCTTTCTTTTGACGAAACCTAAAGAAAATTTGAAAACATTTTCTTCCTTTATTAACCTATTTTCTGTGACAAAAGTTTCGTAAAAATATTTTCTTAAATAGACGAACGTAGATTCGCGTAATAAGACGTTTTTAGGTCAGAATGGAGACAACGCTCTTTGCCAACTTGCTTGCACATGTGAATAAGTAATTAGTACTGAAATTGCTTCTCTCGCGTCAAATTATGAAATGAGAAAATAAATGGTTTAATCGCCATATGTTTCAGTTAATATTTTTATTTCTTTATGCAACATTTGGGCTAATTCTTGAAGTTAATTTACTCATTTTGGAACCTTATCAAAATCATTAACATAAAACGACAATTGTTAATGATTTTCGTTGGGTTATGAGCGTAGATTTTAAAAATATAAGTACTGAGATACTTGTCGGTACTTTTTGGTAGAGTCTACGTTCCGAATCGGCGGTAGCTTAATTTAAAAAAGTTGTTAAATGACGATTCAAAAGTGCTTGTAAAAATCTGCTTGAATAAAGTATTTTTTGATTTTTACTCTCTATATGACTATGACCTTTGGATATGTAGTTTTTTTTATTTTATGGTATAGGTTGGCGGACGAGCATATGGGCCATCTGATGGAAAGCCACCTTCGCCCATAGACAATGACGCTGTAAGAAATATTAACTATTCCTTACATCGTCAATGTGCCATCAACCTTGGCAACTAAGATGTTATGTCCCATGTGCCTGTAGTTATACTGGCTCACTCACCCTTCAAACCGGAACACAACTATACTGAGTACTGTTATTTGGCGGTAGAATAACTGATGAGTGGGTGGTACCTACCTAGACGGGCTTGCGCAAAGCCCTACCATCAAGAAATAGAATAGTAATAGTTATTGTTATTATGTTTATAATACATATTTTCCTTCTTCATTTGGTAAACAATAAAGTACATGAGATTAATAAAGCGGTAAAGACGTATACAATTCGAATAATTTTAAAAATATGTATACAAATTTATATAAAACGTGTGGTTTTCGTACTACCTTGAGATGTATTATAAACACAATTTAGCATCGGAAGTCCGTGTACGAACTCGCAAACTTTGGTAAAGATTAATGTGTTTCAGTCACAGGACCACCTTGACTCAGAAGAAACGATATCCTGTTAATTGTTTACTTCACGATATCCTTGGAACGTATTTTGTTGTTTATCACTGAGAGGTTTTTATTGAAATTATTTTTTATAAAAAAGTAAATCTATAGATATAACAAAATTTGAGCGTCTCTTTGTAATATTAAAATAACCGCTTTTTAGTAAATAAGTTTGTATGTAATACATATACCAAAATAACACTAGAGTCTGTTCCTGGAACGGCTGGACCGATTTTAACGAGACTTTCACTGGCAGATAGCTGATATAATAAGGAGTAATACATTGTTTTTTCTGTTAAATATAAACACGAACGAAGTCGCGAGCACAGCAAGTTCAAAAAGTTAAACTGTTCCTGTCAATGTCTCGAGGAACGATGTGAAATATAATTAAATATTTGATTTAATTATTATTCATTTACGATTGTGAAAGTTATTTATACACCAATTTCGTTTATGTACTATATTTGTCGCAAGTACTAATAACAGTACAAATGATGACTGCGTGGAATGGTGGCAAGAATGTTAGCTAGTGGAAAGATTGTTTGAGATTGATTGTGAAATTCACTGTTAAAGCTAACATTTGTAACATCCATTATTTCTTTTCACTGTAACTGTTTCTTTGTTCATAATAAAGTTTATTATTATTATGTTTTATATAAATATAAATAAAAATTTTAACAAAAAGAAAAACCGACTTCAAACAAAACAGCATTTTAAAACTATTGAATATGCTCTAAAAAGTAATAAAAATAATTGCGTATTGAACATATTTTTTAGAGTCCTCCTAAGTAAAATGAAATGAAAAATATTAGACTACTTAAAAGTCGATTTACGATTATATAACGTAGCTATAGTTATTGTTATATTTGGAGCCGGTGTCAGCCACGGTGCCCTTACGATACGAGCCCCTTGATTGATCCAGTATATTATTGTGTAAAAGGTGATTTGTAAAAAAACATATTTGTTAAAGTAAGATATACTGTAGGGTTTGATTGATGTCTGGGAAGGTTTGACATATTGTTTGTTTTATTCTGATTTTAATGGTAAGTGAGCCAGTGTAACTACAGGTCAGAGATATACATCTAAGTTTCAAAGATTGGTGGTTGGTTTTGTAAGAAATGGATAAAATTTTATACAGTACCAATATCTATGCCTAGTTATCATATGTCTAGTTATCACGGTATTATAGATGTTGAACAATCTAATAAAAAGGATGAAAAGATATATTTCTAAATAAAAAAGTTGGTTCGTTTTCAATCAAAGAGTAAAATAACAATGAGTAGTGGGATAAAATTTGTTGTTTATAACGAAATATAAATATATAAATATAACCACCTACTTTAAATATATATAGTATTAATATTCACGAACATATTGTATCTTCGAGTATCAATTATTGAACTTCGAAGCCTTCATTCGTCTGACAATATATTGCTTCGCATAAATAAGGCATTGCTTGTAAATATAAATGCTTAGCTCGGAATAGTTTCAGAAACTCGTAGCTCATATTTCAATAACATTATATATTCCCTATTCTATTATATGTTGTTTGAGCCTCGACGACTCGCCGATACAATTATATATGTCTATTTGTGACGTGAACCTCAGATTGAATGAACTCGTAAAAACATATATTATACAATGATGCCCTGAGTGATCGAGTAGCGTATTCGTTTTCCACTCCTAGTTCCTGGGCTCGATACCCGGCCGAGTAGAAATAATTTGTAAGTTTTCTATGTTGTCTTAAGTCTGTTTGTTGTACCGTCGTTACTTCTGATTTTCCATACACAAGTACTTTAGCTACTTACATTGGGATCAGTAATGTATGTGATGTTGTCGAATACAAAGTAATGAATTAAAACGAAACCACTATAATTCTAAAAGGACTTATTACTTGCATTAAAAAAAAAACAGACATATATGACAGTCTCATATACAACAACAACAACAACAGCGTGTAAATTCCCACTGCTGGGCTAAAGGCCTCCTCTCCCTTTGAGGAGAAAGTTTGGAACATATTCCACCACGCTGTTCCAATGCGGGTTGGTGAAATACACATGTGGCAGAATTTTTATGAAATTTGTCACATTCAGGTTTCCTCACGATGTTTTCCTTCACCGCTGAGCATGAGATGAATTATAAAGACAAATTAAGCACATGAAACAGCGGTGCTTGCCTGGGTTTAAACCCGCAATCATCGGTTAAGATGCGCGCGTTCTAACCACTGGGCCATCTCGACTCTCTCATATACAAAGACCGACCGATATTCCCAAATACATGTCTAACAAAAATGTATATAAGTTCGTACCACAATGGAATTGAAATAATTAACAGTCTGTTTTAAGTATGGATTACTAAGATTAAGGTTTGAAATATGTACGAGTATACATCACCGAGAAATTGTAAATACCGTTAGATTATAATCTATGTCGCAAGATTGTAAACTGTCAAGAGATTATGAACGGTGATTCAATTTACAATAAAACGTATAAAATTTCTTTACAATTCTTCGCTTAGGTTAGGTTAGTTTTTATAAATAACCATATTTTTTTATATATTTTATAATAAATTCTTAAATATATCGGTATGTATCTATGACATGAATAAGTCTGTAAATGTATCTATGTCATGAATAAGCCTGACATTCTGTTAAATAGATTTATTCGTATCTTAATCCACCGTTCCTTCTCCGTTGCGGATGGGCGGATATTAGAATTTCTTCCGAGACATTCAGATTTCTTGACAACGTTTTCCTCTGTCGTTGTACGAGAAATATATTAATATCAGTGAGACACGCTTAGGTTTGTATCAATTGCCAAATTTCATGTTCTTTAATGATATTCTAATATATTGCATTGCAATTACTTATTTTCCATTCAGCCAAAATGGCTCTGTCGCTAGAACGCGTACATCTTTACCGATGATTGCAGGTTCAAACGCAATTGTTTCAATTGTTTTGTGTGTTCAATTGCTTGTGTTTATGATTCCTCTCATGCTCGGCTATGAATCTAATTTCAAAGAAATTCTGCAACTTGCCTGGGTGTGAATGCACCAAATCGTGTTGGACCAGCCTGGTGGAATATGCTCAACAAACCATGTCCTCAAAGGGAGTCCTTAGCCCATCAGTGGGAAATTTACAGAGTGCATAATATGCTGTATGTTGATGGTGTATGTTTTACTTCGCATAAAATAAATGTTCCTAGTTGTTACTGAAATCAAAATGATTTTTTTAGTACTATGAACTGCAATATTCTTTAACTTTTTAAATTGTGTTTTAGTGTTCGGTTTCATTTATTTACTTATAAAAATATCAATGTAATAGATAATTATTAAAAATAAAAATAATATTATGTTTGGAGATAAATATATACTTTTTATGTCATTCTGACAATGAATTTTAATACTAGCTTACAGCGTCTTCCACGTCATACTCTCAAGATAAATATTGTGCTATATTGTCTCATTGACCTTTAAAACACACACTGAAATAAGTTTTTTTAGTTTTCGAGAGGCAAAGAAAAATATTTATCTATTTAATAAGCGAATTTATACATACATTTAAGTATGTATTGAACATACCACTAGGATTATATTGACTTTACGAAATCGGTAACTTGGTATTATAAGTTTATATCATGTTTGTGACTGTTATATTAAACAATTAATGTTTTGTATTAATTTTATTCACACATATTATTTTAAATCTTTTTAGCACTATAATACCAAAATAAAAACGAACTTTATTCGTGTAGAATCCTACAAGTACTTTGGAAACCTCATTTTACAAGATTATATTTAATGTACCTAAAGCTACAAACGTTTCGGAACGTAGATTCAGCAGACAAGACTTAGCAATAAACTGAATTGGTACTAAAAATACAATTAAATTCACATATGCTTTGTTTACCTTTTTAACTAAAAACTTTTTCGTTAAAAAGAGTAGCATTAAAAAATCGATATTTTGGTGGTACTGGCAGACTCAAAAAAATAAACAGTATTTGTATGGAAATACGTAAATAGATTTATTAAAATAATTACTTATCCTTCATTAAATAACCTTATTTTGTCGTAGGTGTGCGTATGCTGGACGGTGATGTCACAGATGCAGTGGAAGCACGCTCGTTAAGCCTCAACCCTCAACACGTCGACATCTATAGCGCCTCGTGGGGTCCGGATGATGATGGGAAGACGGTGGATGGCCCTGGAGAACTGGCGACTAGAGCGTTTATTGAAGGCGTCACTAAGGTAACTATTGACCATTAACAGCATTTGTATCATAATTTGCAATGAAAAAGTTATCAGGTTTTTATGTCTATAAATTCCCAGTAGTAGCCTGGTGTCAATAATTTAGCCTTCCTTTCCGTCAACGAGGTGTTGTCTCGTGCTGCGGTAACATTGAAAGCAGTTGGTCGTGCGTCTGAAACTTGTCTTTCTGATCCTATTAGATGTGGTGTCCCGTTAGATTATAAGAGTGAAGAATTATAAGTGTATTATGTTTACGCATAGCCTTGGACTTTATAATAATATGTCGTGTGTAGTTGCTAAGTATCGTTTCATATTGGCCATGGGACCCAATCACGAGGAATTTATCACCACACTTAATTATGGTCCCCTCAACTAATACGACACATCGCTAAGATATAAAATACACATACATATGCAAATCCTATTCTACGTTACTAATTTTATAATTCAAAAAGGACACTATAATTTCTTAACAAGAACGAAAAATGCATGCAAAAATGGTAATACTTTATTTAAATAAATTAGTATTATAAATGTTCATGATGCAAATGTGCTTCATTTATAAAGCTAAGCGCTTGAGTAAAATATACTTTGTTTCATGAAATTTTGTAAGGATGCATTTCGTTTAAAAACAAAATAGAGCTGTCAAATCTGACACATTCCGTCATCCGAAAAATAGACACTTGTCTCGAAATTATTTATAGGTGCACTATAAAAGAGAATTCGTAACTAAGTGAACTAAAGTGAGCAGCTTGGTGGAGTAATTTTTGTAATGATGCAATTATTTTCTCTCTCCACCATCCATGTCAAGTGTTCCTGGTATAAAATTTACATAATATCTTCCAACCTTCGTACTGAACACCATTTCATCTGTACGCTCTAAAGAAAAGTTTTAAGTGCCTTTAAGCGACATCACTTTTGATTAGTTTCAATTCCCTTGTTACGTGAATGTACTCCGCGGTGTATTTGCTAATTTTTCTGACTTGTTTTGCACGACGAACAATGTATCGATTAAAATATTTTTTAACCTAGCAACATTATTGTAATGTCACTTAAAACTGTATTTTAATTCGGTTTAATCGATTTGGAATTTTATCGAAATGAGATCCTCACAAGAAAAATAGAATATGAACAATATACTTTTGTCTGAGAAAGAGTTATTTGAATTTGTATTGAGAGGTTTGAATGACATTTACATTATAATCGTTTATGTTCCAGACACATTTATTTATATCGTAGAAACTAATTTCGTCAACGAAACACTCGAATTCTTAACTATTCCTCAACATTTCGATGTTAATGTACAAAGAGGTTCTATGTTACTAATAATTATTCATTCATATTAACAGTTGATTATAGAACCACTATTAAATTAGGAGGTCGGGATTGCTTAATTTCAATTAACATTCACCTCCAATTCGTCAAACATTCATCAAGTATTAATTAAATAATGAATATGATGCCCATGGCTGATTTCGGTTGGATTAACTAACTGCGCAGGACGAGTTTGTGCGAATTGGTATCTGAATTCCATACAAACGGAAAGAGCTCAAGTTCAGAACTAGCGGCAATGTATTTTCTAAGGCATGCGTAAATACTCTTTCCCTTCGCAGAGAAAGCAGAGTATTTAACATGAGAGATTTTTGTACCCAAAATTTTAGGTTATTCAGTTTCAAGCTTGTCACTTTAACGGCATGCAATCATCAGATGAAGTAAAATAGGAGAACTATATTGATTCCATTTTAAGTGCGTGTGTTTATATCTACCATTTGTATTTTTTTCTTGGAAATATCTTTACAATTGTCCTTTCTACCTCTATCTATCCATTTAAATTATATTGTAAATTCCAAAATTAGTGGTTCTAAACCACTATTTGAACGTAAATATTTGTTAATTTCACAAGAATGGAAGCTAATACATTCCTCGGAAAGAGCGATGAAATTATATACAAGATTGTATTTGAATATCGAATTTGTGCTAATACAAAACAATGCGATCCATTTAGTCGATAGTTCTACTGAACAATGTAATATATATGGCTCCAGGAAAACGAATTAATTCCAATAATTGTGTATTTAATCAGCTTAAATTCAATTTTGCTACATAGGGCCGTAATGGAAAAGGATCAATCTTCGTGTGGGCTTCTGGTAACGGTGGTCGAGAACACGACAATTGCAATTGTGACGGCTACACCAACTCAATCTGGACTCTCTCCATATCCTCCGCGACGGAAAGAGGCGAGGTGCCGTGGTACTCGGAGATGTGCAGTTCGACACTTGCTGCCACTTATAGTTCAGGAGCTATTAACGAGAAACAGGTCAGTGATCATTGTGTTTTTATTTAATTATACGAATTTTAATACACATTTCTTTGCATATTTGTAGATCTAACGATCTAAAGTTATTCTACCGCCAAATAACAGTACTCAGTATTGTTGTGTTCCGGTTTGATGGGTGAGTGAGCCAGTGTAACTACAGGCACAAGGGACATAACATTTAAGTTCCCAAGGTTGGTGGCACATTGACGATGTAAAGGATAGTTAATATTTCTTACAGCGTCATTGTCTATGGGTGATGGTGACCACTTACCATCAGGTGGCCCATATGCTCGTCAGCCAACCTATACCATAAAAAAAATCTAACCACAGTTAATTCCTTTAGCTCCAATGTCTGTGAGCGGTGGGGACCACTTACCATTAGATGGCCCATTCCCCTGTCCGCCTTCTTATATAATGAAATAACGTTTAGAATGGTGACTACAAGGCAAAAAATCCAATTAAGCGGTCGACTGTTACCAGATCGCCTTACTTATATTTATTAGAATACTAATGTCTTTGGTATGGTGACTACTTACCATAGTTTGGATAATTTCTGCATTTTCTACTTAATTAAAATTATGTTCTATTACGTACTATGTAGTGTTAAAAAGTTTTGTTATTTTCAACATTAATATAATTAAATCATAGTTAATACTTTTGCTTGAATATAAACTTTAATAAAATAACAAAGATCATTTGGAGACCAATTTAATTAAAATTAATTTAACAATAATAATTTCTAAATAAATCGATTTCACACTAGGTGGTGACCACTGACCTCCACCACTCGTGCACAGCTGGACACACGGGCACGTCTGCGTCCGCGCCTCTTGCAGCGGGTATTTGTGCGCTTGCGCTGCAGGCGAACAGAGACCTTACATGGAGAGATATGCAACATATCGGTAAAATTACAAACACATATCGACACCAACAATTTAAACTACGCTAACTCGAGAGTGTGGGCACACTCCGCTAATAATTGTAATTTAAATCGATTGATTTCAAAAATTGCCTTTCGTAAGCGTTTTATAAAATATGAAACATCATTAATTTTGTACATTTCTACACGATTTTTTAATGCATATAAAATAGCATATTTTAAGAAACTTGGCATAAGAAAACGATTTTCACTAAAATTCGAGTTAGCTTACTATAAATTGTTGGCGTCGAAATAATATTTCACAAAAAAAACATAACTATATATGTAGATTATGTGTATGATAGATTGACACTTGTGTCAAGATGTGGATAGATGTCATAGTGTGCTTGAGGCGTCCAAGAGAAAAACACTTGGGCTAACATAATACAAATTAGATTATATTTTTAAATTGAGTTTATTAAAAAAAAATTGATATATTACGGTGCCTTCGTAATTGAACAGATCTGTATTTTGTTTTCACTTACTACAAATAATTTAAAAATATTACAACTTAAATCGTTCAAAAATGAAAAAGGCAGCTTAAATAAATGTATACCTTCATAACAAAATCGGGAAGATAGCCAGTGTTTATGGCGATCCGTTGTAAGGTATTGAAATGGGTACTGCAGGGATAAATCTTTATCTAATAGGTAGTTTCTCCCTTTTTTATATAAAACAGTTCAATATCTATTATTAAACCTAAATTATATCTGTTTGAGATTAATAGACTTTGATTCCATTCCATCCATAACTGTCTACATAACCGAAGATCATCTACAGTACAGTACATCTTCTGTAAAAGCTTCTTTGTAATGAACTTGTATTTTATCCGTTCTAAATTAAAATAAATCTAAGTCGGCGTATTTTTTTAATATTCAAACTAATGCATAAAATATAAAGTCCATTATTCATAAATCTAAAACAACAAAACGTCCCGAGTTTTGCTTTAGTGAATAAATACTTAGGATGGCCCCAACTGAAGCGTGGTGCATTTATTCTCGCTAAATTCCATTTTATCTAAAAGCCATTTAGATACGGGATTACCGAGGATTACAGATAATACCAAACTCGTGATATATGGTGCCAATATTGTTAATGTATCGAGCCGCAGCGGACAAGAACAACTGCCCACAAATGCTTGAAAAAATCGCAACTTTTGCGTTTAATGTATTATTATATAATCTCTATGTTATGTCGGACTACAAAACAGTATTCCATCGTTACTATACTACGTTTACTCGCGTATTATAGGTTGAAAACGATTTCAGGTGTTAGTCAGAGCAACAAGTTATTTTCGCATTTATAATATTATTATAAATAATATGGTCGTTTATACGTTTTTTATTTGATTGCCTACAATCAAACGTCGTGCTATTATTCCCTTTTTAACAACTACTATTATTTTTTTCGTAAAAGCCTAGATTGTAAATTAAATACACATAAATCTTAATCGGGAATTTGTTGTCAAAAAAGGCATTTATTATACCACTGAAACTTTTACTTTATTTTTAATATTCCAAATAAATTCAAATTTTGAATATCATAATTTTGTGTTTCGGTGCTTGATAAAAAGTAATTTCTATTTTTTTTATTTGAAATAATAAAGGCAATCGTTGCATTTACAAGTAAAAAACGATTTAAATACTCTCGTTCTTACAGAAAATCTAACAAGAGCATACTTTTTCAAATTTTATTCAATTTCAATTTGATATCATATTTTCACTTGTATTATAAATGTAAAATTTTCAATCGATTGCATAAAAAAATCCGTTATATAACACATTCAACCTGCAGTTGTTCGGACCGCAAGACCAGAACGCTTGAGCATCGGCGGGGAATGGAGGGTCAACGGTGTCGGAAGGAACGTATCGCATTCCTTTGGTTACGGACTACTGGATGCCGCTGGGATGGTTCGGCTTGCAAGGTCTTGGAAACCGGTCCCCGCACAAAGACGATGTGAACTTGCTGCCCCAAGGCCTCAACGAGCCGTGCCTCCTAGATCTTCCATTACTCTACAGGTTAGTTTGGTTTCCTAAAAATGGACTTGCTAATTTTATTTATGTATCCTGACTGAATTATTTTTATTTCGTAACTACACATTCAAATTCATAGAAGTTAGAACACTTAAAAGGGTATTATAGGTTAGTTCCAGGTATTGTCTAGCTGTCTGTACAAATTGCAACATTCGTAAATGCACTGCACATTTGCATCGAAATTATTCAGCTATGAATTTACTGAATTCAGTACCTTATTACGATCCTATGCTAAGTTATATTACCATTATTGTATCTACTTGAAATTGTAATAATGTAATATCGTATAAAATTTAGCGCCAAAAGCGCTTACGAGATTTGCTTTACAAAGACTATACAAGTACAAAAACCAATAACGCTGAATATGAGACTAGCGAATTTATAATAATTGGCGCTGCTGCGTCTGAATATTGGAGCTTGAAAATGTGGGGCCTTATTACGTAAGGAATGGCGCTAAATGAGTGCGCGCGGTTACAAATTTTCACAATACCATTTATTTATTTGAACGTAATCGTTGTATCTGTTTACGTTTCAATCGTATTTCATCCTGATTATAACTTTGCTACTTGATATCAGGATCGTTTTGCTATGGCGATTTATGTCTGCGGTGCGTAATTTGGATTACGAACGAAATTAAAACCGCAATTAGTGGTGATTCTATTTTAGTATCCTCTGTATTGCAATAAAAATATCTATCAATGAATTACTTTATTTCAGTGTTCGCAATAAAATTTAGATAAATTAAGTTGTATTGTTTTATATTCCCGTAGTAATAATTATCTTCAAAATCTTACAATACTTAAATCGTCTTAATAATAGCATAGCAATTGTAACACAAAAATTTCCGAATTATATTAAAAGTTGTGACCACACAAATGTAGTAAAATTGGATTCGAAATTTAAAACTATCTATTGCGTGCTCATCGGACATGAAATGTTTTTTATCAAAATTAATTTGACATAAAGAAATGCTTTATATTTTCACGTTGTTACAGTTGGACGTGGGCGCGTGTCCCGGGGTAAACTACTTGGAGCACGTGCAGGCGCGTGTGTCACTGTCAGCAGCTCGGCGAGGTGACCTGCGTATTGCCCTCACTTCACCAGCTGGTACCAGGGTTACTTTACTCGCGCCCAGGTAAAAACTTCATGTATTTTTGCAACCACGTATAGTTAAATCTTAGTTTAGTAATTTCCCTCTTCAGAACATTCTACCCACCTATAATATTATTATTTAATGTTTTAGACATTTATTTTTTGTCTATCTTCTGTATCAAGATCTAAAAATATCTAAATTACACATAATATAACATTTACTACAATACTTACCTACATATGGTAGCACATACACTACATAATCATTGACGACTCTTATTTTTAAACTACCCGCACATAAAATAAATTTATAATTATACACCGCTAAGACATTATGTCGGTACGTAATGCTGAGGCGTGATATCATATACGATACATCTTACTCCATACCATTCGACTAACAGCGCAATTACTGAACTTCGAGGCAGTCAGTGGCGCACTTTATCACTCTGAAACAGCATACGTAGCAATAAAACCTCATTTCACTCGGTCTCTGCACAATGTTCTTTGCTACGTTGATTTATACAATTTAAGTTCTTAATACCTTGAGTATAAAAGTTATAATGACATAGCAATAGAACTAAAAATATATCAATGTAGGTCTGCATACAGATGTAAATTAGAGATTTAATTTACTTTGAGGACCGTATCTGTTATATTATAGCGGCGCGAATCCATTTATTGATATATTCATAAAATATTATT
This sequence comes from Vanessa cardui, assembly GCF_905220365.1. Taxonomy (NCBI): domain Eukaryota; kingdom Metazoa; phylum Arthropoda; class Insecta; order Lepidoptera; family Nymphalidae; genus Vanessa; species Vanessa cardui. Next base: position 7,373,865 of record NC_061135.1, read on the forward strand.
ATGGTATTGTTTTGAAATAAATAGTAAATGAATTAAAATGATTCCTGTTATTTTGATTTTAATTATAGCAACTTCTATTAAAATAATGTTTTTTTATTTTTACAATATTGGTAATTTTTTTTGGTATTTGTTTATACAAAGTTATATTGTCATAACAGAATATCGAAATGTAAGCCATTGTACTAGTTTCTGACTTAAGTACCAAAGTAAAATAGTTAAAAGTGCACTACATAACAAATGGCACCATTTTAAAGTTATACGGCTAATTAGAGAAGTACTTTAGCGTAGCATTAAATGACGTTCCTCTGGGGGCTAATGTAATTAGCCGGTTAATTTTCCGACAGACCACACGACTCCTCGCGCGCGGGTTTCAATTCTTGGCCGTTCATGTCTGTACATATGTGGGGAGAGTCGCCCCTCGGGGTCTGGCAGCTCGAGGTCTCGAACGAAGGACGATATTTGGGTAAGTGAATTGAATACAATCTTAATTATAGTAATGAAATGTACAAATAACAGTCGTTCAGAATATATTGATTATATTATTATTAAAAGTCATGTAAAAGATTTTTCTAAGCAAAACTATACATGTTTTCGTATATTATTCACAGCGTTATTCAATGCTCGTGATACGATGCCTTTGTCTTTCGTTATACTTTCATGATGTTCATGAAAGTTTACATGCTCGAGAAGTGTTGACCGTCATTGAGTGCACTTCACGAACGGTCTCTGTTGTAAGAATAAAATGTGCAACTTATCTCGATCCAGATCACAAAATCGTTCAGTAAACTTTCGACTTTCTATTGTATAAATTATTGGCTCGTGTTCTTGACGTCGATTCAAAGGCTTTTAGATTGACTTGTTTCTTTGAATCTATCAGTAGTTTATAAAATTATTTATTGTATTTCTCAAATATTTATTATACATCTACCATAAAGAGATTATTTAGAATAATATATTTTTAAACGTCAGTAAAAAAGAACCATAAATCTCAATAACAAGGAAACTTTAGTCGCGAGAGATTCTCAACTTTACTAATATCAAAGTCTAGAAAGAAGCCCATAAATCGGAACTGACTGAAAACTAAATGTTTGCTTACTTCAATAAAGTTTGAAAAGTTTCCGCTTAATTCTTGCCGAAACTCATGGGACTTACAAAAATACACTTTCGATACTTTAGGTCGAGCGACATTACAAGACTGGTCGTTGACTTTGTACGGAACAAGCACACCGGCCGCAAAAAACGACCCCATACCGTTTAGAAATCCGATAGTGAGGAATAGGAGCAATGCAACTCGTCCTGTAGTATTACAGGCCGGACGAAAAAATAATAGAGGGAAAGCCGTCCATATCGTACCTACACAGTATACAGTAGGTCTCGTCAAGAGGAAAAAGAATAAGAATTCAAAGAATCCAAATAGGAATTCGCAGAAAAAACAAGGTCGACCCGCCACACGCTCGCCAATAGAAAGCACGACGCCAAGGTCGACGACGTCGACCACGGCGGATTTGAGCCTCAATTTACGAGGGGACATAACTGATCCCTTGTCTGATGTCAGAGGGCGTAAGATGTCGAATCTGTTCGAGCAGTATCCGAAAATTCAGCGAATATATCCAGCGCCGCTGCAAGCCAACGGTACCTGTGCATGTTGTCCGTTGATTCGTTTTGCGCGTATTTTATTTGGTCGCCGCCTAGTTTAAGCTTGCACGTCAATTACCTTTGTTTCGGACTTGCTCTTTGCATGTCGTGTGTTTGCGTTGTTTCAATTTTATTTAGTAGCAGACGGTAATTTAATAGAAATGTTGCGCTGGAATTAAGTTTTTCACTTACGATTTATGCCAATTTGGCAGTGACTTTCTGTTTTTGTTTTGTTTTTTTTTTTTTATAATTTCGTGTTCTTGTATTTTATTTTTACGATATTATTTATTCTGGCCTTACTATTAAAATAACAAAATATAATTTTCACATTATAAACATTAACAATTCTGCTTGTATTCAAAAGCTTTCAATGTTTCTTTTTCTGGTATTTTAATAGTAATACCAACGGTATGAGCTACAAACCTATTATAACTAGTAACTGTAGGTAGTGCATTTAGCTGATTTAATATTAATTTAAGTTTAAATAAGATTTTTTTAATTATTATGCAAATTTATTTTAAAATTATAGAACATTTTTTATATTTTTATTTTACAGATAATACAAACGCTTTAATAATACGTACCTACCACTACTCAGCCTTATAATTACGAAAGTAATACCACTTGTCATTCAGAATATTTTATACATTATACGACCTTTTTTGTAATTTAACATAACATTTTCACCGCACACAGCTTTTTTCAACGAAATGTAAGCACAATATAAACAACAGATCTCATTAAAACAGCTACAAAACGAAACGTTTGTTTGTATAGCCGGGCCGCTGACGCAGTGGGAGTTAATATTCTACGGCACGGAGACGCCGGCTCAGGAGTATGATGCATCGCCAGAGAGCAACTCCGTTGGGACGAGTGGTGTGACGTCATGGAGCGGTGCGAACGTCCCCGAGACGCCGGAAGTAAGACAGAACACCATTGACGACGATCTGGCTCTCGTCTGGCATGATTCGCACGCGGTGAGTACTATTTTGCATATGATGTGATCATTTTTAAAAAAAATGTAATAATAATAGCCTTTTCTTAGTAAACCCAGGGTCACAACTAAGTTCGGTGTGTATTTTGGCTTAGGCTACCTCTAATTTCTTCCAAAAAAAAAAAATGTATCATATAACTAAAACAAAAGACGCGCTGTATCGGGCAGTAATGTCGAAATAACTGTTAAAGATAATGGTAGCATGCTGTCGATGATTTATGTTCAACCGCTGTCAGACACAATACGCTGAACCCACCATTCAGAAGTTAAGTGCTGTGTGATCTTTTGATCATATAGATAGGATATCCGACACTAACGTTATTGATTGTTAGTTATAATGTAAATCAATACACTACTCGCCTATTACAGACTATAAACTACTGAATTCATCGTTTTAATATGATCTTTAATTGATATATTTAATTCGTTTTTGAGTAATTATATTTAAAGACTGCTTTACACAAACTTTTAACGAAAGTAATTATTTTAACAATCCTGAAGTACAATTTTATCCATAATTTTTCTTTAATAAAAATAGTATATTAATAGATCCTTCTTTTTGACTCTTTACTTATTTTATTTTGATTGATTACTTATTTGAATTTATTATTCGAAAAAAGAAACGATGATTAATCGAGCAATTCTTTAATGTTTACGCTGAACAAGGACTGATTTTACGCTTTATGATATTTACAAATTTTGGTCGGATTTATTCTGATGTTAATATATATTCGTTTTGACATAGATATTTCGTTTGTGCTGAATCAAAGCTGCAGATATACATACGAATGCGGTATGAAGTTCACAAATCTGATAATTAATGTGATAACAGATAATAATTTTATGTTAAATTAGTAATGTTGTGTATAATTTTAACATTGTTTTTAGTTGAAAGAGATGTCCTATTATAATTATATATTTAACTAATTTATATCCCGAAACTGTTTTAGCAAAACTAACAGTATTTTTCCTGATTATTCCTTTATAGCGTTATGTGAAAATGTTTTGTAAATGCGTGTATTTATTTAGATTCGTGAGGAAGGCCCAGTCGTAGAGCCGGGCGGGTACGCGGCGAGCGGGTGCGCCACGCACGCACCGCAGCCTCCACACCGCTGTCTAGGTTTGTGTCTCTTGCTCCTCCTCTTAATCTCGGGTCAAGGTATTTCGTTTAAGCCCCCGAGCAATCAACCCCGTAGTAGTAAGCCAAACTGTACACTATATGCTAGCGTAAATCTGAAACTGCCCGACCGGACGAGTGACAGGCCGCCGCGAGCGCCTTGCTTGCAGCTACCTCGAAACTCCGCCCCGGCACTGGCGCCCTAGTACTCGAGGCTCGTGACTTTAGTTGAATTCATACGAATATAAGTACAAGGTGTTACTATATATAATAATTATTTAATTTTTTTTCTATATTTTATAATGTCCGATCACAGTTTATAATAAATAAATAAATAATTTTATTGATTGTTTGATACTGCCATAATGCTGTAATAGTTCCAACGTACTTAATTGAATACCTGTATACATTAGTTGAGATCTATAGTTATAGTCTATTCGCAACTGTTGGCCGCATAATAATAGTCCAATTCTTTTATTATGATTTATGTAATGTAATGGTACGTTAGTAGAATAAAAACTGAATACTTGGATACGTAAAATAACGCTAGCTTACTTATTTTTATATCGCAGTGATTTATATATAAACTAGAAGTAAATTAAATCGAACGTGTTCAATACTATTAATGTCTACTAATGTCCCCTTTTAGCTAACTTTCTAAATGACTGCGATGTAAAATATGTACGATATTGTAATTATAATGATGTCCAATAATCTCGTAGGTATTTTGTAAAATCAACCTATTATTCGGCAAAACTAAAGAGCTAGACAACAAGTGCAATTACATAAATTAAATATTATGTATTCCAAATCGAAGACGTCCATTTTGCTCGGGTAATTGCATTGTGTATTCGAAAGATTATTTCGAATGAAAGTGGACATTTAGTGTGTAAAATTATATATAGGGGTGAAAAAAATAATAGTTAGAAAATGCCCGCGGTACTTAAAGGTAAATTTGCAGGCAATTGTTATGCTTCAGTCTTTCTGAACACGACGTCAGATGCGATCCTTTTCCTAACAGACTAATCGTTTCATTACGACTTGTGTACGTATAGTAGGAGTTCATACAAAATAATTGTATTCAATGTTTATATATTCATGGTAGGTTTTTCTATCACTGACATTAAAATTAAAACAATTAACATAAATAATTATGGTGGATTTAAATCATAAGCTTTATTATTAACAGCTTTGTAACGGCTGAGTGCCTGAACTAAAAATAACTTTATTTGAAATACTCTGTGAATTGTTTCATATTCTGTGAAAAAGGATCGTAAATTAAAAGCATTAGTTAGTTTTATATATTGATTGAGGAACCCTTTACTTAAAACACTGTCAAACCTCCAATGATGCAATAGAAATATATTTTACAATTGTTACGTTGTTAATAGCAATAAATATTTATTTGTCGCCATAAACCAAATATAGGCAACTTATTTAAAACACGATACCAAATGTTATGCATTTATTTTCTCGTGTTGCATGTAATAATTATTTTAATTTATTCGAAAGATATAAGATATATTGTTTAACTTAAAGTAAAATGCGTTTTTAATGAGAATAGGAACGTCAATGAACTCAAATTAACGCGTTCTGTCAAGTGACAAAGAAAGTGCGTTTTGAAAAGAAAATATATTTTCCCCTTTTAAAATATTTTTTTTTTTTAGTATTTATAATCAAAAATGTTTAATTCTTAATTAGTTTAAAAAAAAATTAAATAGTTAATCGAGGTCCTATTCTTATTTGAATCGCAATGTTAAAAATAATAAAGAAGAGTTTTGGCGATTTTTTCGAATGAAATGCATAATTAAAATAATGTATACCATGTAGTCTATAGATGTGGAAAATTCGCCATTACCTACACTATACGAAAACAAACATATCCTGTACAATAAGTTTGGAAAACAATAAATTATGCCTTCTAACCTCTTAAGTGTTTATAGCGGCGTTATCTCTGTGATAGGTCACAAGCTTAGGGAACTTTAACGACGGAAGGTTATAAAGTAGGGCCGACTTTGTACGATTTCATTGCAGACCTTGGATTACACGCTAACCTACATGCTTAGTTTTCTAATTAGTTATCTGAAGCGCAAGGCATTACCATTAGATTTATATGGCAAACGTTACTTCAGACATTGAAAAAAAAACGAGATATATAAATTTATTTTTTTATTTCATTAATGTCAATGAATAATACAGTAATTAAATATACAATGTCATTAAAATATCTACAAATGTTACAATGCATTACAGTAAATTTATGCATAATAACATTTGTAGCATGCTCTTTACTTGTTTTCTGTATACAAATATATTCTACATTATAGAAATGAAATGTTGTAACGATTTAAACAGGTAGAATTATGTATACACGTATGCAAGGCGTTAATAACAAACAAGATTGCCAGTGAGGAAAAAGATGAATTCACTCAGTAGACAGAACGCCAAAAGAGCACAGCTTAAAACTAGCACGAACTGAGTTATTTTATGCTTAATCTATGGTGCTCGGCGATGAAGAAAGACATCGCGGGCATCCAGCACGTATCTAGTAATATTCTGCCACATGTATAAACACTCCATCTAGACGTTATCGCGCGGAAATTTCAACTCGTAGATATGAAACATTTGAATTTTCACTTTCTGGATTATATCTTTAGTATGCAAAATGCATTTTTATCTTTAACGGCATCGTAAGAAAGCCGGAAATCAAATAGCTTTGCGTAACAAAGTGATTTAGATGAAATTTCAAGCTCATATTCACAATAGCAAGGTGATATAATTTTTTTTTTAAATTGTTTATTGAAAATACTTTTTAATTTATCCGAATAGTTTTCTAGTCCTCTATTAAAATCATCAAATTAAACAATTACAATAATTGTCAAAATCATATATACATCGTATAGTTCTGAATTAATAATTACAATCAAATATAAAAAAAAATACAAATATCTTTAGAATGAAGTAAAATTAGTTGTTAAAACTTGTTTTTTAAGTCGGTCCTAGTCTTATTAGATACTAAATGCTATTAATAAAAAAATATTTGCGTTGCTTCTTGCATCATAGAAATATATTCTAGTTCGGGGTATGTGAAACAAATATAACTGTCACATAGATAACGCCTTAAATATAAAACAGTACGTAGTTCCCTGTGAATAAACATAATAACTAGAGTAAAATTTAATAGCGTATCGTGGTTGTGATCATATAAGTGATTGCCAATCCATATAACATAGATCATGTTAAAGTTTGTAAATAATTAGATATATTCGTATAATGAATTTGGAAAATTGTACAAATTGCTCACATACATGTAAATTTTTAAAATGACTGAACACTCAAGATTTCTCATCGACTGGTAGCTAGACTTAATTATGTAAAGTTACTTCCTAAATTAAACTCTAGAATATTTATAATAAGGTTGATTTTTGATCGATAACGAAATAGAACAGCTGTCGTTATACCATGTGACTATCGTTTGATGTTTGAAATTGGCAAAAAGCTCATTTTTGTAACAGTTTTGGTGTATACATGTATAATTCATTGATCGGCATTAATTAGATATCCGATAATTGTATTTATAAATAAATGTAAATGCTGAATAATTTGTATATATGGAATACGATGTGAATTAAATGTAATAATAAACAATCTTTTATTACAAAATGTTTATAGATTTTCATTTAAAATGTAATGTCGAGTCTTGTCACAGATTATAAAAATTGTATTTAATTTTATAAATCAAACTGACGTTAAATAATCAACTGTGAATTTATATTCTAGGCTTTTTGTTTTGTTACGTTTAATTGATTGCATGTATCGCTTTGCTTTATATGTGCCCATAACAATTTAATTATAGTCGCTCCAAGCTTAACTTATCTTCTAAAACTACTGTATTACGTTAAAGTCTTCCTAATGTTTTTTTTCTTTTTCGTTTAACATTCGTTTTATTTTTCTCCTGATTTCATTTAATTTTGTACGTGTTTTTGTGCATGTCAAGCATCAACGTTAACGTCCGTTTGTTTTATGTAATCATCTCCAAATGTTTGGACAAAATTATTTGAGATCAGTTACGAGATTCTACTTACCATCCCCTATCGTACCCTGTTTTCATAATCTTTACCTGAGAACTTCGAGCCTCGCGCAAGTGGAACTTCTGCATCATATGGTCCGCTGGCAAGAAATGCTGCATGGATGCTGGTACGGTGCTGGGTGGTGTCGGATGGTCCTCTTTTAACTCATGTATTTATTTTTGTCTTTATCTCTTTCTCACTAGAATGCGCGAAGGGTTTGCACTTGTACGACGGACGATGCTATCAGCGTTGTCCGGCCGAGACTTATGCCAGCGAAATTTTAATGGAACGAAGCTCACGAAGACGTAACCTCACATACTTGGAGTCGGGTGACTCTTCAGTCGTGATGAAGCGACAGGGTGATGCTCTCAAACCTACCACGATCGAAGCGCTTGATATGGAACCTTCAAATAACTTCTCTAAAGCGCCTTTAATTTGTCTTCCCTGCCATTACACTTGCGCCACTTGTACAGGACCCCACAACAGTCAGTGTTCTTCCTGCTTAGACGACGCTCAACTTTACAATATGTCTGATGTCGAATCGAAACTTTACTGCTATCCTAAAACCGTTCTGCCGCAAATTAACGACGCTAATTGGCACTACAAAGTCAATTTGATGCTCACTATAGCATTAATTCTTGTTACTTGCATTTCGCTTTACGTATTGATTGTTTGTTCGCTTAAACGAATGGGCGTATCCTGCTGTGGTAATAATTACGATTCCAATATCAAGATAGCGTATAACAAGTTGGCTGTAGATGATAAACAGCAAAGCGCTATAGAAATCGAGGAAGAGATTCATAAGGCTCTAAATAAGTATTCAAGCGAAAGCGAGTCGGAGGATGATATGAATTTATAGCATCTCCTTAGCTTTCGCACCGAGTATTACACATTAATTTAGTATTAAGTTAACATATGCAGGGCTCATTGTGATACAGCACTATTGAACGTCACAATTTTTTATATTATCCGTATAAGACACTTATAGATAAATAAAGCAGTCGACTAAAGTTATAACGAAATTGGTACAAAGAAGAACTTCTGTAGTTTGTATTATGTAGTCCAAAGACTTCATTGAATTTCATGTTTCGGCTTTCATTTCTTGAAACAATTCTATCCCTTAGCAGTTTGTTTTCAAACTTGACTTGATTAATGATTTCATAATTCTTTTCAATCTAAATACATCACATTCCGTGAATTATAATTATAAGTTTTATATAAATATAATTTTAGATTTATCCGATTAATTAACGTAAATAAAATATGAGCAAAGAACAAATTGATACGCTCAAAAGATTATATTGAATTTTGCAACGCGCAAATGTTTGGTGTAATTGAATCGATATATCTTGGGGTTCGTACAAGTGCAGGATCTTATACTCAGACAATAATAGTCTTAAAAGCTATTATATTTATAGATCAATATCGCTTAATGGAAAAGTAAGTATCCCTTACATCGTTGTGAACAGTCAAATATAAACGTTAATAGTTCAACAATACGGTATATTTTGTCTTGTTAAGTTGAAATTCTGTGCTCATTTATATTATGGGCTTTTTTTACTTGAAATATATTTTCAATTTTACCGATGGTAACGTAGGGAATCTACAAAGTTTGAATAAAAAATATTGTGGCTTAAATATTCGTACATGCCTGAGTATTTAAAAATTGATTTGAGACTCAGTCGTATTTGAAATTAAAATTAATGAAACGACGCGACAGATTAAAGTCAATGCTAGGATAATAATTACATATAGATATTTTAAAAGCAATTTTATTTCTTTTACTTTATAAACGCGTTCGATATTTTTCTTTTAGTATAAATAAATAATGTTTCGGCTTTAAAGAGCCATATTTTAACAATTCTTTTTTTAAAATTTTATTTTTTTATTTTCTGATTATACTATTAACGCGATGCATAATATTTTACTTAAGTATACCTATTTTTGCTCAAGTTGCCATTTGAATAGGTAAGTAATGAGCTACAATGTAAATATAATTTGGATGTATGTAAATAAATGAGTTCCTATTTTTCATTGGGTCTTTTATTTAATGAAGTTGTGTGAGGATGTGGCGGATGAATAAAATAACTGCTTAGTATTGAGTATTGATGCTAATAACCGACTGATGTCTTTAGTCTATTGCAATTTCAGAAGGAGTGGAAATACACAAATCTTAGATTACATTTTTCAGGCGATTTGAACATGTTTTATTTAGTATTTGTATGGATTTTTATTTCCGAAGTTCGAATAACAACTTCGTAAGTAATGATTACCATGGATTATTTTAATTCTCGACCAATTTTATGTTAATTCAAGTTCAAAATGTAAATATCTGGATTCCTTCTGCCACTGAAATAGACTGCTTGTAGAATTGATCGTTTTTCATTTTCTATAATATTGTGCCCTTAATAAATAAAGCTGTAATTCAGACGGCACATGCGTTTTATTTTTTTTTTCAATAAAGCTCAACTCTATCTTTATTTAGTTGTAAGTAAATATTATTTTAGCTTATGTTAATGTAATAGGTGAGTATATTCTTCACACAATATAGCCGTACAGATGTTTTGTTAGTATTAGTATTTACAATAGATAGATAAAGACAATTTATCCTCAGAACTTATGGATAAAAATGGAAAGCTTTTCCAGGTTTTATGCCGACAAAAGATTATTATACATATTTATTTGTTTTATATGATATATCTACCTGTAATTGTTGATGTTCTTGTGTTTAGATTAAAAGGCTGCTGTAATCTGGGAGAATCTGGGTTTAAATCCCATTAATAAATCAATCCCATTAATCCTATAATTAAGAATTTCGCATATTTAGTAACAGCTGAGTATGGAGGCGGTTTGACATTATCCCTTATCCCTAAAATTACGATATCCTATAGTTCGCTATCTAAATTCTGCTTGATCATATTAGATGGCTGTTCTATGAGAGCGCCGAAGAGAAAGGCGTCTGTATTTGCACATTTACCCATTTATGTAATTCCATGAATTTGGTGGGATGCCTGACCATGTTCAGTCATGACTACCTAGTTATATGCTGTAAATACATCGTATTCTAGCAAGACGCATACAATGCAGCAAGACAAAGATATTGAAACAAGTGTAATTTCTAATGTATAAAATATAATGCATGTAACGGTTGGAAGAATAATGATTTGACTCTATGGTTTAAAAGAAAACAGTGAAGTGTTAATGATGAATACACAAAATAAAAATATCTAAATATACTTTATTTAAGTAGGCTTTTACAAGCACTTTTGAAACGTAATTTAACAACTATATATAAGTGAAGCCGTTTGGCTTTTTAATTTCTCTACAAAACACTTACATCTGTAATATTTTTATATTCACCATTTCGAGTCCGCAGAAAATAAGAAAGAGTCAATGGGGTAACCGAGTTAGAGATAGATAATCTATTTTAATAGAGTATGAGTTCAAAACTTCAGCAACCTAAACATGACTAAATAACACAATATATAGATAAAAAAATCTGCCTTAAAAATAGGACACAAGCGATTTACATTAGAACTCTGAGAGCAATTTATTATATGATTATTATTGCCAATTAACGTCCCTTTGACAAAATGACAAGTCCATCAATTAGATTCGTTTCGTTACAACAAAGGCGAAAAAATTAATTAATGTGAGACGACAAATAATACTCATAATTATTTGCATGAAATCATTATTTTTAATAAGTGACATTGATATGATTATTAATATTGAAAAATAAACAATAATTAAAATCCCTTATAAAATAACTTTTGGGTCAGTTCAGATGAGTAGAATGCTCGTCAGTATTTCTCCGAAAAACAAGAGATGGGTATATATTTCAGTAACGATTTATACGGAATCGTTACAGAACAACCTATTATCAATTGATATTCTTTTGTTTTTTTTTTTATAAACGGATTTGTTGTATTTTGATAAAAGGGTTAAGGTATTCGGCATTGTTATTTTATTGAATTATATCAAATTGTAGCCCCAAAAGAATGTGTATTTTGAATAAATACACAATTGAAAATTACAAAAATAATAAACTTCTTCATAATTAATCTTTTTAAGAACCGTACAAAATATTTTATATTACCTACTTGAACAATAATCATAGTCAGCGATATAATAACGGATTAATGCAAATTCGTTTTATGGTGGTTAATTTGTCCTTTATTGAGTTGATTACAATCGACGATACAATATCTGGTAAGCTTTGAGCTGTGATAATCGCATTACGCTGATTAAATTCGGTAATTATTATATTTTGTGTATGCGACATAATATTAAAGCGATTGCTGAATCATTTTATAACTAGAACAAAGCGTTACGTTGCTAAATATTTTCTGTTTGATATTAATTATTCGAAATCGTCCTTTGGTTGAAAATAACCCGCTTGGAAGTGATAGCTATCACTTCAAAAGCCTCTAGAATTCATAATAATAAATAACTATCTATGATACGATTGGTAAACATTGTATTTTAATTATCTCGGTAAAACCAGCCAGAGATAGGTATATTTTATACATTCAACTGCCACCCAGCTTACAGGATAAACGAGTCAGGAAATTCTCCTGTTATCAATGACCTATGACTTTTAATTACTTGTAACTTACAATGGCTTCTTTATCTGAATACTTAGTCGTCAGTCGTAAAAGTAAATTAATGTTGATGCTTAAAATTATGTATAAAATCCTCTTTATTATACTTTTAATTGTTTTTGCAATACCAAACTATTTTTTGTGCTAATAGTATATCAATGATTCTTAGCTCTTAATACCGAGATGCTAATCGTATTGCTAGATAGCTTATAAATTTTTTGTTATATTATAGTTTTCATAGGAAAAATCACTAAAAAAAATGTATATTACATGTCAATAGTTTTAACTCAGTTAATATCCCATGCCAGTAAATTAAATTTTCCAAATGGTGCTCCATAAATTGTTAATTATCATTCATATAGCCCACGCATATTAAAGTGCAGGATAATACGATTTTTGTAAATTGATATAAAACAGCGACGAAATTAATTAAAATAATTGATTTACAAAAACATTAGGTATTGACCACACAAAGTAAAGGCAATAACAGACGTTTTATATTGACTTAAGGCAGACCATAATACTTCAAAAATAATATGTTGCAGAAGGGGCGTTCGTACTTCCACACCCCTGATGTATCACCTAAGCATGTGCACAATGTTCGATCAATATAGTTAATATATCGAATAATAAAAGGAAACCATCGATATAATAAAACTGGAAGTACAACTATATATTTTTAATACTTGGAATAGATTTCTTTTTATGTAATAGGTTGGCGGACGAGCATATGGGCCACCTGATGATAAGTGGTCACCGTCACCCATAGACAATGACGCTGTAAGAAATATTACTATTCCTTACATCGTCAATGCGCCACCAACCTTGGAAACCAAGACCCTTGTGCCTGTAGTAACACTGGCTCACACACCCTTCAAACCGGAACACAACAACACTGCGTACTGTTATTTGGCGGTAGAATATCTAATGAGTGGGTGGTACCTACCCAGGCGGGCTTGCACAAAGCCCTACTACAAAGGTGAAATAAACAAGTATATATATAAATAGTTTATTATCTGTCTTTATTGTTTAATTTTTATGGAGCAAGAATAACAAAGTATTCTAATAATCAGAAACCTGGTAAACGTCAAAGCATTGACGTTCTTAATTTGTGTTTCAATTTATCTCATGCTTCAGTAGAATAACGTCATGCCAAAACTGGGTATGTAAATTTGAAATCGAAAATCTGACGTATATATGCCGGTGCACACAACGAATTGTACAAAACGATTACAAATTGCAATTGTATTCCATTGAAAAAACAACAACACAACTATCATTAAAATACTCAAACTTGTCGTTCTTAATAAATACTTGCATTATGTTCATTATGCTTTAGAATTTTAGGAATTGACAACCAACTGAACCAATCAGTCACTAAAAGTTAATAGATTAATTAGCAGACAGTAGAAATTTCCTCACGGTATTTTCTTTAGAGCTAACAATTTGTTACCAAATTACAATTTACTTGAACTAGCTCTGATTATGAATCTTATGTAAGTTACATGTGGTCTATCCACTAAACAACGCAATATAATAAATGATAGGAATGTTATACACATAAAAATAGCATTTCCATTGAGACATATATTTTGTCATTTATCACGACACCCTATCTCAATTTTACCTCAGAAACTCGAGATTCTTCCTAAAATGCCAATAATTACATAGGGGAGAAAAATGTTGCGTTCACCCCCTAATTTGATCGTATCCCTTTGCGTCCTCGTACCACACATGTGTTCCGATATTACCCTTAAATTTTATATAGAACACCTATGAGAAAGTTACAATATCCTTCGTGTCCATTGTTAATTTATTAGTTTGCTGTTTTCAATAATCTCTTTATTGACCTGAAATCCAAATAGATTACATTGAACATTATTTTGTGCAGAAAGAGCATCTTTACATGCGAGTTATATTAAAATAACTTGTCATATTTATCACAATAATATACAATAAAAGCAATTAAAATGAGACAAAGTGTAATTAACTCAAAATTTTTTATCACAAGTATTTGAAACAATGTCAACTTTATACAAACAGTTTATAATTTTACTGCTTCATATATTAAGTCTTCATTACAATTTACAATGTAAATATGTCTCGCAAGATTGCAACAGGTATGCCCTTATTTATTTCATTAGCATATGTATGATAAAATTTAAGAACCCTTAAGCGATTATCATAATGATAACAGTTTTAAAATGAAATATAAATTTGTTTAATGACCTATATTGGTATTTGCAATAGTTCATATCCATATGTTATAGAATAGTGCAACTAAATATTTCTCTACGGGGTATGTGGAGCTCACCTTGTGGATTGCGATGAATGGCCTACATATGTTGTTTTATAATCCTAAGGGAGTTAGCGGGATACAGAGACCTACCCTATTTCCGGTGGCATATAGTTCCGACGCCTCCTTTCTGGTTCTTTTCGGTGGAACAGGTCAGCGATGGCTCTTTTCTTCGACTCACCTTGTCTTCATTTCAGAGAAGGAGACGAATTTCGCTGCATTAATCTCAGTCAGCACTGAAGATTTTCGCCGACTATCTTCTCCAAGGAATGCCTCTGAGGAAACTCTGCGAGGATGCTCAGTGAAGACTATAGCGGCAAGAGCACGATAACTCCCATTTTGCTATTCCATGCATGTACTTACCGGTTCAGTAAATGTGCTTAAACATTTGAGTATTGAAATTAGGCTTAAATTTCATTATTATTTTAAAAACGGCGTACCCGTAAAACTTCGAAATTTTTTCCGTTTCTAAAATAAAGTATTTGTTACATTGTAATAATTTAGTAACTCGCAATCAAGAATCCTCTTTTATTTTCTGTACATCTATGACTTAAGCTCTACAAAATGAAACTATAACCGTGTTTTTATGTACAGCTGTCGTCCCATAATCACTCGGACAAAAATCGGCTTATGCTATTAATATACAAGATATATAATATACTATTAATATATTATACAAAAATAACTTAACAATAGTAAATTTTATCTAGACTTTAGATCTTACTTTGAAAATCTTCTTTAAATAAACCAGTTGGGATGTTCAACAAAACTAATAGACCTGTATAATTTTCATAGTAAAAATAAAACAATATTACGTCCCAGGAGTAATTTATATGAACACTTTCAGTTCAGCGTGACAACCCATTAAAGTCTGTTTCATGTTTCATTTGTAATTTAATATTTAGGCTCTGTATGCCTTACGCCTTTGAATAGGTGCTCAAAAGCTTTGTGTTGTAGCAAGTTTACGTAAATGTTACATAATATATATTCTCTCTTTGAAAATAAATGTTTATTTTGCATGTGTGTGAGATCGCTTAAAAGAAAACTTAAGTTATTGATTTGGCTTCATATACATACACATTTACAGCCCATAACATATTTTATAGTTACTAATATCGTACGTTCTAGATAGATTGGACTACATTTAAAAAACGATCTTGTCATCAAAATGTTTTTTTCCGGTTCTTCTCGGTAAAATCTACATTCCGAACCGGTGGTAGCTTCACTTAAAATAGTTGTTAAATGAGGATTTAAAAGTGCTCGTAAAAGCCTACTTGAATAAAGTGTATATTGATTTTAATTTCTAATTTTGATACCTCAATATGATTATGTTATCAGAAATATCTGATTAGTACTGGTATCTAATTGGAATTATAAATTATTATAATCTGTTATGTCACCACTTCAAATATAAAATATTGTAAGGAACAAGCTATCGATCTACGTAAAATATAGTCATGCCTGAATAAGTAAGTAGACCCTTGCAATATTATTCCGCAATATGGTCAGAAGAAGAATATATTAAATCCATTTAATATAATGACATTATTTATGTTTAAAATGCGTCTACAAAAGTGGCGACTATTTTTCTTTTATTTAGTATAATTCGATTATACAATCATAGAATCGCATGTTTCAATCATAATTTCACTTACAAGTGTAATAATGAAAGGAAAAAACGTCTTTATTGCTACAGTGCGTTTGGTGATTAAACTTTATGCGAGCCCCGCTAGGTATATACCTTCTACTAATCGTATTATATTCTACCGCATGTATTAATTCTTTGTATCCCGATTTGAAGGATGAGAGACCCAGTGGAACAGGCGCAATGGTTAAATTTCATTCGATGGCAATATTTACGAGCAGTGGTGATTTACTCTGAGGTCCATTTGGTTGTTTGCCTACCATGCTTTATAGAAACAGACGAGCATACTAATCCAATAATGTTCATTTATATTTAAAGTATGATGTTGTATTGTATATAGAATCGTAGCGTATTTGAAATATTGACGCACACAAATGTATTAAATCATTTATTTACGAAATATTTAATTTTAAAAAAGTCACACTAGTAATTATACCTGATATAAATAATAGTCAATATAGAAATCGTGACTGCGTAGAATAGTGACAAGAATGCTAGCTGCATTTCAGATTGCAATTCAGATTCTCTGGACGAAAAAAGAACCCGCGCTCTTGTCACCTGTGGAAACAATAAGTTAGAGTGTTATGTCTTAGACTCTTGATCTTCAAGGTCCCGCCACTGTATTGTATGTTTATCTTACTCTGCTAGAAACCTTGCCACAATAACTGTAGGTACTAAGTTTAAACTGAATTACGAGAACTGGCTACGCATAACATATGAAGGACAACCAGCATTAAATGTAACATTAATATAATCTCTTTTCTTTATCATCATATAATCACAGTAAAAGGGATATCGAAAGAAAGTATACTTTATTCAAGTAGGTTCTTGCAAGTAATTTTGCAGTTAGATGTAACTTCCCTTGAATAGTATAATATATTATTATCAGTTATAGCTTTCAACCTGGAGAAGACTTGTTTAATGTAGGTAACACTAAACAAGTCACCTTGTATTATGCGTCGAAATAAATATGTATGTATTCTTAATAATGTTAGTGCTCTATGGAGTCTTTGCACGTTAATCTTTTCCTTTGCAGAAAATTCACATCAATATTCCTCGCAGTAGTCATGTAAAAGACCTTGGTCTTCATATTGATTTCACATTAAGTTGATCTGTGTATCTCTGATATCAGTCGTTCAGTCACAGCCACGTTAAGGTCTCAATCGACTTCGAAATTTCCTTCCCATTATGACTAATATTTTACTTGCGTAGGTCTTTTCCATAATTGACTATGCAGACGTATGTTATTTCGATCTCAAAGAAAATCATCTGGATAACTTTTTCCGTTTCTTAAATAAGTCTTCGCGCTTCATTTTGCTGTCTTCGTAAGTTTGACCATAATCACCATTATGCTAATAAATTAAGACCAGTATTCTAATAAATTAAAATGGCTTACAATACGCCAACGTAGAGATTTCCGATTACTTTCATCTGTTTTCTTTATTCTGTTTGATCCTCTCTCTCCTGATTATTTAGAAGGAAAATTTAAATTTCTTTTTGGTAATCACAATTGTCAACGATGTTCCAAAGAGGATTCTTACCTATTTTCTATTCCTACTCATACTTCCAGTTTCGTCTTTTATTCCTACTCCATTCAAGGTAACCGATTATGGGACAAAGTACGTATTAGAAAAGCTACCTCTAAATTTACTTTTAAGACTCGTGTTCTTGAGCACATGTTGTCAGAACTCCCAGTTCTCAAGTCATTGTGCACTAATATTATCTATATGTTTTTAGTATAGATAGTATATAGGTACGTATATTGTTATGTATTATCAATTATCTCTTTCATGGTTTTCCGTTTGATTTATCGTTCGACTAGCATAAATTACCTTCAAGCAATATGTCCGCCTTATGTTCCATTTACTTTTTGGTCACTAAAGTAAATTGTACGCTTTATAAAATTGTTAAGAAGTTTATAATTTCTTTAAATTTCCAACGAATGGATACGTTTTTTTTAAAGAAATTCCTTAACTAATACATGTGAAACGTATAATAAAAGAACTTTTATTTGACTGAATTAAACATGACACGATCAGTTATATTTATTTACTGTACAATTTTCTCTAAGCCATTTCACTCAAATTTATTTAAATGTTAAATTGTAACAGCCGTTACTCTAAAACCGCATTAGGCCTGAAGCATAGACCGTATATTCTCAAAGCACTACAGTAAAAATGTCAACCCAGTTTAGCGTTAAGGCATTCAAAGCAATAGATGTAGTCTGTGGTAATAATAGAATATACAATAGACATTGTTTATGATAATATTATAGTGTAACGGAATACGCATTTATTTACTGCCTTTTGCTCGAGGATATGCACTCGTAGCTTATTGCCTATTGTGGTTAATGAGGAGTTATTATGATAATTTTGTTACATATTTACAGATTACATGTGTTCTTCAATCAAATATATTTTGAGAACTGTTCATGATTTTTTTTTTTCCAATTTTTAAAACAGTAGTTATACGAGTTTGTACCGAGAAGAGTATTACATAGTATTACTATTCTTAATATGGTTGTAATAAGGTTAAAAAGGTGAGTACATCCTACAGGTAAAAGCCATAAAATCCTATCCTCGAGACTGGCGGCGCATTGTAAGGGATTAATATTTAATGTGATAAAATCTATGAGCAGTGGGGCCACTTACCATAAGATCAGTGGCTATTATGCCAACCTATTTGAAATAAAAATAAAAACGCATGTAAGTTTTAATGAATTTTATTTTCAAGAAATTCCATGCGAGGTACAAACGAATAAACGTATGTATGTTATTTCTAGACACTAACTTAGAAAGTATCTACGGAATTAGGTTATCTCTGAACAGATTGTATGTTTCGCTATTGTGAATATAAAATCAAACTATAAGATTTATATTTGCATATAGTACATAGAGTGTTGTGATCTGGTGCTAAAAAATCCAATATCAATAACCCTTACATTTAATGAACAAAATAGAAACATTGAACAAAATACAAACAACTGCTATGTTAGTTGAATTGTTACACTGTTTGGTATAAATAAATGAATGAAATTTTTTTATACATAAATGTTTAAAAAAGAAAACATAAATTTAAACATTTTACTCAAATATTTAATTAGCTCATTTTGGCACCAGGCCACAGAATAAATGTATCTGGTGTGTAGAAAATCTAGTACACTTTGAACTACATTAAACAAGGTTAAATCGGTCCTGAAAGCCTCCAAGGCATATTTACGGTGAAAGGACAAAATTTCACTTAAATTGAAGCGTTGTACTTTCAAATATTATTAATTTAGGATTACTTTGTATTAAAGTCAATTATAAATTCAAATAACTTACTTTATTTGTAAAAGGAAAAATGAAAGATTCATTATTTGAGATTACTTTTCTTTTATTAGAAAAAGGAAACGACTATTTTTTTCCTCTTGGTAATTTTATTTATTAATAATAATCTAAAATTCATTTTAGTGTTAAAATTGTATAGAAATTATGTGATATTTTCAAGTGTTCGAGAGCTTGGAATCATTTATCATCATCATCAATACCAATTCTTAAGAGTATTTTTCGAAATATTTTTATATCATCAGTCTTATGTTATTATTATCGAAAATCGAAAAAAATGGTATGTATATTTTAAGGTACACAAAATAGACATGCAAACGAGGAGTTTTGGTGAAATTTGGAATAGATATAAGTCATATACGTTGAAACGTAATAAGTGTCAATCTACGACAAAAAGCTAATTTTACTAAAATCTATATAAGCTGAATTGAAACCTTTTGATACAAGATTATTACGATATTATTATTGATAATAATATATTACAAGTCATCTCTACCAGAGCGCTATTTTTCCGGCTTCATCTTGCCATATTAGCAACGCCCTTTCATACACCTACACCAGTAACATGATATTTACATTTTATCCCTCCGCGTTACAAGTTCCTACCATAATAATGATAACAATAATAATAAATATTGGACAACATCACATACATTACTCTGATCCCAACGTGAGTAGCTAGCATTTGTGTTATGGAAAATCAGAAGTAATAATGGTACTACAAACACCCAGACCCAAAACAATATAGAAAACTAATGAACTTATTCTACATCGACTCGGCCGGGAATCGAACCCGGAACATCCGAGTGGCATACCCATGAAAACCCATGTAGACACTACTCGACCATGGATATAGTAAAAATCATAATTATGATTAACTATAAGAAGCTTCTCTGTTATTGGACATTGTATCTCTTTATTTCCTTTCACACCAATTTCTTATTCCATTCTCTTTACTGCACACATCTATCTTTACACTCTCATCTCATTTGAATACATTTGCCTTTCATCCGGCACTTTAATGGCGCGACACTCTGACCCATACGTGGTAACAAGTCTGATGACAGTATTATAAATTTTCCAATTTAGTTTGAGAGGAACTCGAGGGTCGCACGTAGCTGATACCTGTCGCTATTTATTGATATAGGCTAATTCTATTGTTCACTTTGCGGTCCAAGTATATAAAATCATCGTTTTCTATACAGAGTATTTAGAAAATATTATATTTTTATTTATTACAATTTCATCGCAGTTAATAATATATAAATTCAAAGCAATTTTTACAAAGTTTTACATAATGGCTTATATAACAATAGCTTGTTAGACTCAAAGAAATTCCACTAAATTGAAAAGTTTCTTTTCAGCTTTTGACGTAACAAAAGTTGAAGTGCCATAGATAATAAACAAAGGAATAAACCTGGTCAGTATGACGGCTTACAACGAGCATACAAATTATATCCTTATTTCATTCAGCTATATGGTACGGCGCTAACAGTTCTTAATAAATATATCTTTATTCATAATGCAAAACATTCCACATAACTACTTATAAGTACCACTTTCATTATACTTCCAAAGTTACACGTCTTTCACCAATTCATCTTGAATATCACAGATTTCATTCAAGCTCACGACCAATAATATCGCTTTTGTCTTCTCGTGTTTGGAAAAGTCTATCTACACAGAACAGTATAAAACAGTATTCGCCGGTCTGGTTTTATATTATCCAACGTTTTATTTATCCTCTTATTGATTCGTCATATCACATTGCCAGTTTCACAGCTGAGTGGAAATATTATAGCGATTTAAAATAAAGAGGAAGCTTCTGGCTTGGCACTGCTACTCCTATCTGATTTCTTTGGTATTTGTATTTTAGAAAACCGTCTAAATAAATTCGTCAATATTATTAATTTTTCTTTTATTTATGGTATGTCAATCTTTGAAAAAGGTAATTTATCGATTATTAATAATCATAAGTCTATGGAAATCTAAATCTTCCTTAATGTGCACGTGAGCTGTGGTCTACGATTAGTTAAGCGCTTCAGAATCGTTATTAAGTGCACTCGACAAGATCGGTCAATTACAAAGTTGATGGAAACTACAAAAAGTTGCTCAATAATTCAGAGCGTGCTGATTTGTATTCGATTTGAAACTACCAATAACATGCGAAGTTTGAAATACAGATGTGGCAAAGTTCCATCTTCGAAGTATTGAGAATCTATATAAATGAATAGATCACTATATTATAATGAAAGTAACTGACGCACCGGCTTTAGTTTACATGTTACCTGTTTGGTTAGCCATACAAATAGAGGTCGTCTTTCCTTAAATTTTGAGTTTACTTCATACCATATTTCTACAATTTCGGTTCATTTATTGTTCCGTAAAGAGTAACAGGCGGACTTCCTACACATTTGTAACATTAGTTTAGATTATTTTTACATAGAATAAAACAAAGTCGCTTACCGCCTGTCATTCAAGAGGAAGGCTTATGTATAATAAATGCACAGAGAGGTTAAAGGTTTAGAGGTTTCTTAAGTGATGTCGTAAATAAACACATTTTTTGTGTTGAACCCTACGAGAAAGATCAAAATAATGTACTACAGTATTATACCTCTTAAAAGTTTTTCAAAAAAGTCCATGGTATCTACCTCTTAGGGGTAACCCTCAATAATCATTTACTTTTACTTTTTACGATTAATAATAGTTTATTTTCGAAGCGATGTTAAGCAATAGAACTTTAAACCTAATCTTATTTGGGCCCTTATTGTTATATTGGCATATAATTTAAATGAATATTTTCGAAGATATGATAGATTTAAAATGTAGTGACACAGCGGTTTATATTGTCTAATGACAAAAATGCTGTGAACGCTGTGCGAAGCTGCGCTGGTTTCTACTCGTTTATATTTCATTGTTTTGATATTATTAGAACGATTACATTCTTCATTGTGATAAAATAGCAATTATATAATTTCGCGTAGTTGTAAAGTGAGAGGCACACTTCCAAAAGTATTCGTTGTAGTTATGACATTTCTTCCTGTACCAATGCTCTGTCAACCATAGAATCTGCGTCGTCACTTGCTGTTGAAATTACAAAGGACCATTCATACGAGAGCAAACCAATTCAGAGTAGATTGAACCCGCCTCGATTGTGCCCTGAAATCGACCTTACAACACGGGACATAGGACTAAAAATTTTCAAACTAGCTTTGTTTTAAGCCGCATAAAATTTTTCAGGCGTATTTTTAGTTAATAACTAGAGCAAGCGGTCCGTTAATATAGAAAAAAATATTACCAGGTAAAAAATTCACTATACCGATATTAAAAATCTCGTTTCGAATTTATTTAAAACTTCAGTAAAGAAAATGTTTATAAAAAAATTTAATTTGATTGGTGGTTAAAAAAAAGGTATCTATTAAACAAACCTTGTTATCAAGACTATATTAATTACAATTGGTTTAGTATAAATTCGGTTGTTTTTAGTTGAATATTTATAATATTTATCTTTTCAAATTTTACGCAATATGTGTATAAAAAAAGAGCAGAGATGGCCCAGTGGTTAGCACACGTGCATGTAAACCGTTGATTTCGGGTTCAAACGCAGCCAAGCACCACTATATATATATGTGCTTAATTTTGCTTATAAATCATCTCGTGCACGGCGGTGAAGGAAAACATAGTGAGGAAACCTGCATATAATTAATTTCATTGAAATTCTGCCACATGTGCATTCCACCAACCCGCATTGGAATAGCGTGGTGGAATATGTTCCAAGCCCTCTCCTTAATAGGAGAGGAGGCCATTAGACCAGCAGTGGAAAATTTATAGGCTGTTACTTTACTTTTTTATATTTAAAAATATATATGTTCATACTTGGTAATATTTTTTTTTACATATCCTCGCTAAGGGATTCGATAATCATTATGATAAAATTATTTCAAATTACAGTGTCTTGGAATAACATTTTAGATCCATTTCCAGAATATAAATCATAATATACATATATAATAGTCATTTAGCGACTACATATAAAAACACTACTCGACCATGGAGGTTGTCAAAATAATATGTATATATATGTATATATAAGAGAAGCTTTTGTAGACCACCCGCGTGGCATTGATAAAATGTATTCAGATTTATAATAAATTTTTTTTAATGTAATTCAACCCTTGTTTTAGTCTTTTAGGACTTGGCTACCAAATTGGTTAAATTAGTTAGTTAGGTTAATAGCATACGCGCGAAATGTGATGCACTCCTAAGGAATCTTCCAATTAGGAATATGATACTGCTCTTTATGATTTGAATTTGTCTCAAGATAACCGGAAAATTCACTGTGCTTGAATGAAAAACACAATCTTTCCTATATAGTATATTCAAAATCATAAATAAAGATAAATAGAATTTTTCTTAAAAAATTGTAAGAAGACCATTCCGAGAGAATACTCCTTTATTGGAAAATCAAAATATTTTACTTTGTTCTACAAACCTAACTTTGTACCTTACCTAATCATCGTTGAGCTTAAGAAAACTGTTAATTACAATTTTTTTCTGTCAACAGCTTGTCTCAAGTCGGGCTAATTAATTCCAAGCAAAATTCTGCCCATTACAAATAAAATGGTCGGGAGTAATCAAAAATTTCAATTTCAGGTTTTAATATTGCTTATTACGAAACAGATATTGA
This sequence comes from Vanessa cardui, assembly GCF_905220365.1. NCBI lineage: Eukaryota > Metazoa > Arthropoda > Insecta > Lepidoptera > Nymphalidae > Vanessa > Vanessa cardui. The sequence goes on from NC_061135.1 coordinate 7,398,239, forward strand.
TTTTGGACCGTTCAATTTTTTATGCCGCTTTTATTAACTTGTGACAATGATCGTGATGAAATCGGAATCATTTGAAAGTTTGCAATTCTCACACTAATTTGCGAATCAATCAATAACAATATTTCAATAAGAAAAGAAAATTTTAGAACTACCCACTAAAAGAAGCTTTGAAACTGCGAAATATGCGTTCATTACTTCATTAAAAACAGTTATTAGTTATTTATAAGTAATCTGTTATTATGTTCATATATTATTTTCTTACTTACTATCTTGTTGTACATTATGTAAAGAAATTACTTGTTAATAAATGTAATAGTCCTATTGGGCTTCTAAAGGATTACATTTTCAACCGACTTCAAAAAGGAGGAGGTTATCAATTCGTCTGTATTTTTTTTTTTTTTTTTTTATGTTTGTTACCTCATAACTTTTTACTGGGTGGACCGATTTTGATAATTTTTTTTTGTTTGAAAGGTAGTGCTTCCCGTGGGGTCCCATTTTTTTTAAATTTTTTTCCGATGATGGTATCCGTATGAAAACGACATAAGTCTTAAATTTGCATTATGTATATGCGCGACAAATAGGTGAATAACTGAAAATAACGTTAACCAATTTTGATAATTCTTTTTTTATTATAAAATATATACTTCAAGGGTAATTTGGTGAAAGTTTGGTAAGGTTCTGAGCACAGGATCCATGACAAAGTAGCGGAACGGAAGGGAGCGGAACAATTCTGAGGAGCACGTTAGCGATATTCTGTCGAATCTTTTATTTATAGGTTATTTGGATATTTGAGTCACCTTCCGTAATGTGGTTATGTTTATGTAATTATCATTTTCGAATATTATAATCAACTAGCTACCCACCCCGGCTTCGCACGGGTGCAATACTGATACTAAATATACTACAGAATTTGTTTATTTACGACATCACATCGCAAACTTCTAAAATTATCAGTGTTTCTTTACTATATTGTTCATGTATTATATACACAGACCTTCCCCTTGAATCACACTATCTATTAAAGAAAACCGCATCAAAACCCGTTGCGTAGATTTAAAGATATAGGGACAGAGAAAGCGACTTTGTTTTATAATATGTAGTGATGGAACTCATATACGGCTCACAGTTAGGGTGCGATATGGGGCAGAATTTCTTACTATCTTTAATCAATTTTTGTGTATGTGATGTGATGTCATATGATGTACGAAATATAGTTGGTCTTTTTCAAAGATTTTTTGCTGAGGTCGATTACAGCTCTTTCGAGGGATCCTTGTGGTTTACGCCGCATGACGTATTAAATCCGCATTTTCGAAAGTCTATTTTTGCTTTATTCGCAAGTTTCCTTTGAAATTGTCCTCGAAGTAGTTTCTGACTCATATAAACGAAACGCTTAATCTATCCATATTAAAAAAAAAATTAGTTAGTCAACATCAGTTTCACTTAAAATCAAAAAATAAATAAAATTTTAACAAAAAGAAAAACCGACTTCAAACAAAACACTATTTTAAAACAACAAAAATGCACTAAAAAATAATAAAAATAATTGCATATTTTACATATTTTTTAGAGTCCTCCTAGGTAAAATGAAATGAAAAATATTAGACTACTTAAAAGTCGATTTACGATTATATAATGTAGTTATAATTATTGTTATATTTGGAGTCGGTGTCAGCCAATAAAACCCTACAGTATATCTATCAAAAACAATACGAGAATACTTTAACAAATATGTTTTTTACAAATTACCTTTTACACAATAATATACTGGATCAATCACGGGGCTCGTATCGCTTCTTTCTTTTGATTGTTGGGGCAAGGGCACCGTAGCTGGCGTACTTTATTAAACTACTTTATTTATAATATCAATACTATGTCCGATTTTATATTTTACAGGACTCTTTGTTTTTAGCATGTAACTTTAAAGTTTATGCTAATAACAAAATCATTAATAAACAAGGCAGGGCATTCTATAGTTTCAATATTATAGTTACGAGCATCGCGTGCCGCAAAGCAACCTGTTATTTGTCTCTGGTCGTTGAGGACGTTTATAATTAAGACATGTCAGTGGTATTGAATGTCTTTAAAATGCAAAATACTGAGATTTTGAAATATTATGAAACCTCTATATTTGTATTATTCTATTCTACAATTATCGAGGTGTGCAAATTAAGTCCTAATAAATATTTTATCGTGACGTGTTTGATATAGATTAATATAAAAAATGCTAAAACAACGAGGTCTTCGAAGTAAATCTAAGGTAATCTTTTATAAAGATTGCAATAATACGTTTTTAAAGAATCCTTTATTTGCATGACACGTAATTTTTTTTTATATACGTTATGTAATAGTGTCAGTATTTAAATATTACAACAATATACAATAATCATTTAAATATTAAATAAATAACTACATTATTATAATTTTATATAACAGTTTTATTTTATATGTATTAAGGTATCTCCTTTTAGGTAAGTTATTAATTTCATATGAGATATTAATTTTTATATTAAGTGATCTTTATTATATTTTATAGAGGTTCTATGAAGTATTATTTTTTATTTCCGGGCAGGCAAATTTTATATTTAATGGATAGCTGAAACTATATCTCATAAAGCCTGAATTATTATATTTAATTAGTCTGAGCTTTAGCCCCACACTTAACTGGACAATTGTCCAGTCAAGTGATCAGAAATATCAGGCTGAGTGTACATGAATTTCATTAATTTATCAAGAATCATTTGAAGAAGTCAACAAAAAAACTTTAAAAGAAAAAAAATCCGTTAAGTGTATATAGTACGACACAACTTAGATGTCGCACCGGCAAAATTCGTAAAACCGATCACATCCGAATTGAGTACGCTATCCCAAATTATCAATATTTATTTCTCATGCGAATATGATCTTTGCACAAACGTAATAACTTGTAATATCACATAACCTAATATATTCGTCAATTTGACACGTCGATTTACACGCACTTGCTTTCTCTGACGCGTGAATCTATAGCGACGAATAGCGTCGAATGGCGCGATAGGGCGCTATTTCTATTGGTTGTGTAAATCGGCAGTAATCGATTTTTTTTTCATTCCATTTCGTTTTCCGATGCTACATCTAATTTGTGTCGTACTATACTTGCTTCATGACATGTGTCAACTTCATGATCACGCATTAAGTCATTTAAATTAGCAAGGGTTAAACAGTTAAGTTAATTTAATACGACTATTTAGATTTAAATTATGTATTACACGACATACACAAATCAAAGTGTAAAACAGTAAATAAAATGAATATTTAAATATATACATATAAAGTTTTAAATATTGAGATTACAGTAAATTAATGATACTCAATATACAATTTATTGCAGTAGGCTTTCACAAGTATTTTCGTATCGTCATGATTTAATAAAAAATTAAACGACACTCGGCCTATTAGATCTGTATATAAATATACGGCCAAAGCTAGTATAAAGTTGCTATTCAAAAATTAAATACAGATTATAAATCATTCGCAATCATAGAGTAGCAACCATGATAATTATAAGCAGAGTATAGTTAGTCGCACTTGGGGGCTGGCTAGTGTAGGGAACTATTGTCCTTCTTCTAGCATAGAAATTATATAAACTGTTCCGTGGTGTTTCAAGTGTGTGAAGATCATGGGAGCGTTCCCAAGAAGAAAGTGTCTCCGAAAGTAAGAGCAAGAATTTCGAAGTAGCAACTCGCCTTTTTACTCATCTTAATACAATCCACTTATCTTCGCGTACAAATTCGATCGCGTTATGAGGGGGTTGGTGGTCAAAAAAAAAAAATAGTCCAAATATTGTACTGTTGCGGACATCTAGATGGTTTGTATATACGTCTAAAACAACACAAAATCTTCAAAATTCACGTGGTCAGTATCGAACCTGGGACTGCAACTTTAATAGGCAGCCTGTAAGCAATTACGCTACCCACGTCCTTTTACTTCATGAGTACATTTAGGTCATATGTTTATTCATAATCACATAATATATATAATGTCACAAACGTACTTTTGACTTAACCTATAATGACTCCTAAGGAAAACGGAGCGCAATTAATCAAGGAATACGACGAAGATAAATTATAAAATAGACAAAGATGAATGAAACCGGATGACACCTTTTCATTAAACGGAATGATCAAATGAAACAATGGTCAGTTACAATTGCTGCCAACAAAATACCAAAGGTTTTCGTAACATGACGTTAACGAACTATAAATTTATATTTTATTTCGCATTAAAATTCTCGTTTTAATTTTATATTCAGCACTTTTTCTTGAATGGACTTTGTTGCTTTTTATAACCTGTCATGAAATCTGGCTTCTAACGGATGCTTATCTAAAGTTTTTACTTCCGTAAACAAATGTTTAGGAGAACAAGGTGGCAGAGCGAAATGAAGGTGTCATTTTTTTGACATTTGTCTTTTAGCAACGTTGTAATCTAATAAAGCTTAAATGAGGCCAGTTTTCTTAATATTATGCTGTTAAATCTTTATGTTTATTTAGAGAGTTTTCATGTATATTTATAATTTTTTTTTGAGAAAATTGTATTAATGTTATAATATAATCTATAATATAATCCCTTAAAAATACCTTAATAATGTTGCGTCTACAAATTACCTTAATTTATTCGAATAATTGTAAGAAGTAAAGACACAATAAGCATAATTGTTTCAAGTCATTTTAATTAATTCATATAATTAAATTTATGACTTTAAAGCTTAAAAAAACTCATTATAAGTTCTTAAGGGCAGGTTATTCATTATGACACTGTGGAACTTTTGATGATTATATTTCAAATTGACATATTAAGAGCAATCATCTCATCATTAATTAATCTAACACGACTGGCAAATGTTAGGGCGCAAGACCAAGAACTCTCGTATCGTGTAGACAAGATGCTACTAACTTACAATGTGCATGTTTTCTTTTTGACACAAAATTAATATTCCACTTACCAAACGCACGGTTCTAAATTGAGATCGTACGATTTATATCCTCATAGAGATATAACTATACAATAAAGCAGTGTTGCAGCAGATGGATAAGCGACGTTTCGTATTTAGATATCTAGTATGGATCAATAAAACTCAAGATCATCCGAATGATTATTATCAATATGAGTAAAAAAAACTACCGCTGTATTTTCCAAACAGTGAAGAAAATGGTTATGCTGCAGCGATTGAAGGCATAAAATAGCATAGCTCCCTCCATAGTCTTTGCGTGATTTCTTATGAGGCGCTTAGTAAGCGATCAGTCTCCGTACCATAAGTCATCACTGGCAGCACACACTAGTCGAAGATTTACAACTTGAGACGCTGTCGTAATTGAGACTAATTGGGAATAGCTTTTGAAGGTGTCAAAGGACCGATTCATCACCCGCCTAGTTGTTTTTGAATTGCTTGAAAGCTATTCTAATCTTTTACAGATTGTCTTCCAAGATATCTTCAGCATAAAGACTAACTGTCTTTCTCTAGGATCTAAAGCTGACAGGCAGGACTGCATAGATGTATACAGCTGTCCGTAGAACTTCACAATCGTTCTCAATAACTCAGGTATTTATGTAGTAATTTCGCCATCGTCAGTCCTTAGCTTCGTATGTTGGCTCTGCACAATAGTCATATCTCTTACAAACTTATCTTTTTAATGCAAATTGTTTTAAATTGGCATGTGTTACGAGATAGAATATTAGATAACAAGATCTCTGTAGGGATTTCTTAGTACATCTACCCTATCGTTGCCACACCTGTTACCAAGGCTGGGTATAGGGCTGCTTGACTAGGGGTGGTTTTGCGTTGTGTTTTCATTTGGATATGTCATAATAGCTACGATGGCGAACGCGGTAATTATATTCTATATCTCGACGTATTGTTATCTATTATCGAATATTTTGATAACTTTATAAATTAAAAAAATATATATGAGTAGTCTTTTATTTATTAAAGATCTTTAAACATTTTTAGCTCCAGTTTCCTTGTCTTTCGTTAAGCGCCATCCATCTTTAATTAGTCTCATTCTCTTCACTGTTGCTTATTTTGATAGCAAAGGCGCTACAAAGATATTAATTTGCTCTTATTCTGTTATTTATATAAGGTAATATAAGACGTCGACTTTTAAATCACGTCTTTTAAATTATTCACTATTTAAATATATTTTTATTATTCTTGCGACAAAATATTCTTGGTATTTTTTTATTATAATACTTAGCCAAAATTTCAATGTTTTAAATTATAATGAACCTCACTCAGTTTAAAATATTTGTTTACTATAAAATGAACAAATTAATTGCTGTTGTCATTCATTAATTGGTAGAGTTCTCACATTTATTTGGGTAGGTACCTGTGTTGCATTGTTGTGTTACAGTTAGAAGCTTGTGTGAGCCAATTAACACAATGGACGTAGTTTATTAATTCTCAATTCCCAATTCAAATTAAAATATATTTAATATATATTCCATAATGTAGACTATATCGACTCGAGCCAGCGGGGACATAAATAGCAGCATATAATGTGTTTAGCTGTGTTTAAGTAAATAGATTCCTACTAAGTTAGTTAACAAAGCTGCATTAGCAAGCTTGAATCGAATTTGCTCTGCATTTATGTAGCTGGAATCGATTTAGCAAACATGCTTGAAATCTGTTGTTGCCGATAGCGGAATGAGAAATGTTCTAATTAATGACATATAAATATACATACATTAGTATAATTCTAAAGTTATAATTTGTATTAAACTAGCAAGCCACCAGCGCGGATGCAATTTACAAATGTAAATAATATAAGTACATATAATAAGATTTCTTTGTCTGGAGAGTAAGTTTTTTAAGGAGGAAGAAAAAAAGAATGAACGGTGGATTTTTTTTCTATTCAAAATACATGACCGACAGCGTTGTTTGTATTTAGTGTTTGATGTTTTTTTATAAGAAAATCAATTAATACAAATATAAGGGCTAATATTGCGCCCGTAAGTGTGAAACATTCTGATCATTCGATTCGTCCAATAAAAACAAGATAACTAAAATCTCATACCAAAATTCACTTTTCATTTTTAATTTTATAGAGATAGATTCGTATGTACATATAATTCTTGAATATGTATGAGAACATTAATTATTAAAAATTTCAGTAGATTTTTTTTGTTTTAAAAACAGGAATTAAAACTATATAAATGACTAGAAGCTGTGAGCTAACAAAATTTTACATCAATTAGCAACCTACAGAAATATTACATCTCTAAGCATTTAAGTTCTTAGAAATAAAACAATATGGATGTTTGTTGTTAGTTATGATTAAGCCAGACAATATTATGATCTCGAAGTAATATTGCGTTTAAATCATCTATTTTTATTTATTTAATAATTGAAATATTATTGAATAAAATACTAATATTTTATTAAATAATTATTAATACTTTGTAGGAGCAACCTACGCTTTTAACGTTTTAACGAGTCGCTTATATATATTTGTTTAAATAGTTTAATTAAAACAACAATTTAAAGGTACAAGATCAACATGAAAGCCTTTACAAATAAATTTATACTTATTTGAGCCGACCAAACTCAATTAAACTTCTGATATAAGTGAGTTCTCAAAATATCGACGCAAAGCCTTGGAGCGAATTTCTTTGGTTATTACCATAGCTTTTGTAATAAATGAGGGGAGTTTTGCTTGGAGTCAATTAGCGTGGCCTATCCTAAGAGGCAGGCGAAAAATTTATAACGAGATATTTACTTGAAGTATCTGGCTATGATTAGGTGCTTAAAATATTTTTAAGTATAAAGAACTAATAAAATTTCGCCGCAGCGCTTTAAATGAATGAGGCGAATGAAAGATAATGATCATACTTTGCTGTAATACAGCTTCTACGTTATCATCGTATAAAATATTCACAAAACTCAGTGTAACTCACAAACTCAAAAGGACTTTGTTATTTTCCCTTTTCAAACAACAAATAACAATTTGCTAGGCCGATCACATGTCACCCTTATCCTACGCTCGGATATTTCCAATTTCGGTGTAAAAATAGATCTACTGACGAAGTGTGGATCACGTACACATGTTTTATGTTGCTCTGGTACCTTGCCTCGGGTACTTATTGTGATTGTAATTGTGTGCGTGTGTTTGTATGCGTGTGTGTGTCTTCAATGTAATGCAAATAATTCATGTCGACAAATTCATACATCGAATATATGAATCTGTCTTCATCTTCATCAGATTCTTTTCAATTCTTTGACTTATTTTCGTAGTAGACATTGTTGTTGATTTCTTCATCGCGTTAGTATATTATATATTGTTTACTTATATATCAAATCTGCCAAGTTATTTGTTTATGCAAGGAAAGTGAGGCCTAAGTATTTCTAATCAGTTATTTTATAAATATTTGTCGTTTGTGTGACCATATTTAAGTATATGGTCAGACAAACGACTCAGTCTAAAAATATTATTTGGATAGGGTAAGTTAAGTTTTAAAAAATAAATACTTTTAGTCCAAGCGTTGAATACCACAGTATTCAACGCTTGGCTTAGGATTATAATGTTCAGTAACAACGAAAAAGAACGTAACCGTAACATTTAAAAGGTTTCGTAATAGTCTCTTATAAATGTAAATTCGTACGAACGTTCGAAAAGCAGAACATATTTTTTTGTTATTTTGAAAGTAATGAACCGCTTTGAATAAAACCGCAATTCGCTGGGAGGACACTAAGCTGAACGACAACAAAAATCCAGTTTAAATCCGTACAGAAAATTTTGATTGAAACGCTTAGATGGGTTGATAAAATGTTGAACTTTAAAAAAGGTCATACTAGAGTATTTTATAACACTATGACGAGATTTGTTTTATATTGATTAAATACTAGTAACTTGGGCTATTTGTTATGATGGATCTTAAGAGCCTATTCGAGATGATTTTGACAAATTATTAATATATATCGCAGTATTTCAATAAATGTACAATAATTTAACGAAATTCCATGAACCACTTTTGATAGACAACAGACCAAAAAATATTAAGAAGTGCTTCAGGTCCTTGGACTTACTAATTATTTATACATAATAATGGGACATGTTAATTCTGTGGCTTTTTTCTATGTGAATTAAATTAAATTTATCGATTAGTCATAATGATCTAAACTGATAAAATTTATCTCATTTTCGAAAAGGATTTTTTTTACAAAAATGCAAATTGCCTATGAACATCCCATTATTGGGCCTTGACTTCTTTCTTTCTTAAGAGAAAATTTGGATTTTATTCCACCACCCTTCTCCCAAACGATTTGATGGATACGCATGTTAGCTAGAATTTCTATCCGATACAATCAGCTGATGTTTCAGTTTCCTTACGTTGTCGATGAATGATAAATAAAAAAAAACATTGGAAAGTTCAGTGTACATATCTTGGCCCACATTAATGGTTTTGAAGGCACGTGATCTAACTCTCTTCATCTATTAAATTGTATAGCCTACTTTTGCTTCTATTCATATCTAACTTCACTCTGTAGATAATAATATTACGTGCTCTTAATTAAATTAATTTATAGGATTCTCAAATCAAAATATTGTGATCTGCGTAAGTCTGTCATAAAGCAGTTACTTAGAATTAATTTACCAATTCTGTAATCCTGATCTGAATGAATCACGTTATGAGACATGACTCTTTGAAAATGCGAGATTTTGCATGTTTTTGGAATCAGTCGTATGTTCTTGTTTGGCGTCTTTGATTAAATCAGTTTCATCAACATTTTTCGATAAATAAGACGTTATTAAAATATTTTCATTGTCCGTCGTTTAAATAATACTATTTTGTATGAAAGATTTTAGGACAAATTTTAAACCAATTTAGTATTAGATCCTGATCACATTCTTTTCAATTTCTTTCTTTTTTCCGTTCTCGTGATCCGAAAGAACGCCAATGTGACACGATCGGAGAGAGACTGAACGGTTTTCCATGTTTACTGAGGTTCTGGAAAAAACATGCCCAAGATACTCTACTGAGATTTTTTTTTCTGAGTAAGCTGAGTCAATCAAGTAGCCTTTTATTTGAAATTTCTATTTATATGAATTTCTGTCTTAATATTAAGATCGACTCGGATTCCGTGACAGCAAACAAGGTGACACGTCTAGGCAATAAAACCTTTATTTACAAAATAATTATTTACATTGAGGTCTTAAATATTAAATACATTGCTGTACAAATAATGGCCACTGTTTGTTATAGGGTTCATGTTTTTAACGTGTACTTCTTTACCACCTTTTTTCCCTTAAAAACACAACATCAATTTTTATCACTATTTAACCGACTTCAAAAAAGGAGGAGGTTATCAATTCGTCGGAATCGTTTTTTTTTATATATGTTCTCCGATTTCTCGAAGAGGCGTGGACCGAAAAAAAAATATATATTTAAAAATTATTTTTTTGTCTGAAAGTCCCTCATATTTTATAGGCACATGTACCGTGTTTTACATAATTTCTGTTAGTCAGTCAGTTATATTGGCATTTGCTTCTGGCAATCATAATATTATACTGCTAACTGATGATAGAAGGTGTAAGTCCTCAATTACTAGGAGCTAGGAAATAGTTCTTTGAACATTAATATATGGATTTATACTCCTCTTCGTAGCTTTTATGAAGAGAAGTACAGGATCATTAACATTTCTTTTGTTATGTTATTGTTTGGTATATCATGCACCAGATATAAGTTTTAATGAAATAGGTTCAGCGCTATTTGAAAAAATCAACAAATAACCATTTGTTAGATAAGGACTTTTAATTTCTATTTTGAGAAAATAACACTAAAAGAATGAAAAAAATATTTAAAATAGCACCGACTTCAAATTGATCACCAAAAAGTAACGTCATAGGTACCTATTACTTTTATTTTAAAATACAGTACAGATTTAAATTATTTATTATATCCTGTTTCGGCTAAAATAATATTTAATCTAAAAGTTTATACACATCGGATTTACTAATAAATAAATAAACACCCTTTACTAGTTTTATAAACCCATTCTATAAAGTTATTTAAAGTTGAAAATACTACTAAACGAACATTCCTACATTTTTAGGTGTATCAACAAAAAAATTTTTATTTCGTGTTAAAATTTATTGTTTTAAAAAAATATTATTAATTAATATAATTTAATACGATATCAGCTATATTTTACCAAAAGATATCACATAACAATTTTAATTTTGTAACTTTGTAGCTGACTACACCATGTGGCTGAGAACGACAGTGACTAAGTATCACATTGAAGAGCCAAAAAAAATAAGAAATATAGAATGGGAAACCGGCATCAAAAATGGAGAGGGAAAATCGTGAAATTATAGTAATTCCCAAGACCAAGGTGATCAATACAAAGAGAATAAAAATACGCTGTCGGTGACGGTAAGAACATGTTTGTGAATATCTGAAAAACCCCGATGATATTTAGTTTATTTTGCTCGGAATATATAAAACGTTTCAGTTATAAACTAACAAATACAAAGCATATTATCTCAGTATTAATATTTGAACCTGCAACAAAGTCTGTAATGGAAGATTAGTTGCTAATGAAATAAATACTTCATATAAAATCTTTGTACTACATATTTACTAATAGTGTTTAGGTTTAAGATTATTATAATAAATAATGTAGATATAAAAATGGCGGTTGAATTTTCAGCCCTATGCGCGGGGTGGCGTGTTTGTGTGTTTCACGTTTTTGCCGGTGTAGGAAAGTAAACCATTCGGTACAAAGTTGATTTCATGACTATACTAAAAGATTTATCAGACGTATCATGGCATTGATATGCTAATTTGGTCTTAATACAAATACTGATTAATTTTCCGTAAAAATAGTACTATTGTGTATAATTAACTTCGTGTCTCACCCATGAAAAGTTGTAAACCAAATAATGGTGATACTTTATTATGATTATAATTATTATAGTCAATGTATAGTACACATAGTATTGATTGATTCTGCAGACTAAAATTGCCACATTCTATTGATATATTTTAATAATAATCAAATTGGTTATTCATTATAAATATATTACCTTTCATAATAACAAATTATGTATTAAATCTTGTCTCAATTTTAGCTTCTAAATATAAACCAAACCAGCTTTTTTTGATAACCGACCGTTTGCATTTAAATATGTGTATTTTATAATAACAAGTAAAATGTTATTTAAATAGAATATGCAGGTGACTCTAATGGATCGCACCGTAACAGAAGTGTTCTTATAAATTACCCTCGGGACAACGCCTTGTAGGCGTGCCTTTAACCCAACTGAAGAGTTTACTTGATATAATGTGTTTTCTTTACCAAAAACAAATCATCGTTATATCGGTAAAATACATTACCATATATTTTGTAAATAAAGTAAATATTATTGTATTACATTTGTCAGTTGCTATTTCAAAGCTCTTCGCCTTCAAAAAGTGATGAGGGCTATAGAAAAATCTTAGATATTTGTGCTGTAAGAAATATTAACCATTACTTACATGACCAATAAGGAATAATGTATGTTGTGTTTTTTTTTTATCTCGTTGTAAAACTCCATTACGCATTTTCAGCTCTTGAAGCAGTGGCCATGTAAAACGGTACGCCGGAATACCCACTCAAAAAAACATATATATTCAATCAAATTAAGTAAGCCCTAAATTAAGTAAGAAATTTATATGTATTTATCGATTAGTTTATATATTATTTATATATTTATTGATTATATAAGTATGTTTGCCTGTGTATATGTATCTATTCATTTTTGTATGTATATTTGTATGCACAAATATACTCGTATGTATGTATATTGAATATTCCATTTAAAAAAATTGTACACTTACGCCGTTAATAGACCATTTCCTCTGCCCCAAGGTTGCCTGGAAGAGATCGCTCTTCAGCGATAAGGCCGCGTTTTGTGCCATGCTTTATTTTTTTATATTTATTTCCTGTGTGTTATACTTATCTTGGTGTAAAATAAAGAATATATTATTATTATTATTATTAAATTACTAATATTCCTATTTACCCCTTCTTTTAAGCTTGTCACTTGTGTTAGGAGTACGATAATAGCCCAAGGGGTCAGCATCGATGCTGCGACTTTTACATCGCAAAGCGGCCCGTAAAACATTGCACTATACACTTAAATTATTAGAAATTATAAATACGGATTTTGTCAGGCGTCCTGCATATTTTATTACTGGAACCCAATTAGTACTACTAGATGATATGCGGAGTCTTGGTAGCGTTTGTTTAGAGACAAACTGCCTAGGACAGCTAAGTGTGTCAACGCAATTGAATAATTTACGATCATATGTATTTTAAACTATTACTATAATAACATACGAATAAAAAAAAATCAAAAATATATTTACCAATTCAAAATTTCAAATAGTACATTATGTTTGTCATATGTATATTACATAATATATAACGGATTCGTATCGCTTAGCACATATTTAGGTAAGAATTTTTTTTCACGTAACGCGTAAAGATTCCTATACGAGGCTTTTAAAATAGCATCAGGCAAATCGCTCTGCAGATAAACGGCTCCCACAATTGCTGCAAACTCACAACGGTGATTACTACCGTAAATCACTTCTCATTCGCTTTCAAATATCCCGAGCGAATTTCGAGTGTTCGGGTGGGACAAGCTAGTGACTTGGCTTTTGAACTTTCTAATTAGAAAGTTTTCTGATTAATAAGATTTCATCCATCATAAATCACCGCAAGGTTCCACATGTTCCCCGTATTTTTTTGTTCCTATATGAAGGGGCGGGTATGTGATTTTGCATAATAGCAGCTAAACTGACTGATGACCAGTAGTTAGAACGCGTGCATCTTAATCGTTGATTGCGGGTTCAAACAACACTGACTTTTCATGTGCTTTATTTGTGTTTATCACAAACATCATGAGAAAACCAGCATGTGTCTAATTTCAAAGAAATTCTGCTACATGTGTATCCACCAACCCGCATTGGAGCAGCGTGGTGGAATGTGTTCCAAACCTTCTCTTCAAAGGGAGAGGAGGCCTTAGCCCATCAGTGGGAAATTTACAGGCTGTTATAATTACTGTACCTACTATTTTAAAAAGATGAGAAAGCAAGTTAAGCTTCAACAATGAAGTGAGTATGCAAACAAAGGTGCCTTTTAATTATTCTCCGCCTGACAGATCAGACGTAGCGCCGACGACTTAACGTGCTTACTGCGTACTTAAGGGAACGCAAGGGAGCGGAATGCCGCAAACTTTCAAACTTCACGCTACTACTAAGAATTTAACAATCGAATAACTCTATAACTTCTATTGGTGCTATCGATTGGACGAAATAAATTTAAATTAATTCATTTTCACTGAAAAAAATAAATTGATATTTGAGATTCGAATAATAGATTGGTCTAAAAAAAGGAAACTCAGAATCATCGTCAATTTTCTAAACTATAACATGAAATATCCTGAAAGGGACTACAAACGGACACGTAAATATTTCACAAAATATCGTTTAAACCTCTCACCAGGTCCTGATCCATACCTATTGTTAACACTACACCGATTTCAGTGTGATATACGACGACATATAATATATTTATCTGCTGAGTCTGTGAATGAAATGAAAGCTATGTAAAATATTGAACGTCTGCTGTTGCGTAATTTTTAATACCAATGTAACAGATGGTAATAACTCTTTCGTCTGTAAATAAAAATATTGGCAGCTATAGGGACTGCCGATATAAGTAAACATTCCTAATGTTTAAATTAAAATCATCAATTTCCATTTGGTTTTCACATCTATTGACACTCCGAGCATCATTATGCATGCTTATATGTTTTTTTTTAATTATTTATTTTGTTAAGTCGCCATTAATTTCAACAATATATATTATGACTTTTTGTACTTTTAGTGTCATTTTTTTAAGAAAATATTTTTGATTGATCTATCTATAGATCGCGTAAAACTTCATCGATCGATCGTTTTATATTTTTTATAAAACCAGGTATATATATACTCCCAACTCCGAGTAAATATTACACATTATGTATATAAGAAAACACACCACCATCTTACACCAACCAAACACAATTTATACCAACAACGCCTGTGACTTACCATAGCTTATATAAAGTTGCCCACCTATTACATTTGTTTCAAAAAATGTATTCACATCCAATCATGTTAAGAAAAATAGAAAAAACTAAGCTGAATTTAGTTGACACTCCGTGATTGAATTTTTACAGCTTTTGTTTTATGTTTTCGAGAAAATAAATGAAATCTTCAAACGTCGCTCTTATTTTTACGCGGCTGGTGCCTTGAAAGTAAGTATATGACAATATTTTATTTGACTCTACCTCTCGCAAAATAGCGAACAATATATTAATCAGAATAGTTTTTTAATTTAATCTGAATCGCATAAATGAAAAATTTTAGGACTGTTACGTATTTTCCGAGATAAATGAGTGTTACCACACCCATTTACCAGACTTCAGGATTTTACTAAGATTTTCATCCCAAAAAACCGAGTTTGGAGTTTGAGGTAACTTGTCCTAAAAAAAAAAAAATATTTCACTTTTCAAATTATATGTCTATTAGTAAGATAAAAGTTAATAGCTAGCACATCTTATACACTTTAGTGCCACTGCAACTGTAACGACATTTTGAAAATATTATTGTATTGTTGGTGCCGAGCGTTGAAGGCAGTTCCCTATCATAAGCTTCAAAACAAAAAAAACTGGTAAAACGCTTTGAAGGAAATTACATTTACTTATTTAGTAATAAATGGATACTTGTAAGCGATTGATTTGCATAGAGCTGCACATGCTCTTCGAACCTTATCGCATTTGAGACAATCTGTGACTATAGCTCGAGGCTTGTATTCCAACGTACAATTTAAATGGACTATATAGAGTATAAATTTCAACGTACGATGCATACAAGGAACAATCATAAACTAATCACGTTGTTCTCGACCACACTGGGTTAATGATTTATTTTTAGGATACTGTTATAACAAAGCATTTACGGTATAGCAAAACATCATCAATCACACTTCTAAGCTCCGGTGCCTTAAATGCCGAAAATAACCGATAAGTACTGATCCGAAACGCTACTTCGTTAGGCGATATAACCTTTAATACTTCACTTCATATAATATTACGTAAAACAAATCAAGCCCTACAAAAATCATGTAAGTATTTTAATAACGATACGATTTAAGTTTAATAAAATAAATATATAATATTCGATACTACATATAATTATGAAATAATGCCAAGGATGAACTAATTTATAATTAAATTACCAAAATATAAGTATTTTTTTTATGGTATAGGTTGACGAACGAGCATATGGGCCACCTGATGGTAAGTGGACACCATCACCCATAGACAGTGACGCTGTAATAAAATATTAACTATTCCTTACATGGTCAATGTGCCACCAACCTTGGGAACTAAGATGTTACGTCCCTTGTGCCTGTAGTTACACTAGCTCACTCACCCTTCAAACCGGAACACAACAATACTAAGTACTGTTATTTGGCGGTAGAATAACTGATGAGTGGGTGGTACTTACCCAGACGGGCTTGCACAAAGCCCTACCACCAAGTAAATGGTAAAGTTTAAAATCTTATAATGTGATATGTTTTTGTTGTATATTCTATGTTTTCTAGATCTTTAATGGTAAGTAGGCGTAAATATATAAAAGACAATCATTGACACTACAAATGCAGTTTTGTTGTAAATGAAACACATTTGCTCTTAGCTAGCAGCAATTCCCAAAGACTAGTGCTAATTACCTTAATCTACTTTATATACCCAGTGATACCATTAAGTCGTGTAATGCTTAAGCGAGCACGCAGAGCTGTTTACTTCGACGAATGAAAATTGTATGTTAATCCAATAACACGAGTAACATAAAAATCTACTCCAGATGATTAATTTATAATAATTTAGAGAAATATTTGTGATTCGATCTGACTGTTCGTCAATTTGACTAAAGTCAATAATTTTTATTTAAATATCCAAGTCAAATGAACTTCTTACAATTTATAAGTGTTTCAAAGCGTTTATATTCACGTAAATGTAAAAGTGTGTACATGTGTGTGTGTGAGTGTGTGTGTGTGTGTGAGTGTGTGTGTGTGTGTGTGTGTGTGTGTGTGTATGTGTGTGTGTAAACACGTAAGCGTACATACGAATCGGAATCTGTGTATCACGCTATTCATATTCAAACATTTACATTGAAAAACAAGTTTTTCAATATAACAGCGTTTTAAAAATGGAATAGTTAACAATAAGAATTAAATTAATTTATAGTTAATAGTATAACATAAAAAGTACTCTGTCGAGTTTATGCAACGATTTGAAAATATATTATACATATGCACTTTAGATTATATGATTAACTATAAGCAAAATATATATTTAATGTATACAAGTGAATTTAATAAAAATATTTGAAGTTTTACTAACCCTGTCGGTGGCGTGCCGTCATCTTCCTGAACTCCTGAGCACGCTTCGCAAGAATGGCCGCCACTAGGTTTGTTATTTATATCGAAATCCATGGACAAACTATCGCCATTGCTTAAATTTCATTGGCTACAAGCAATCACTTGACCAATACTTTTTTAGCGGGTGAATACAAACAATCGGGAATTAATGCTACATAAAGGACGGTCGTCCGATGTCGAAATAAGAAGTTCGAAAATATTCGGCGTTTACAGTACGATTTATTTAGCACTTTGTAAAGTACGCGAGGTGTCAGGAGGATAAAATTATTCAGTATAGCGAAAATCTATCGATCCTGTCGATTTTTTTTTTATCACTAATTTCTAACAATTGTTTTGAATTGAATACTTATGAGCAGCTGGATCACTTTGTAGGTGAATAGGCATATTAATGTCAACTAAATGTAAATTTTTGTACATATCTCCACAGATCTGATAATTTCAAAAATACATTTCTTCCACCAGCAGGTGTTGATCGAGGAATGACAGTCAATATTTGACGAAAATCCCCAGACGTACATCTTGCTTTTTTCGATTAATACTTCTAGGGATTTTTTATTCGCCATTGCACACTCATCCTAGAAAATAATTGACGTTAATCGCAGAACTTTTGCCAAAGCAGAATTGCTCGAAATATTGTCAATTGGATTTTCAATCATCTGTTTATTCAATGACAATTTTAATGAAGAGTGTGCGGTTCGACCACCTTCTAAAAATTTAGCAGCAATTCCAGAAGATGTAAATGCCAATGTAATTTTCTGTTCGAATTGCTGCTAAAATCAATGATTTAAAGAACGTTTTGCCTGCACCACCAGGTGTATCCAAGAAATATAATCCATCTGAATTATTGAGAACGGCTTGCATGAATGTGTCATATACATGTTTATGCTGAAAATTCAGTTTGGTTACATTCGATTGTAGAAATAAACGCAAATCATTAGAATTGAATTCCTAATCATGTTGCAATTCTCGATCAAACAAATAATGCATCTCACGATTTGGTGCGGTCATACCCAATTTATTTGCAATTGTTGGACACATGTCTTTAATTATTATCAAAGCTTCATTGTACATTTCCAAGGTAATCAACAAATCAGGATTTCTTGCATGATGATACATACGAACTAAAATATCTTCTGCCATATAATATTTATATTTTTTCCAAAATTCAATTGGCATTGATGCCATACTTGTTGAAAATGTATGTAGTTTTGAATAATTTGAAAAAAACTATTAACGAAGTTGCTGGTGGTCCAATATATATTTGCTTCATTAAAATAAACAGGTCGGCCATTCTCAAGATGCACAGCCAAGTGAACAACCATAGGACAGCTTCATTACTACTAATATAGCATTTGTACTGAATAATTTCATCATTTCTATTATCCCCAGCAACATCGATAAGAGCCATAACGCTCCCTTTATTTACATACTTTCAAATATATTTAATGGGTTTGACTGAATTAGAGTACTCCACATTTAAAGCATATGAGCATTTAATACTATCGATAATAATGGACAATACGGAATTATCCAACGATTATCAACTTCAACGTCCTGGTTACGCATCCTAACGATCTGGATCAACAGTTTGATCGGGAATTTCAGTTGATATAACGTTATCGATTTGATCTGGAGGTATTTACCAGCCAAATTAATACATGTGCATGCGGCAATCCCCTTTTTTCCATTCAATGGAGTACATATGGTACCGCACCTCTCCAAATACACATAATTTTACAATTTAATCCATAAGTGCTTTCAATTTTTGCAGAAAAACTTGTGATGTAATTGCATGACGATAAGTTGTCGACTGTTCTTCAAATAAATTGTTTTTAATATCATAATGAACAGATCCGGTCGACCATTTTCATACATAAGACATTGCGTCTTGTGCATATTCGTTCATAAGCCGTGGACTACCAATAAACATACATTGATGGTAATATAGTCAATCGCCCGTTGTCATTTATATTAGCACCATTCGCTATTGCATCATGCAAATTAATATATTCTTTGGATCTTAATTTTGTTTGGTTTGTGAAACGAATAAAATTAAGACGTTTTGTTTCTATTTTGGCATACATGTCAACGATGTACTGATGATATATGTAGTTTACCACATCTCAATATATAATTTTGTGCTTGTGGACGAACCATCAATCGATACGAATAAAGATTCATGGCACTAACTTTTTTCAGTATATGAAAATAAATTCAAATGCTGTACTTTTAAATGTTTTTTTTGGAAATAATAAATTGAAATAAGACGTATTTACCTATTGAAACTGGTATAAGCATTTTTAATTAATACTTACTTTTAATTAGACAGTATAATTCCTCGTCTAAAAAATCACCTTTACCAAATGACCCTCCATTTATTGAAAAATGTGATAAATGAAGAACCACTGAACCGATTTTTTGCAAACTTCACATAAACCATCTACTAAATAGTCCGAACAAACCATGAAGATTTGGTTTGGATATGTGAGTTCTTGAGTTCTAAAGTGACAACGAAACTGCCTATAATATACGTAGATTCGAGAAATAGATGTAACGATGTTTTAAATTAGGCAAAATCAATTTTAAAACATCAATATTTTATTGTCTAACATCGATAAGCATAAAAAAAATCAATGATAATTCTCTAATAAATCAATTTCTAAGGAAGAACAAAGTTGTGGTTTTAATTATATTCCAATCATTTATATCATACTTACTCACCTTTTAAACCTTCCCTGGACTTCCACAAATAATTCGAGACCAAAATTATCCAAATCGGTCCGGCCGTTCTCGAGTTTTAGCGAGACTAACGAACAGCAATTCATTTTTATATATATAGATATAGATAAGAAAAATAATAATGTATCTATGTACTTACTGGACTTTTGAAACTTTGTATCAATATTATTTTTTTGTACTTATTTTTACTTCAATTTGTTCCACAATCAACAAATACGGTGCAACAGGATATAATAATAATAATAACATGGCTAAGACGCTGAATTGAATTAGATGAAGTTTCATATGGACACTTTTTTACACCAAACACCTAACGATTAACCGCTAAAACGCGTGCGAAGTCGCAGGCGACCACTATCTTAAATAAACTTCTTAAGAATTTGTTTAATAGTGTTATTACGTATAATACAGGTTAATGTAAAATATACAGTCATGCAATATTGTTGAAAATATCAACATTTCGTATCTCAACAAGTAACTGCCCAACAATTAACCTGAATACTGGAATACCGTTCGTTCCAGCTGCGCTATAATTAAATATTATTAGAAAACCGGTAATTCACCTGAAAATTAATATCTTAAATATGCAAATTCTAAAATTGAGTTTGTTTATTATGAGACACAATTACCTTTCCTTCGTTTATATTTGAATTATTACACAAATAATAAATTAATATAAGTGTAAGACGTTAGACGAGTAATTATAGCACTTAATAGTAAGTGTTTAACATTACCGATATGCATTTGTAAAGGTTGAAGTAAAAAATAAACATTTTTTACACTGTGCCTACACGCGCTATTAATGGAAACTAAAATGTTATGCCTTGCCTGTGTTACACTGGTCGAGTGGAACAAAACAATATTATTTACTTACTTTTGGTAATATAATAAAAGTATTCTGTGGATGGTATTAGTGTTGATAATCGACAAGAGTGTGTACGATGCTCTTCCACCATATTATTTTTCTTAATTGTATTCAAATAACACTATCTATACTAATATTGTAAATGCGGAACTAACTGTTGGACTGTTGCTCTTTTTAGGCCAAAAAAGCTGAACCAAATTTGAAGAAATTTTGTATGAAGCAAGCTTAAATTCCACCGAAAGACTTAACTTTTATACGCCTAACATGTCTACATGTTGGTCACTTTTATTTTACAGGAGTTGGTCACTTTATACGCTTAACATGTAGACATGTATATAAGTGACCAACTCCTAAAACTTGGCGCGGCAGGCGACATCTAGTAAGATATGTCGACTAATTAGGGATGATCCTGAAAAGGTCTACTGTAGTGTATAATACGTATTATGTAAGAAGAAACTCAATACGAATTTTAATTGTCAGTATGATAATAAGTGACATTGATATAAATTATAGGATACATCAAAATGACGCAACACCGTATGTCGGCTGTCGAATTCTTACAAAATCTCTCTTCAGCAGTGCCATTTAAAGAATGAGGTAGAAACGTGTATTCAAAATTATTTGAAATTAAGTAATTATTAATGAATTGTAAAATTTATAATCTTATTTATTAATAAGTAATAATAAATCGGTTAAATTGATTTAATAATAACATACAAGCATTTAGTTTCTAAGCTCCTTGAGTGTTTTGTGACACACTAATAACGCTGTTGATATGTCTGAAGTGTTTCCAATTGTTTCGAGAATGTGTGTCACTTTTATCGTTTAATACATTAAACAACAATATAGAACATAATGGTCCAAATTCAAAGTTCATCTTTCTTAGAATCTATTTTTTTTACCGTTACTTGTACGTATTATATATCTATATATCACGCTGTATGCATAAAAAAGATAATTTAAAGCAACAGTGATAGGCCTAGGCAGACATTGAAATCCTAGGGAGAATTTTTACTACTTTAAATGTTATTATTTTTATTTATGGAGCCTCCGGTAGCATCACATAATATAGTTATAAAATGCCTATTCAAAAGTACTTGTAAAAGCATACTTTAATAAGGTATATTTTGATTTGATTTGATTGATTATATCTACTGATATCAGAGAAATATTAAAAAAAATATATATGTGTATATAAGGTTATTCAAATTTTATTAGGAGACCTTACACTTCCTTAGATACCTTTGATCCTGTTAAATTGGTCTCCCATTCTAGATACTAAATAAATAAGAGCGTAGTAACTATACTGAATGTTATTACTTGAAAGCTTTTTCACTGTTCTGACTCTGGAAACTGTTCCGGGAATTAACGATCGTCTAAAGCTCAAATAGTGAACGAACTATTGTTTTAAAATAAAAGCATACCTCATATCGCAACGGATTCGTTTTACACATACAAACAAAAAGAACTAACGTGTCTGAATAGCGTTGGTTCTAAATTCAAATTGTAATGTAAAATTATTTTACCGAGAGTTATCAAAATTGGTAATATTTGCATAAGGCCATTTCGTATCATGTCATATGTTCTAAAATAAGATGTCTATAACATCCCTATCTGTAAACTATACTACCGGTTGTATGTGTGTAAACGCGTTCGTACTTATTACTACATGTTATAAAACAAAATCCCCCGGCCGCGTCTGGCTGTCTGATGTTCGCGATTAACTCCAAAACTACGGATTTTATATACGGTTTGCACTAAGAGACAAGTATATATTTTTTTAAGACTTTTGTGTAAAGTTGAAATAGACAACAACTGTTAAACATGTCGAAAAAAAGCAACAAAAAATAGTAATACAAGGTAAAAATATTTAAAAAATAAACTTATGATCCGTGCGAAGCCACACAGATATAAAATAAAAGTGAAAATAAAAATAACGTTTTGAAATGTAATTGAGTTAAATCGCGACCATAAATAATTTATTATTATTGATAGAGTGGAGTGTGACGGAACAAATGTTTAGTAATTTATCAGCGTTTCTAACGCCCGATATCACAAGCAAATAAATCGATTTCGTAAACATTACTTTTTCTAATATGTTTTCATTGGTTTCTGTTAATTTTCTCGTACCACTAGACAGTAAAATACTTTTAAGTCTTTATCTATTTATGAGAAACCTAGTAAACGATGCAATCGTAATAAGAAACGAACATAAATCAAAGCTTTGCAATTAATTGATTAAAATGGCTAAAATTTCAAAATATGCTATGCGTTGTTGTGGTCATGTTATACATTGAAATATATTGTATGATATTGTACAGTTAAACACCTTTTCTGAAACATTTAATATAATAAATAGAACTGATTTAACGTCGAAATATTCAGCGGTTTTTTCGTACAACTAGTCACGATATTTTAAAAGACAAAGTACATAAAAGATGTTATCGTAAAAACCGTAATCAACTTGAAGGATAAGCTTGTGAAAATTCGTGCTTAAATATTACGAGGTAAATACTACCTTGTTTAATAAACAAACATATTTGAATCAGCTTATTTTAATCAACAAAGAGATTAATACGTATATATATATTTTAATCAACTAAATATTTACTGTGCGAAATTTTCAATTAGTAATTTGAATGAAACCTACAATTTACCTTACAATTTTTAAGCATGAATTAATTCGAACGTAATTATAAATAGCAAAGCTAAACTCTAAAGTTAAAATTGGTTACATTCCCCAGTGGAAGACGTTGTTTGTATCGAGTTTTAATCATTTGGTTATTACGTAACTGATTCATTGTTAAATATAATATTTTTTTTATGTTATAGGTTGGCGGACGAGCAGTTGGGCCAACTGATGGTAAGTGGTCACCATCACCCATAGACAATGACGCTGTAAGAAATATTAACTATTCTTTATATCGTCAATGTGCCACCAACCTTGGGAACTACGATGTTATGTCCCTTGTGCCTGTAGTTACACTGGCTCACTCACCCTTCAAGCCGGAACACAACAATTCTAAGCACTGTTGTTTGGCGGTAGAATAACTGATGAGTGGGTGGTACCTACTCAGACGGGCTTGCACAAAGCTCTACCAACAAGTAAATTTATTAAATATATTGAACATTATTTGATTTATTCAAGTACATATATCATTCATTTTTTATAAATTAATGTATTTTTTTAACCAAAAGTACACATGTGAATAAAAATAAAATATTAATAATGACCATGTGAAATGGTGACTAGCACACTATCAAGATATCGCGGATAATGAACGAATCCTTCTGTCAGTTTTTGCCAATATGTATCAATATTTCAAATACAATATATAGTAATAATTTGTACGAGTCAATCCAATAATGAAAAAAGGATCAGATTTATACATACGATTTAAGTCTCTTTGAACAGTTTCATTCAATGTTTATCAGGTACAAGAAAATTTTACAATTACATGATACCACTGGTCGCTCGCGGCTTCGTTTGCGTTGAAGTGTTAGGCCCAAAACGTATACAGACAGATACAGGTATAGCTGTTTTCAGTGCTACAGAATTAGATACACTAACGTAATAAGCTCCGGAAAAGTAATTTCAATAAATTATCCGTACTTTTAATCTACGTTTTCTTGAAATATTGTAACTGTCTTAGTATAGTACAACACAAATTAGACGTAGCATCGGAAAATGCAATGGAATGAAAATAAAACCGATTACTTCCGATTTACACGACCAATAGAAATAGCTCACTATCGCGCCATTCGACGCTATTCGTCGTTATAGATTCACGAGTCAGAGAAAGCAAGTGCATGTAAATCGACGCGTCAAATTGACGAATATATTAGGTCATATTATATTACAAGTTATTACTTTTGTGTAAAGAGCATATTCGCATGAAAAATAAATACTCAATTCGGATGTGATCGGTTTTATGAATTTTGCCGATGCTACATCTAAGTTGTGTCGTACTATATTTATTTATTTATTTAAGTTACTTTACCCTTTTTGTTACTTTGAATTGACTAAAATTTGCGACTACCACGTAGGTTATTGTTATCAATCATAATTAATTCATACCTTTTTTCCTATCTTTTCTTCTTTATTTTCTGTTAGGGCTTTTTGCAAGCCGGATTTTTCTGGGCAGGTCCATCCACTCATTACATGCTCTACCGCCTAACAATACTTCGTATTGTTTTGGTTTCCGGTTTGAAGGGTACGTAGTTAGAGGCACAAGAGAGAATCTTAGGTTCCAAGATTGGTGGTGCATTGTCTATGTAAAGAATGTTTAGTACTTCATACATTGCATCTGCACTGTCTATAGGCAGTGATGACCACTTGTCGATAGACGGCCCAGTTGCCAATCCACCTATCTATTTTGTAATTATGTAAAATACTTTTATTTTCATTAATAAAATTTCATAAGCCTGAGTTGTGTCGCTCTCGCATACAAATGTTACACGGCTTTTAGTTCAATCCGAAAAGCCTTTTAAAGTGCTCCCTCTAAAAATAAGCGGCTTTATAGCGGGCCTTTTATTTGATGTTTGGGTATGAATTATTAAAAAAATTGTATTGAATTAAATTGTGTAATATTTACAATCTATATAAATTAAAAAAAAAACCTTCGATTTATTCAGTTCTGACAGATTAATTAAAATATTTTATGACAAATACTGATGGAATTAAGATATATAACATCTGTGCAAAAAAAGTCATAAAATGAGGAGAATTTCGATTGAATAAGAGTGTTCATATTCTGCTAATACCTAGTTCCTAAGTAAAAAATCTCTTACTCTGATTAAGACGGTTTAGTCCTTAATCCACTACGCCGCAGGAATACGGGTTAGTGGATACACATGTTACAAAATGGTACAACGAAAAACTTATACGTGTAGGAACACGTACAAGATTTCTCCATGTTTTGGTTCATTACCGAACATGAGGTGAATTATAGATAGAAGATACTAAATATGCAAACGATTATCCGTTGTTAAGATTTACATATTATATTCAACAAATATCAAGATTCATTTAGATTACTGAGACAATATTTTCGAACCTTTAACTTAGTAGGATTCTTGGATTTTCGTTCATGCAATTTTCCATGATAAACCGGTGCTGGTTGTACGCTTCATTTATTTAAATAGTGAAATGTATTACTTAAACACTTATATGGACCAATATAAATAAAAAATAAATACAATAAAGAATTCATTCAAATAAAATATTTAAAAAATACGGCTTAATTTTTAACCAGCTTACATTTTTAAAACTTTAAACTGCAAACTTCAGCTGGGCTTAAATGCACTTGGTGCTACGGTTTTGTGCAATTCAATCCGGGCAGGTATCACTCATCAGCTATTGTACTGGCAAACAGCAAATCTCAGTAAGGATGTAATTTGCTTTAAAGGGCGACAGAGCGGTACAAGGAATATTACGCGTTAGACATACTTAGTCCTAAAGATTTTAATAATGTTTAAGGCAACAATGTGTTTCATAAGTTAGTCTATTTGTCAGTCCGCCTGTTTATCCTATGAAACACAAATTTAGCAGGGCTAGAGTGAGTGGATTTGACCCACATTCTTCAGTTGAAATTTACCTTTTCTAACCACTGCGCTAATTTGGCTCCTATTATAAGAAATATAGTTAATTAATAAATACATAATAATATACTTAAGGCAATTCGTGCGTGACCATTAATGCATCTGTTTAGCAATTACCGGCACATATAATCTTGCATTCTAACTGTTGTTAATATATTTGCATTTATGTTATGGATACAATTGAATATTCAAGATATGGTTCAAGATGTAATAATATATATGGACATTGTTTGATCATTAGCATAACGGGAATACCACTTAACAATGAAGGAAATATGTCTTTGAGAATTACCAAATCATTATCGCATTTTGTGCTTCTGCCAACATCTTATATTATTGATATGAATTCTAAAATCTAAATTACTATTTATTTCTCTCTCTCTCCCTCTCTCTCTCTCTCTTTCTCTCTCTATCTTTTCTATAGCAACAGTCAACACATCCGCTATAAGATCAATATTTAAATAAATTTTGGCAACCGTCAAAACCTCGACTCTCCTCCCCTCACCTCAACTCGCCGCAACACTTCACTGCACTCCGCATACAACCTCTTTTCTGCTCACCTCATAATTTCAACGTTACAATGTGCTTCAACACATCACTATCTATTTTATGAATATGTCTGCCCTATATATTCAATAAAGGTTATCATTAATCATAAAAGTAGTTTCAGTCACTTACCTTTAAAAGGGAGATAAATTCTTCTGTGAATTTTTCTTTCAACACTTAGGGATCAACACACTGTATAATGTATATCTTATATGGATCATAACTCTTTTAATCACTACTAATATTATAAGAGCAAAAATTTATATGGATGATTGAATTAATGAATGGATTTTAGAAAAACACATAGGTTATGGTTATTTATAAAGTTATTATGTGATAACACCAGACAACTAAACTCTAAAGCGCGAGTTAATCCGTAAGCAAAATCTAGTCTGAAAGCATTCGCTTACAAAGCGCCAGATTCCTCTATTTATTTCCGTGTTGATAAAATTTGGTTATTTGATATTTAAAAGAAACTGTTTATAATAAGTGCATGATCTGAAACTGTCATATATCATATAGAAGTGCCATAACAATAGAAATATATAGTATGAAAATATGTTTTTCGTAGACGGCTTCGTAGCCGTCGTCCTATCGAATTAATGTGTCTAGTTTTTAGTCTTACAATGTATGACAACACATTAAGATCTTCTCAGGTCTTTATAACTAAAAAGTTTAAAAAGTTATTTCATTGCAAAATATCAATTAACCAATAAATGAGCGATTTTTCATGTTACAGTTAATATAAACAAACAACCTGTATCAATATTCAAATACGAAGCAGTTATACATTTAACAGCAGTGTAAAAAATCAAGGCAATTTAAAACCCGTAAATTAAACTTTATAATACCCAAGATTTTCCACGTACGTCGCGTAGCGTACTATATTTTCGTTTTAGTGTGCGTCTAGCAGTGTGAAAGTCGGAAAGTAAATTAGATTCTGCGGAGCGCCGGCCACATCCCGCGACGAGATTAAAAGTAGTTCCATTCGAAATGTCTAGTGCTTACGTAACGTTAATGTAAAGTAAACACCGAGCGAAACAATTCTATCAAATCACTTCTATATATACTAAATAAAAGGATTAGTTCGTTGCATTAAAATAGCTGTTCATATTAAATTTAAAAAATGTATATATTTAATTTTAAAATGTTTGGCACTACGAATAGAGCCAAAAATGCTTGCAGCGTTTACTGTTTAAATCAATTAATCAATCATTTTATATATTCTGGGTCTAAAATAAACGAGAACCCTTGTCTTCACTTAAGATATAAGACGGGGTTTTAACATTTTTTGTTCCATGTTACTCAGAGGTCAAATTGTTGCAAAATTAAAATATTATAAAATTAAACGTTAATTATTCGATATTATTATTCAGCGAATAAAGAAAAAAATGTATAATAAAAAAGGAATCTTTCTCTTTCAAGGGTGGACACGAGACTTCAAGTTATATAGTAGTATTACTTTGATAAATTACGAAACGGTACTTGGCGCATGATGAATGAGAGACCGACCGACAGCTGTAGCAAGATTTATGAAGGAATTTTCATAAAAAAAACATATGTAAAGCATGTGGACTTTGTCACCCGTCATTAAGTTTTACCAAAAGCAAAGTGTTAAGTTGTTTTTAATGACACAACACAGAAGATAAGGTTTTAACTTTATTTTTTTGGAGATCGATATTTTAAACTTCGGTGTAAATCTAATATTTATTTTTATATTTTTAATGGAATATATTGGCCAAATAAAGATCAAATTGTATGTGATAGTAATCACCACCACCCAGAGACATTAGCGCTGTAAGAAAAAGTAACCAATCCTTAGATCGCCAATGCACCACCAATCTTGGAAACTATGTTACGTCCCTTGTGCCTGGCACACCAGCTTCACACTTAAACATAACAGTACTAATTATTGCTGTTTGACGGTACCAGTTAAGTAAATAGTTCGTCTCCAGATCTACCACCACTCGTTCTCACTGCCAGGTAAGGTGTCTCATTTTCGAGATTGGCAGGCTATTTCATCATGCTACTTGAGCGCGCTTCAGGTATATATATACATACTATTGCTCGATGTATTGCTTCACGGCGTGTGACATTTAAATTAATTCAAATTCTAAATTGAATAGCTTTACTTCCTGCTACACATTTCCGTCACATTAGCGAAATTAGTCTAACTATTAACCATATGCAAAATTGGAGAGATATAACACGTCATAAAACATATAATGATTAATTCAATTATAAATAGTTGTGTTTAATGATTGAATTCAAGCATTTGTATTTAGATAAATCATAGCTTCTACTTAACAAATCTGTCGGGACCTGACTTGGTACGGAAGGCATCAATATTTAAACGAGAATTTATCGAGAGTCTGGCAGTGATACAGTGACTGTGATTTGCCGATTAAATTTACAGATAAAAAAATCTCGAATAGATGCTTATTAACAGTACAAAACTGTATATTACTTCAAGTGTATTAATAACGAGGGGTAAGGCAACAACTCGTTATCAGACATAATGATATCTACACATATAATATAATTAGAGTGTCTGTTTGTTATATTAAAATAGCCCTTTTTTACCCAATGCATGTGTATACCAAAATAACAATTTTTACAAATTAAGTCAGTCAGGCTGTCTATATGTTTGTTGCGGCTTATTTCTGGAACCGCAGAACCGATTATAATAAGGAGTATATTAGGTTACAGTAATATTTTTATTGTTAAATTCAAAAGTATACAAGGTCGCAGGCACAGCTAGTTCGAAATATAAATGTAGTCGTTTACGGTTGTTTCGATATTTTAACAAATATGACTTTTTCGGCTGTCATGTGTTCTACGTCATACTGACGTTGCCAGCATGCACGATAAAAAAATAAATAAATCCTAATTATGCATGTTGATGCCTCGACATATATGTATATATACATAAACAACCATTTATTTAAATTATTAATTTATTAATTAATTAACCATTAATTTATGTCTACTTAATGGTATATATGGTCACTACCGTCAGGGGTCAATAGACAGAAATATGAACTATGACCGTATATCAACAATGCGCAGTAAATCTTGGGTACTAAAATTTACTAAAACGATGAATAATACCGTAAAGAAATAATTTAAAATGAAAGTAATTGTTTAATTCTCAGTGGTATTTAAATAATTATATAAATTATAAGAATTCAAAATACGTAATTATATAAATATCTACAAAAACTTTCTTATAACTCCAAAAGCAAAGAAAGTAAAAGTAAAGTAGGAATATCGAATAATTATTTTGTAATACAGCCGTTCGTCAGGTGGAATAACAGAATATTTTATAAAATTAGAAATTTGTTTCCAAGTCAAATCTTAACTGACGAATTGAGAACAAAGTTTTTCAAAGTGAAAAGGAAAACGGATGCTGTCATTACAAGTAATCAGATTTACGATTAATTTACTGTCATTGAATACATCTGTAAATCATTAACGATTAAATTACATATCGATTACTTTATGTAGATTTTATTAATGGTTATGTTTTATTTCACATGTTTTCTTTATAAATGAAATTATGAAAGCGTGCAATTTCATATACGTGTATCATTTATAAAGATGGTTGTTAAAATAAAGATATGAAGTATTCAATTAAATATTATATTGTAATCGTTTAATTGGGATATTTCAGTGTTATTTTTATATAATAAAGTTAATCATACAATTGCAATTCTTGACATGATTGTCGTACCATCACTCATCAATATCATTACAAAACGGTTTAGTGGATTTTATTGAAATTGCGTAAAGATAAAGTAAGAAAAAGGCAAACGATTTTTCAGATTTACTAGCAAATTAATATTATTCGTTTATGTACATTTTTAAGAAAATATGTAGATATATATACATTATTTTGACTAAAATTTCGTTTAGCTACTCCTGAATAGAATAGAATCCTTTGGCGCAGCACACAACAACTGAATGTTACGTCACTAGTAACACATTTTGATCGAGTATGAACTTTGAACTATGAACAAAACATGCAACACTTCCATACCA
Source organism: Vanessa cardui (assembly GCF_905220365.1). Taxonomy (NCBI): domain Eukaryota; kingdom Metazoa; phylum Arthropoda; class Insecta; order Lepidoptera; family Nymphalidae; genus Vanessa; species Vanessa cardui. Next base: position 7,429,540 of record NC_061135.1, read on the forward strand.
TGGCATGAGTTTTAAAAACGAAATTATTTTACCGAAACAAAATAGCAGCGGCGAGGAATGAAAAAAAGCTTTGGAGGAGCGCAAAAAACCCAAGTATTTCGCGGTCTGCTAAAATCACGCGTTTCAGCAAAGGGCCAATCTCTTTGATGTCACTCAAAAAAACCGCAACAAATACCGGTTGGACGCGAAAAATCCGACTCACGGTTAGGTATTTCGGCTTGAAATTTTAAAACCAGTAAAATGCATTAATATTTTAAACACATTAGCAAGCCGGGATCAGGTCAATCTATTTCTTGTTGGTACATGTCACACATATGCATAATATAATAAAAATAATGTAGACATTTTCACAAATTATTATGAGTTTTAGCAGTTGCTTTTTTATCGATAGGCAGATGGGTGTATAAGTGCGATGGGAAGTGGTGACCACTGATATATTTAGTCGCGGCTAACCACGTGCTGTGTGGTGGTAAAGTATTTGATGAGGGGGAGGTACAAAAAATTTAATATTAAATAAAGAACTATGAGTTTGAAAATATACCCGAATTAATGCACAGAATTAACTTTCACTGTTACTTTAAATTCTATTGTAATTTCGTAATGTTATCTTCATTAGTATTTATGATAATTGTATTGTATAACGTTTGATTGGAAAGCCATTGGATATTGTAGCTTTAATCTAATGAAATTGAGGTTAACCGTTGTGGTATCCAGTCGCAATAGTCACATACAATACAAACTCACTAACGTTATCAAGAATAGAATCTATAGATATTTAGCTACTACTATTTATGACTAACCTTTGCCTGCGACGTCGAACGCGTTTGAATTTAACATAAAAAATATTGTTGTAATCTAAGTTTATCCTTATTACATCAACTGTCTATAGAGTCAGTCCCGTCAAAATCGGTTTAGTCGTTCCAAAGATAAACCGGAACAAACACACAGACAGAGTTGTAAAAAATGTTATTTTAGTATGTGTATCGCGTTTCATCGTTTTCATTGATTTGCATTTAATATAAGGCGATTATTTTAATATTACAAACAGACAATCCAGTATTATTATATATACAGATTATAGTTACTGAACGACTTAATAAATATCTTGTAACTTAAAATAATTATTCGAGTTCTTAAATTGAACACTGAGATCAACAAAATAAAACTTTTGCTTGTTCATTAATTTGCAGTTTAAGTAATAAGGAAATATTGTTTTCTTTTTAATACGGAAAATTTAATAAATTATTTTTTTTGTATCAGAATATTATTAGAAATGTAGAATAAAATATAAAAAGCCGCATAAGAAAATCTTTTAGAGTATAAATTATACATTTTCCTTAAGGACTCTTATTCTGTCATAAATCACTTTATTGTGTACTTAAAATATGGTTCAGATAGCCGAGAAATGCTGAGTCAAGAAAAAAATAATATCTTATTTCCATATCTGCGTTCTGAGACGAAAACGATCACGAAATATAAAGTATTAAATTAACGGTATTTAATATTTATTTAAGTTTATTTATACGCACTGACTTGAAAAACATTTAATCAATAACAACAACAACAGCCTGTAAATTCCCACTGCTGGGCTAAAGGCCTCCTCTCCCTTTGAGGAGAAGGTATGGAAAATATTGTGGCAGAATAATGTGGCAGAATTTCTATGAAATTTGTCACATGCAGGTTTCCTCACGATGTTTTCCTTCACCGCTGAGCACGAGATGAATTATAAAGACAAATTAAGCACATGAATCAGCGGTGCTTACCTGGGTTTGAACCCGCAATTATCGGTTAAGATGCACGCGTTCTAACCACTGGGCCATCTCGACTCTTTAATCAATAAACTCTATGTTTAAATTTTTATAAATAAATAGATACTTTAAAAACATTTGTATAAAAAAAAAAAATTCTTCAGTAAGAACATCGCTTTATCGTTGTAGATAATTAATACACCTTTTTTCTGTGACATGATATCGCAGCATCTGCCTGCAGAAGTATTTATCTTTGCTGCACAAAAGATAATAATTACGTCATTCGTTTCTTGTATTATAGCAGTTAATGTTTGTAAAGGAAGTGTAACGCAAGTACGGTTGATCTTTATAACTTCCTGGACATTTTTTAAATCTCTAACTTAGCAAGAAGTAGGTAAAATATCTTACTGATTGAATGAACAAGGGTATAGTGGTAAAAACTATTAGGTTTTTTTGGTTTCATTTAATTTTATGTTCAACTGTTCTTAAAAAACGATGTAACAAAAACCCCATTGGATTTATTTTTTCATCGATTGTTTCATTGTCAACACATATGAAATTACAGACTAGATATAATTGTTGTACTAACTTGTTGAACTTAATGAATTATTGTTTAGTGTATCATATCATATTGATCGAATAGAAATCTAAAGTTTTGAAACAAATTGAAATAATGTAGTTGAAAATTGGCTAAAATAAGAATTGTTAGACGGATTAATTTCAGTGACGAGTTTCTCAGTTAAATTTTCTGTAAACCGATAACTAGTGTAAATCTCAGGGGCGCGGTTAACAATTTCTATCTTATTTATATGGAACGAAGCCGTAGCTGCGTCCAATTTGCATTCACGTCTCACAGCGATCATTCGAATTTGTGGTACATTGCCATCCGGTATATTTCTTGTGAAATTTCCGTTGACGAACGAAATTATTTGAAATTTGATGTCATTTTAATAATGAAAGTCAATTTATAATGCCATTTTAAACTATATTTTCCTTACTTTTATTTTTTGTTTTTCAGTCTGTTCGAATAATGTGATTGGATATGTTTTACAGATAAATCAATAACAAAATGTTTTACATTATTAAATATAGACGTTTTACAAATACTTTAAAAACGCAAGTTGAAAATATTGTATTATTTTTTATGTTAAAAGCGGCTCAAAATGTAGATAGTCCAGTCATTGTATATACATTTCAAAACGCAAGTCAACCGAGAAGATTGATTTTTAAATGGTACTTGGGATTTAAGGCTAAGAAAAGCTTAATTAGAAATCTTCAAACAAGTTTTCCTATGGGATTTCTCCACCATCTTGAGAAAGAAGGTAAATGTTGTATTTATAAAATGTCTATTTTTATACGCTCTACAATTTCTGTTGTATGTTTTTTTAAACTGAATAATAAAATATGATTGCAAAGCAACCCTTATCTATTTCTATCTCTTACTTACTAAAGTTGCATACGATTGACAGAGACAAATCAACGTAAAATTTAAATGTATGTATGTGACATTTTACAAACTTTTTAAAGGTTATTTAGTTCTATTCCATACTCATGACATAATTTATTTAATAAACTTCGATATAAACATTAAGTGCATTATGAAGCGGCAAGCATTACTTAAATAATCTATATTATTTTTGCACACAAACGCACAAATTCTATAGATAACAATTGAAACCACTTAGCAATGACAATTTGACAGTGACCCTTTTTGTTTCAATTTGTAAACAATCATTTAAATGTTTTGAACTGTACTGCAGATTAAAAAATATATAGTTATGGAATACCCTTTCAAAAAAAAAAAACAATATAAATTTATTTAACAAATACGTTCATTTTGAGGATATTTATAATTTCCTTCGGTTATTATCATTATACATTTTAATATAATTATGTATTAAGCATAAATATCATTGTGTAAATATTTAGTACGTTAGTTCGTAGCTGCATCGCCTATCCGGATTATATTATTAATTATTATTTCTCAGATTGGGTTGTTTGGAAGATATAACTAATCAAAAACCCACCCGTTGAATATCAAATATTTTTATATTTCTAGAATGATTTCTTGTTTTCAGTCCTAATACATAAAAAATAATTTTAGATATCCTATTCAGAAATAATCTTAATCACTATGATATATTAATATATAATCTTCTGTATGTATTTTTTATAATATTTTGTTTATTTAATAATTTAATATAGAAATCGACGTTAATAAAAATTGAAAATGTAAGCAATTCAGCGTCATATGTAGCTTTATGTATGGGAGATTTGTTATTTTTCCAAATGTTCGCACTAAACTATGAAAGCTTTTAATATCGATTTTGTTAAGTCGTGTCACAGTAAGATAAATACAAAACGTTCTAAAGTATTGATTTTCTTTTTGTTAAATTGATATATCATTATGCCCGTTCTATAATAACATTTTTTGATGAGCATCTTCTCATATAAAATGTGTATGAAAGGTAATCCTGCACGACCTTCGCTGTCATTTCTGAATGTATTAGTTTGCCTAAATATAACACAATATCGAAACAAAATATCTTGGTAAATAAAGTCAAAACAAAGTCATGGCACTAGTCACATGTCGATATAAATAATAATCACCACACAAATTGCGAAAACATAACAGAAATAATGTTCTTTTATTACTTATACGAAAGAATATGTACGTTCTTTGTTATTGTAAGTTATATCTAGTCATTACTGTATAGATATATTGTTGAAATGAACAAATACTGTATTCTGAAGATTTTTCATACAGGTATCTTGATGCTGACTGGTCCTCAGCATATACTAGGTCAAATAAAAAAATAATAACCATTCCTTATTGTTATTAACCATTGTTAGAGCATTGGAATTTCAATGCAGGAATATCAATGTCATTGTTTCTGTAATAACACTGGCTGACTAGTCCTTCAAATCAGGAGAAACAATGCTAAATGTACTGTAATGTTGTTTTGTGATAAAATGATGAGTAGTGAGGCGGTCGAATTTAAAACCCAATATTTAATTATTTTTATGATTAGTATATGTAAGAGGTAAATATTTAAGTAGAGAAAGGGCAGAAGGTTTGGTTACTCAGCAAATCAAAATACTTGAAAACTGATTTAATAAAACGTCCTACATATTCTGTTACAATAATAATTCCGCGCAAGGAACGAGTAAGATTGGAGTCTGGAGAAATATTTCCATACTAGGCCTCTTAATATAAAGGAAGGCTTTAATATAAAAGTTCAGACTCATATCTATGCGTAGTATCTTTTGATAGCGAGTTACTCATCTTGGCCTGAATATTGTAAAACCTTTCTTATACGTGGGCATAATGTATGGAAGAAAATAAGACGAAGGCAATTTTGCCTGTAACGCATGCAATAAAATATACTTAGTTGATACAATGGTATACGACGACCTCGCGATTATTTGGGAGGTTATAGCGTCACGTACATATATTATATGTTATAATTTCTACAGAAACTTTGATATCCGTGCCATTATTAGAGTTAATCGTATTAATAACAATTGTTATATCAAATTATTTTAATCTGCCTGCATATTATTTATTACCAGGCATCATCACAATTTGATACTATGGATGCAAATTGTATACATAAACAATAAATATATTGTAAAGTTTCACCATCGATTCTTCACTAAATACTAACATTAATATTTGATCTAGACAACATTCGAACTGATACATCTTCCTAGCTGTAAACAACATTGTATTCATTAGAAATATACTTAAAAATGTAATATTGTTTAATTAATAAAAGTACTGAAACCTTTCTTAATAAGGTAAATAAACAAAACACCGTAAAGAGTTTATGAATATGATAAGAGGGTAGCTCCTCTAATCAGATTAGCATTGCTGTTCGGGTCAGCTCCAGTATTATACATACATATATATATGTGTGTGTGAATGAGTGATTAAACTCGTGAAAATAAAAAAAACATTATTAAATATGAAAAAAATATAAGCACAAATTTATGTTAAAGTGCACGTTATTTTGTTATAAAAAACAAATTCCAAATGCTGTAATAATTAATGCAATGCCGTTAGTTTATAAAATGTGCATTCCTGTATTATAAAAAATAACATCATGCTAATATATTTTTCAACGTAAAATTTTTGAAAGTGGTTTCAATTATTAATTCCATCATATTTTCCAAAAAGTTATGAAGGCCGCTTATATTAGACATGGAAATACAACAAGCAATTTAACAAATATAACATAGCTTGTTTATTAAAAAATGTGAAATGTAACTGAAAACAGTTTAATTAAGGCAGTGAATAAAAAACCTACTGTATTTAAAGCGTGTTCTTCTTTCATCCGATTATAAAACAAAGGGTGGAGAACAATGATAATTATCGAGAAATGCTATCGCGAATGCAAATTCCCTGTAGTGTGTGTAGTAATTAACAATTAACTAATTTAATGACACCACTAATGACCTATTAACATTAAAATACGCCTACGTTGTCTTGTGTTGCGTTTGAGCCGAGTTGGCCCAATGGTCAGAACGTGTGCATCTTTACCGATGATCGCAGGTTGAAACCCAGACAGGCACCACTGAATATTCATGTACTTAATTTGTGTTTAAAATTCACTTCGTGCTTGGCGGTTAAGGAAAATATCGTGAGGAAACCTGCATCAAAGAAATTCTGCCACATTTGTATTATAACTAACCCGCATTAGAACAGCGTGGTGGAATATGTTCCGAACCTTCTCCTTAAAGGGAGAGGCTTAACCCAGCAGTGGGAAATTTACAGGTTGATGTTGTTGTGTTGTTATTATGTAAGTTATATTGTATGTATATTGTATATGTATGTATAATCTATTATGTTATGTTATGTATTGTTATGTTTGTTTGCAGTAGGTTTTGTGTATACGAGTATGTATTCACTTTTAATGTTTCACAATAATGTTCCACGCGCTCTATGTTTTATAATTTGAGTTTCGTTCGCATCTTCAAAACATAGGGAGTTTTCAGTGACTAGATGGTTTTGTTTTGTTTCAGTAACTGCTGGGGTTTGAATACCAGATTAATGTCATTTGTGGTTTTTCTGTTAACTAATTTGTAAAGTAGTAAAGTAAAGTAACAGCCTGTAAATTTCCCACTGGTGGGCTAATGGCTTCCTCTCCCATTAAGGAGAGGGCTTGGAACATATTCCACCACGCTGTTCCAATGCGGGTTGGTGGAATGCACATGTGGTAGAATTTCAATGAAATTAGACACATGCAGGTTTCCTCACGATGTTTTCCTTCACCGCCGAGCACGAGATGAATTATAAACACAAATTAAGCACATATATATAGTGGTGCTTGCCTTTCAACCCGCGATCATCGGTAAAGATAACTAATTTGTAATAAACGCTAATTTATTTTTGGCAAAACATTTCTGATTTTATTTTAAACAGTACATTGATCGATTTTCAGACTTTAATTAGGTAATTTGATTAGTTTTGTTTTTACGCATCAATTTGGATTCGAATCGATTTCAGTTAATTAGAATTTTACTCCATTGAGTTTTTGTATATTTTCATTAGTATTTTGTAAGCGTCGATTTCATAAAATTTCACGTTTAGCACGTGGGATTAAATTTGAAAATATTAAATTGGTGTGCATTTTGAATATCAGATGATTGTATTCATCATTAACATTTTTTAATTTATGAGTGAGTGCGCGACTTTGAATTTTATTAAAAAAAAAATTATAATATAAATACACAATACAAGACACAATGCAAGACATGGGTACAATCTAGTGCTCAGGATAGCATCTTGCTACTGAACTCTGTCCGGTTTTCACAGATTGTCATCACATCGGAATACGAGAAGAATTAAAAAGATATTGTACCTCTGTTTGCCTACACACATGAGAACTATATAGTATTATGTTCTGAGCAGTTGAGTATTGTAAATAGCACTTAAACATTCTAGAATCAGAAATACTGCTGTATATAAAGAGCAAACTACACCCGATTTAACGTAATTCGATTTTCTTCAGCGTAAACAGTCTTCGGCGGCACGGTAATCACGTCTATATATCCTTTGTTGTAGTATATATATGTAGGTTAACTCACTCAGATCCTTTAGCCAAACATATAATTAATTGTAATTAATATAATTATAGTTATGTAATGATCCAATTATGTATAATTAATTAATTGGTAATACAAACGTCGAAATTCAAATGTGTAATTCTGTAAGAATTCACTTCGTAATTCACAATAATAACGCATTATATACAATTTTTAATTTTTATTCTAGTCACTTTAAAAAAACAAATTTAAGTTCTACGGTGGTTTTCGAGTTTTTTCTTACATAATACTTCTACTGTAGAGTTTGTGCTGCATATTATCTTTTATTACAGCCTTACAGATTGTCCCTATCCCCATCAGCTAGTCATTCATGGTGTTATGACGATTATATAAAAATATATCATGACGTCTTTTGTTCTGATTTTAATTATGTACAACGGTCAAAATTTGATGATTTTGATTTAAAAAAATATCAAGAGGTGCTGTGATTTACCTATGACTTGGGAATCATGTTTGATTCAACGATATTATTTAAAGCTTATCATAACCACATTATAAGACAATCAATCCAACGAGTTGGTGTAACTGGTAAGCCCTTCAACACATATTTCAGCCCTTGCCCGAAGTGTACTATAATATTATTCAACCGTCGCCAATGTATAAAATCACTTTGTAAGGATATAATGTTTCAGACAGGACCAAATTCACCTTATAAAGTCTAGAAGAAACTGTTAGAATTTATAGATATGTCATTTCTCTATAAAATTGTTATTGCTATTTGATAGCAAACTAATAATACTTAAATATTAATGCCATGACACGATCTTTGCTCAATCAACTCTTTAGTATACCACAAAACAATACATTTTCCCATTTGGAGTATAGTCGCGTTAAATTATAATAATTGTGATAACTTTTAAATGTTTTAGTCTAATTTATTGTATATAGTATTATTTATTTATTTAATACAGTAACTAGTTTTACTTCATATTTGTATATATATATATATATATATATATATATATATATATATATATACACATACAAATATATTTATTATATATTTAAGCATTTCATGTTGTTGATTCTTATTAAATTAATTTATTGTATAATGTTGTTTAAAATTGTTTAATTCGATTCTTATTCTAAAATAAAGTAAAGTAAAGTAACAGCCTGTACATTTCCCACTGCTAAGATAAGGCCTCCTCTTTCCATTGAGGAGAAGGTTTGGAACATATCCCACGCTGTTCCAACGCGGGTTGGTGGAATGCACATGTGGCAGAATTTCGATGAAATTACCCGCATTTGCATTGAACCCGCAATCATCGGTTAAGATTTTTTTTATGGGCCACCTGATGGTACTTTAGTGGTCACCATCGCCCATAGACAATGACGCTGTAAGAAATATTAACTATTCCTTACATCGTCAATGTGCCACCAACTTTGGGAACTAAGATGTTATGTCCCTTGCGCCTGTAGTTGCACTGGCTCACTCACCCTTCAAACCGGAACACAACAATACTGAGTACTGTTGTTTGGCGGTAGAATAACTGATGAGTGGGTGGTACCTACCCAGACGGGCTTGCACAAAGCCCTACCACCAACATGATGCAAGCGTTCTAACCACTGGGCCATCTCAGTTCCAATTCTAAAATAATAAATAACATTATGCCTTTATTTTTAATAGATGTGTATAATACTATCATCCTAAAACTAGTTTTATAACAAAATAAGTACTATATATTTTCTACATGGACAAATTATAGAGTAATTGCGGGCGCCACGTCCCTAATTATTGCTTTTTGATGTTGATTTTGTCAGTGGAGTTGGACGTGCTCGGCGAGACTCGAGAAAATTGTGAAACTATTCATATTGTTTGATACTTTTATTGAGTTAGTTTAAGTGTTATTAAAGTCAACTCTGCGGAAGTTAATTAGTTTTGCTTCATTTTAGTAGAAGGTCTAGTAGTGCATCTGCTTAAATATATTATTGCTTATAATCGTAGTTCTTACACTTACGCTTACTGAGTACATTGCATTATTTGTAATTCATTGTATAAATAAATGAATTACAAATAAAATTACCTGGGCACGGGGTTTGTGCAAGCCTGTCCAGGTAAGTACTCCTTACTTATTAGATATTCTATTGCCAAACAGCAATAATAATTGTTTTTGAAATCACAGGTCCAATGACCTATTACATCTTAGCTCCCAAGATTGTTTGCTCATTAGTGGTAATGATTGATATTTGCTCGACTGCCTACCTTTACAATATTAATACATTATTAAAATATATAAATATATATGATGAAATATACCTATATCTATGCAAAAGAAGGAAATCAAATATTACTATAGCGAGCTCTAATATCTATTTCTTCATATTAAATACAATAAAATAAAACCGTTACCACAAAATCTTCAACCTAAATAAATTATCATTAAAATTTTTCTGTTAAATAACTGGTTTTCTGGTTTTCTTTAAAAATATAAAGGACTAAATTTAGTTTATGTATAGGTTCTAAATAACTCGAATCAGGCCGATCTGACAGAGGTGAGAAATGACAATTCGGGAGTGCATCGCCCCAATCAAATGAAAAATATCAGAGTTTTCGGAATTTCTACGTCGGTTACAGCCCGAGAGTAACATGCTGAATTTCGAGTTTCCAGCTAGTCCAGCTTTGCTTTTTTTACTATACATTTTGTTTGTCTTTTTGTAAAGACTATAACAATGAACAGAATAAAAATACCTAAAATTATATCATGATATTGTTATTTTGAAGAAATCTGGGTTACGAGTGTGGAGTCCAGATACCATTAGATACTCGTTATATATGTACATATGTACAAGGTGTCTCAAAAGAAATTTTATATTTAGTGGATCGATTAAAAAAAAAGTAAGCCGTATATAGCAAAAATGTTTATTAATTATTGAAATACACTTTTTGGGGATTTATTTCTTAAAAATGATATCGTCTAAATGTAGACCCTCGCGTTCTCGGCACTCATTTAATCGAACAGTAAAATTACTTATGACGGCTCGGCAGGTGGATTTAGGGATGGCTGCCATTTCGTGACGGATATTTTCTTTCAAATGGGCCAGTGAAGTCAGTTTATTAGCGTACACTTTAGATTTAAGATAACCCCATAAGAAAAAGTCCATAGGGGTTAAATCTGGACTGCGTGGAGGCCAATTTATGTCACCTCTCCGGGAGATCAATTTGCCTGAGAAAATTTCACGAACACGATGCAGAGACATATTGGACGTGTGTGAAGTTACTCCATCCTGTTGGAACCATGTTCTTTGGTTATAGCCAGGAAAGTTTTGCAGTTCAGGTACCACGAAGTTGTCTAACATCTCCACATAACGCTCTGAATTCACTGTAACTGCACGCCTCCTTTCGTCTTCAAAAAAGTAAGGGCCGATAATTCCTCGCGCCGACATCGCAGCCCATACGGTCACTTTAGGCGAATGTAGGGGAATTCTGATGTTTGTGTTTTGGATTCGTTGCACTCCAGTAGCGGCAGTTGTGAAATGAAAATGAGCTTCATCCGAAAACAAAATGTTAGTAAACGTTGAAAATCGCTCAATCATCTGATTTACGAAATGAAGCCTCTGACTGGCATCTTCGGGCTTTAATTCTTGCACCAATTGAATTTTGTAGGGGTGCAGCTTTAGATCTTTGCGCATGATGCGATGTATTGATGATCTATGCACATTTAAAGCACTTGCGCGCTTCCGAATTGAAAGGTTCGGGTCGTCACGAACAGACTGATTAACATTCTCCACGTTTTCTACCGTTCTTGATGACCTAGGTCGCCCGGATTTTGATTTATCTAGCGTTGTACCGGTCTCTTCAAACTTTTTAACCCAATGTCGAATGAGAGGAATGCTTGGCACATCATTTAAGTGGCGAAAACCTCGAATACTGCAGAATTTTCTACGCGCTACAGTCGCCGAATCACCGTTTTTGTAAAACTCTCGTACGCACAACGCGCGGTCTGCTCCCGAGAAACGCTCCATAGCGATTGAATTCCCAAGAGCCAGGCTACCGATTGACATAACCTCCGCGCCCCTCGGATACGTTGCGCTCACGCAGTAAGCTAAATAAATATAAAATTTCTTTTGAGACACCTTGTAGTTACAATTTTGCAGATGTAATTATGAAAGCATATTTTTAAACGTGTTTATTACTATAAGAATATATATTAATTGATATAAGTACTAGTTAAGAGTTTTCATTCTAGTAATTAAAGATTTTTTTTCTTCCAATGTTCACGAGCACAGAATTAAAAAAGTATATTACTTTTCATCTAACTTAGCCTTGAATCTTATTTTAATATTTTTTTCTACATACCTTTAGGTTTTGATTTATCTATCCAGATAAAATACCTGTTACGAGTACAGCTATTATTTAAATAAAAAATGCTTCGAATACCCCGTAATTATATTTGTAATCACGGAAAGATTTAAAGAACGTACGTGTTACCCGTTACGTTTACACTTTACATTACAAAATGTCATACGTACAGAAAATGTTTATAGAATTTATTGTTGTTCGAGGCTCTTATGGCCTTTTAGCCGTTTATTCCAGTCAACCCAAAAAAGGAAGATTTATCATCGAATTTCAGAAAATATTTACAAAATATGATTCGATATTACAGGTACACTAGCGACACGCCCTGGCTTCACACGGATGTATTACTGATACTAGACATGTTTAATTTGATCATCAATAAGAAAGTATAATGCGTCTACGTTGAATAAAGTAATTTGAGTTTGAGTTTGACTACAGAATGTCATTATATGCAAATTTCATAGCTATTTGTCATTGTAAAATACAAGCCGCTATGTCCCTGCACTTTAAATCTGCAATATCTTCGAAAATATTCACTTAAATTGCATGCTATTAAGGGCCATATTGATCTATATTAAATGCACAATGTATATAAGGTACTGAATTGGATAAGAATTAATACTGTATTGCTAAAATGGCTTTGTTAATAAGTCATTATTTATTCATTAGCTCTTATTTCAAAGAGATGATGAAAATGATTATTGTGGGATATTCTTAAGAGGTAGACGTATACTATTGATATAATTTATTACATTATAGGAACATACATACAATCTAGTGACGACATTTTGCTTGTTAAAGTATTATTTTACATAAGCCGTAAACGAGTAAAGACACACTATATTAAATCACAGTTAGAGAACTAGAAACGTCAGAAACAACGTCATAGGAGATAATTAGAAGTGAAATGCGTTCAGCCCGAAGCGAATGTTCAAACGAATGGGCTAATCTGTTTAGTTAAAGTTATAACACGAACAAGATCTTTCACTGAAAATGAACGCTTATTCAGAACTCACAAAACAAGCGAATGTAGGTTAAGGTCAATACTCTTAATATTTAGATTTTCCTACTTCTTTTATGAAGACGAATGAGGTCAACGGCTTATCGTTGCCTCTGGAAGGATGAGAATCAAAAAGAACGAAATACAAATGGATAAGAATTAATAAGAATAATAAGAATTAAGGTAACTTATGGTCTCGACTATTTGTAATCTTTAAGCTTAGCCCTTTACTTTACATATGATATGATATGATAAGATGTATTTATAGATGAGATTGGAATGAAATAGAACGACGATGTTTGTGGATAGGGATATGAGAGAGATGGATGTAAATGATGAGATGACGAATAATAGTCGGGAATGGAAGAAAAATATCTGCTACACCGAACACAAATAGTTTAGAGACAAAAGAAAAAGGGGGGGAGGGATACATTTATATCAACATTACAAATAATGATTATACCTAAAATAATGATTTTTGTGTCAGTGATAAACTATGCATAAAGGCCGTATTAACTTCTAATAGCTCTACGTTATTAAGACAATGCATACTACTTGGACAACGGTGTAAGTTCCAAAGTAAATTGAAACAACATTAAAAAGTAAGAGAAGGTACTGGATAAATACCGCCTAATAACACAAAGTCTTGAAATGAAATTTTATAATAATAATCAATTAAATATATATTTCATACAGATATTATAAATGTAAATCTCGCGTATATTATTAGTAGCAAATGTTGTTATGCCATGTTTCAATATAATTATGGCAACTAATTAATTAATACCTACCTCACGCGAGTTCATGCTATGTAATCAATGTAGATATATATATTTACTTACCATTTATATAATTGAATCACAATATTTTTATTCAAGTACGGGTACTTTTGTATTTAATTTAAATGTATTTTTATTAATTATCAATAGTTCGTATACGTATTCAAATTACTATGTAAATATTTTTTTAATATCAAAGTTTATTTTGGTTTTCGTTAAATTAATCTAATTATCCGAACGCTTATAAATCATTCGATAGCTAAATTATTAATTTGATTTCGATCGGAATTTTAGTTACTGATCCGAGTTATTCGTATGCTTTGTGCTCTATCATTTGTGATGTATCTTTGCTCAAAATTTATTTTTGTAGGTTTCAAAAGCTATCATATTACAGTATTGAATTAAATGTAAAACAAACACTGGTTTGGAAAGAAGCTCTCTAGTACTTGTCTAGCATTTTAATACAGCTAGACAGACATACATCAGACGTACAAAATACATCGATTGCTTAATGCAAAACTTCATCAAATTTGGTTAAGTGATTTGGCTGGGAAAAAACAAACAGACAAACGGATAGACAGATAAAGTAACTTTTATAATTATGTTTAATATTAGTAAAGATGGCATGAGTTTAGATGATTTTATATTCCTTAAAATAATCTTACCGTTTTGAGAATATTTTTTGTACAATATGAAACTATTTAACAAAGATAATATTCGTAGTTATGAAACGGTATATTATTATTTTAATTATATTATTTTGATGCACAGTATCGTGAGCGTATTTATTCCATAACATCATTCATATCAAAAGCCAGATAGCGTTTCACACGCTCAATAAATTGTTAATGTAATAAAATATTAAAAATACATGCAATTTATTGGCACTGTATGGCAGTTTATTATTACAATCACTTTTACATTCTCTGTATCTTAATATTTTAAACGCTATTTGTAAAATTATGTTGTATGCCGATGTTAAAAAATACGGGTTTTTTTAAGTTTTCAGAAAAAATGTATTATGACAATCAATTAAATAAAGCCATTACATGTATGTGTATGTATGTAACCATTACATGTATTTTCTACACTACATGCAATGGTAGTTATAATAAACTGTGTTAATTTTGATATTGATGAATAAAACTATACATTTTTTGTTAGTTTCTAATCTGCCTTATCTATAGGAACTAGAAGTACCAACCTATTGACCGTCATACGATGAACTTATTGTTAGTTACCTACTCAATAAAATAATTAATGATTCAGATTTTTTCATAAAGTTAGGGGGCAGTTTTTTTATGCACCATGCACCGAATTTTAAAATACGCTAAGGCAAGAGTAAGCATATTATACATTTAAAAAGGGTAAAAAAACTTTTTTCGTGCGCTTGTATAACTAAGATTTAACTTACAAGTTAGTCTCAACAAAAACCAAACCATAACGTGTACCTCATCATAAAATATATTGTTTTACCTATAACAAGATTTGTGAAAAACTGTAGGTTTTATACGAAGCAAATAGAGAAAAGAGAGATTCATATATATGTTAGATATCTTGGATATATAATATAAGTCCAATTTTTCGTATATTTTATATCATTAGAATGAATACTAAAAATGTCTTCGATTCCAAATTCAAAGATTCGTTTCCTGCGAAGCGGGCGTTCGGAAACTGGCTGTAACAATAAATTTATGACCGTCGCCGTTAAAATTACCCAAATATGATAATTTATAGATTTATATTAAAAGCTTTGGACAAATTTGGCCTTTGTTTCACAATTTTATTATTATTATTTGTAAAGTTATGCCATACTTATGTAGACTTATATAAATAAATAAATGTGACGAAATAAATATTTACCTACTTAATATTTTCTCGCTATGTCATTTCCCATTTTCCAATTTAATAATGAGTACACTAGCAAAGACGAGATTTGACGCTAGTTTGAGAAAACAAGCTTTTTACTCAAGTCTCCTCGTTAGAAGCAACATTCAGAAGTAATTGTAGCTTTACATTCAAATGCAATTCATAGCACGACACTTGTGTTTTTATGATTTAGGCAAGCGGACGAGCAAATGGACCTGATGGTAAGTGGTCACCGCTTCCCATAAACAGGGCGCTGTAAGAAATACTAACCGTTCCTTACATCTACAATGCGCCACCAACTTTGAGAACTAAGATGATATGTCCTTGCTTGTAGTTACACTGGCCTACTAATCCCACATACCGAAGCATACACAATAATTGCTGAAAATAGCCTAATATAATAAATAATGTTTTGATTTGTATTTTTGATTACGTCACAGATACAAACTAACTAATAGTATGCCATTTAATGTAATCCAAAGACGCTTCATCTAACATTACACCTCAGTGTAGCACACTGATACCACAGTAAATTTAGGAATCACTTTAGATTCAAAGCTCCAGTGACTTCTAATTTGTCATCCCTCACAGGTAGACTCGGCTCTGTAACATATGCGGTTAGGAAAGTTAGACAACTCAGTGACATTGATACCGCTTGATTGGTAATTTTCAGCCAGGATGGCGCGATTGTTAGAACAACTGAATGTTAACTGAAGGTTGCAGGTTCAAAACATGACTGAAATTTCATGGAAAACATCACGTGGGAGGGAGTCTGCGCGAGTCACATAAAAATCTGTACATAACATACATATAGGCCTTACTCGAGCAGTACTTTTACTTTAAATAAATATACAGATTAATTAATTACAGAGAACTAAGATGACGCGTGCAACTTAACCGGTGACTGCGAGTTCAAGCCTTGACAGATAAAAGTAAAAAAAAAGTAACAGCCAGTAAATTCCCACTGCTGGGCTAAAGGCCTCCTCTCCCTTTGAGGAGAAGTTTTGGAACATATTCCACCACGCTGTTCCAATGCGGGTTGGTGGAATGCACATGTGGCAGAATTTTGATGAAATTAGACACATGCAGGTTTCCTCACGATGTTTTCCTTCACCGCCGAGCACGAGATGAATTATAAAGACAAATTAAGCACATGAATCAGCGGTGCTTGCCTGGGTTTGAACCCGCAATCATCGGTTAAGATGCACGCGTTCTAACCACTGGGCCATCTCGACTCTCCCTTGACAGATGGTGTCTGTCAAATGCAAATCATGAAATCCTTAAATTGTTTTTAAATTTCATCTCGACCTGCATATGTCTAATATCAACTTAAAATTATGGTACATGTGTATACACCAACCTGCTCTGGAGCAGCATAAGCTTAACTTCAAATGGAGAGGATCCCTTAGCCCAGCAGTGGAAAATATACAAACTGTTTCTTTAGTTTATTTTATTGATTAAAATAACAAGTGGTCCACAAATTGTACAAAAATTTGATGTGATTATTTTGATAGATGTCATGAAGAGTACAATAAATTAATTCCTCTTCATTTATTTGAAAAGGATTATTGGGTCGAAATCATATCTTATATAAGATATGTATTATATAAGAAGAGATTATAATCGAGTACTGATTTTATTATCTTCCAACCCAATTCACTTGAGACTGACAAATCGAAGTGTACAGAATTGTTCATCCGTCACTTGACCCTTTTAGCTTCCCTGTGGACTGACCGCAACCCTTCCTTTGCGACCCTTATGATGAACATACGCTTACTTACACCTTAGAATGTAGTCTTGTGCCTTTACTATTTTGACTCATATACTTTTCTACACTAGGTTATATAAGCTGAGCCGTTTAATAAATAAAAGCTGCTTAGTAAAAATTGCTATTGAATTGTAATACACTAGCAACCTGACCCGGCTTCCCACGGGTAATATACTGGTAATCAATATACTACATCACATCAAAAATTACTAAAATTATCAGTATTTACTATATTGTTCATTTATTATATAAAAAAATCGCATCGAAATTCGTTGCGTTATTTTAAATTTCTACGCATACAAAGGTAAAGGCTGCGGTAAGCGACTTTGTTTTATACTATGTAATGATATACTTTAATTTTAATGATATATTTTAAACTAAACTACACAAAATATAATACAAATGATGCTGAAAATACGTTGTATGAAATTTCGGATTATATTAATAATGGGTTATTTAGATTAGTATGAATTACATTAGCTACTATTTAATTTGGAAACTTAAAGGATTAAGTTTGATGATATTGAATAATGAATTTGACGTCAATATTAAAAGCAGCAATTTCAAATTGGCAGTGAATATAAAATGATATCAATAAGTATAAATGCATGTATTCAAAATACATTATAACGTTAAATAATAATAATTACAACTCAAGTCTTTATTAAAAAGGTCAACCGATAATAACATTTCCTACATTTCTAACGAGATTCTAAAATGCCAATACAACATATAAATTTAACAAAATATGATTAAAATCATTATCAGACCTTTTAATTGGGGGTAGGGCTTTGTGCAAGCCCGTCTGGGTAGGTACCATCCACTAAGAAGTTATTCTACCGCCAAATAACAGTACTCAGTATTGTTGTGTTCCGATTTGAAGGGTGAGTGAGCCAGTGTAACTACAGGCACAAAGGACATAACATCTTTGTTCCCAGAGTTGGTGGCACATTGACGATGTAAGGAATAGTTAATATTTCTTATACAGCGTCATTGTCTATGGGAGATGGTGAACACTTACCATCAGTTGGCAAATATGCTCGTCCGCCAACTTATAAAAAAACCTTCAGCGTTGCAGCGGGTAAAAAAAATTATAATATTAATAATAGGTTTATAATAATGTTTGACATGTTTGCGTTAAATAAGATGTTTAATTTTATAAAGGCTTAAAGTATTAAACTAATATTAAACTAGTTTATTGCTCACCTGGCTTAAATTTTGTTAAAGGCCGAATTAGCTGATTGTTCAGGCTGATAGAGCACGCCATTCGCCAAGCGGCTAGTTAGCCTGCAAGTTGGCTTTTGCAGTGCTGGATTTGCTTAATCTGTTACGTTAAATGTTCTACGAATAAACTTTAAGTATGAAACTTCTAACTCTTTTAATTATAATAGGAAGGCGCAAGGCATGATAACTATGGGTGTTCTGTCGTAGAACTAGTCCCGACTTCGCAAGGGTGTCAAGCAAATGTGTAATTTAAACGTAAAAAAAATTAAGACATTACTTCCAAACTTCTAAAATGATCAGTTATATTGGGCATGTATTATCTATAACCTTCTTCATGTTCAATGTATCTAAAAAACGCACTAAAATTCGTTGTGTCATTTTAAAGATCTAAGCATACATAGGGCCAGACAGCGGTAAGCGACTTTGTTTTATAAAATGTTATACTATGTAATGATATCTCATTGTTGGTACCCAGGTGGACTCGCATAAAACCCTACAATTAAGTACAGTTTAAATGAACTAATTTGATATAAAAGTAAATTTTGATTAGAGGTTAAATATTTCATAACTAAAATAATTTAATTTATGTAACTATAGTAACAGGCACGTGAGAGATAACAACTTAGTTTAAAATTTTGGTGGCGTATAGACGTTGTAGACGATAATTAATAGGTACTTCTTACAGTTTCAACGTATGAGCGATGGTGACCACGTACTATCAAGTGGCCCATCTGTGAGTCCATTATATTTTACTTTAAGTAGGTTAAATAGATGACTTATATCTATAGTGATATTTTAAATGCGAAAAAGTGTCTTTGTCAATCTGTCTGCTTTTGAGGCTAAATCATTTTCTTGAATTTGATGAAATTAGGTTTTTAGTGAGATTGAATTCCATTAGTTATATTTAAAATGTCAAATTAAAAAAAATCCTATGATAAAAGCCTTCTTGATAAAAAAATATTTTATTCCATTTAACAGACTTGGTCTACTATTTCAATTAAAAGAAAACACTCTTATTTTTGTTTCTTAAAGGCCGGCAACGCACCTGTAAGCCCTGGTGTTGCAGATGTCCATGGGCGGTGGTAGTCACTTTCCATCTGGTGAGTCTCCTGCTCGTTTGCCACCTATGTCATTAAATTCATTTGCCAACTAAAGCATCAAACACTTTTTATGTAACTACAATATGTTTACGAGCATTATTGTTTTATTTTTTTTACTTTAATTAAGCTATGACAATATTTATATATATTATATGGAACTGCCGGACTATGCCTATAAATAAAACAAATTAATGAATCGGGCTAAATCAGAACATTTACATTAACAATGTAATGGTGAGTTTTTATAATATTTTATATTATTTATATATTTTATCAATTATAATAAAGTCTAAACATTTCAAATATTCAACTTTAGGGTGCCTAAGCCGTGAAAAATTGAAATAAAATTTAACTTCCTTTCAACCTTTTTTGTTAAGGGGACTACATGAGCTAAATGCAAGTTTTAAAATGCCAAAAAGTATATAATCCAATGCAATAAACCAAATGAAAAAAATATATGTTAATCTTCAGGATAGATGCTAGTTATTAATTGTGTTGAAAACATGATCTAATTAATTTGGTACGATAGAAAAAAATCGCAAAGTTACCTCTAAAAAAGTCTTTTTTTGTTTTTTAACTACACTTATATACCTTCAATAATTTTGGTCTTTTGTCAGATTATTCTACAAACAATATACTAAATATTTATTATCTTAATTATTTAGTAAAATCAATAGATTTTTTTTAAATCAGATTTTCTTATTTTCGACCAAAATGCGTAAGCATGTGTGCGTGAGCGCCTCGTACAGACACTGCCGGCCGAGGCCTGTTGCTATACAGACGTGTCGCTCTTTTCACCGCATCGTTGCGAATAAAATCTCGTAGATTTTATTTTTGTGAAATTTTAATTCTAAATTAATTGTCGAATATTATTCTTTTATGTAAATAAATATATTAAGTTAAAATAGTCTAGTTGTAGTTAGCCATTTATTTTTTTGTTAAGTTATTTTTTATAAAGTTTAATTTTGTAAACATGGGAAATAAAGTACAATCTGTGAAGAAAACTAAAAAACGATCATATAAATTAAAAAGCCGAACATATGAAAGATAATATGAAAAGGTAAGAGTATTTAATTAGTAAACATATATATATATATATATATATATATATATATATATATATATATATATATATATATATATATATATATATACATCCTACAACCTTTTTGGCGTCATGTACGTGGTGCATCATTACGACGTCCCCAAGTTCCCCTTACTTTAATTAACATGTCTTAATGAATACTGCTTAGTTTTTTGATTTCCAGGTCCTTGGGATACGTTGTTTTCCGATAAAAAGAAAATCCGCGATATTCGTCTTTCAGTCATGCCCAAACATTTTTGAACCCCTAACCATGATGATACATTTAAAGCATCGTAGATATATTGCTCATAATTTACCTATGGCATCGATTATTTAGCGTCCTCACAGGATGGACTGTATTTGGAAGTGCGACGTTGCCAGCTTTAGGTTTGTTGTCTCTTTCTTTTCCTATCGCTGTTCTGTTCAAACAGTTCAACGTTTATTTTGCTCCAATATTCGTAAGGCTTATACATATACGGATGTCCGATATGTTATTATGTGTAAATACGAATCTTTTTCAAATTTTTTATATTAGATTCATATTTGGTTTGCGCAAATATGATCGTGTCTCTCATTTTCACTCTTAGCACAAGTGGCTCTGCCCATAAAACTTCATCGGAATAATTATGACTTCTCTATCATATTACTTTGTTGTTGCATTTGTTATCGCCTGTGTTTTATTTTTCCTGTATGTCATAAAAATCTACCTACCAAATTGTATATTTACTATAATAAAATGATAGTATTTATAATAAAATGAAATTACTGGGAGCAGTGCTTTCATTTTATAGTTGGTAGCATACAGCCACATAGTACCACCTAAAATAGTACTGTATGCTTCAAGATCACGATCTATAGGCTATTGTACAAGGTTCAATTTTGGGTCCCTTTCTATTTCTGGTATATATAAATGATCCTTTTTATGTTAAAGGTATTTGTGATATAGTGTTGTTTGCTGACGATACTTCACTGATTTTTAGGGATGACAAAAAAAACTGACTATGACGATGTGAACGGTGCATTATCACAGATACACAATTGGTTTACAGTAAATAATTTAGTTTTGATTGCTCAAAAAACAAAATGTGTAGTTTTTACCCTACCCAATGTTAGAAAGCATAATTATAAGATATCTATAAACGGTGACCGTCTTGATGTAGCCGATACTACGGTGTTCTCAGGAATAGAATTGGATTCCAAACTTCAGTGGAGTCCTCATTTATCATCCCTAACAGGAAGACTCAGCTCTGCAACATACGCTTTTAGAAAAGTTAGACAACTAACTGTGGTTGATACCGCTCGTCTAGTATATTTTGTTTTTTTTCACAGTATTTGTCATATATATTACTTTCGGGTAACATTGCAGGTATTGAATCTGTCTTTATTTTACAAAAGAGAGCAATCCGGTTTATTTATAATCTTGGAGCTAGATACTCTCTTCGGGATGTTTTTAAAAAAGTAGGAATACTCACTGTTGCGTCTCAGTATATTTACAACGATATAATGTATATTCACAGTAACATTGATCACTTTGATAAAATCAGTGATCATCATTGTTTGTGCACTAAAAGTAAGGATAAGCTTATAACACCAAGTTTCCGACTCCGCAAAGTCAATAAATCCTTCTTGGGGCAAGGTATCCGATTCTATATTATAATAAAATTCGGCAGAAATTTTTAACTTTGCCATTTCGTAAATTCAAATCGTTTGTAAAAAATACATTGGTAAAAAAGGCATATTATTCGAAACAAGATTTAATAGATGATAAAAAAGCGTCGAGGTATCTGTTGACTTCCCAGCTGAATATATTAATATAAATAATTGTATTTAATTAACATGACTTTGTATTTTTTAAGTGTTAAAATAGAGTAACTACTGAGTTTTTTGCCGGTTCTTCTCCGTAGAATCTACTTTCCGAACCGGTGGTAGCTTCACTTAATTGTAAAATGACGATTCAAAAGTGCTTGTTAAAGCCTATTTGAATAAATTTTATTTTGATTTCTGTTTTTTTTTTTTGATTGGGCGTCCGTATACAGCTATTGGGCGTCCGTATACAGCTATTGGGCGTCCGTATACAGCTATTGGGCGTCCGTATACAGCTATTGGGCGTCCGTATACACCTATTGGGCGTCCGTATACAGCTATTGGGCGTCCGTATACAGCTATTGGGCGTCCGTATATCCCTATTTGGCCTCTGTACAAAGTTTACTAAGCTTTACGCCGGTTTGTTTACACCGAATAATAAAAACTACCAATCACAGATAACAGAAGATTTAACAGTACAGATACCAATCACGATTGATATAGATGTTGTACAAACTTTCACCCCCTTTTATCCCCTTAGAGGATGATTTCGTGGATGAAAACTATCCTATCTTCATACCAAATTTAATTTAAATCCGTTTATCGGATATAGATTCCCTGTACAAACTTTTACTTTCCTTTTTTATAACGTTAGGGTATAATTTTGGAGACAAAAATTATCCTATGTTCTTTTCTACAAAGTCCCCATACTAAATTTCATCTAAATCGGTTCAGCAGCTTAAGCGTGTAAAGATAACAGACAGACAGATATACTTTATATTATTATTATGAATAATTAATATAAATATTAATTATTGTAATATATTTAAAAAAAACTTCCACGAAGTCCTCGGGGATTCACATATTCATTATTAATATATTTTATAAACATTAAATGACTGATGTAAAACAAACAATAATCAAGCACCGAATAGGTATTATGTAACGCGTAAGTAATGAGCGAGATGGCAACGTCGCAATTTTGGACGCCAAATACGCGAATCCGTAGTCAGGAATTCCCCTCGATATACAGTGTGCGATATACGCGCTGCGGCAGCGCCTCACCTGCGCGGTGATTTCTTCGGGAACTTTTCAATATTTTATTGCAACTATTTAGAGCGATTTTTAGCTTCCGTCGATTTTTGTACTACGGCTAGCTAGGATGAATAGGACCTCAATGCCACCGGCTAAAAAAGTGGCGTCCGGTATACGGACGCCAAAAGCAGGTGGACGCCAGTTTAAATGCATTTTCGCCTTCAGTGGACGGCCAATTGTTTGCGGGATAAATATATATATATATATATATATATATATATATATATATATATATATATTATAAATAATGATTATTGGAAACATTTATTAAAAACAATGCAATTAGTTCGCATAGAATCAGATTTTTTGACAGATTTTTTACAATCACCATGGAGTATTTGGTCTATGCAAGCAAGTCCAAGAAGATGTGCGGGTTCGATCCCCGCACTCTGAACTAAAATTTTATTATTTTTAAAGGACTATATTTTAAAATATATATATATATATATATATATATATATATATATATATATATATTTTATAATTATTAAAATTTAATTCCTAACAACTATGCATTTATTTTTTCAGAATTAAGAAAATCGAAAAAAAATAACACGGAAGCTATTTCTATTACGTTAGAGTTTAATTTTATCAATTTTGTTTATAATAGGAAATATAGTTATGTATGGATGAAATTTAATAATAAAAAAAATAAATAAATACAAATTAGCACATCACATGAATATTTAGTGGTGCTTGCCTGGGTTTGAACCCGCAATAAGATGCGCGCGTTCTACCCACTGGGCCATCTTGAAATATGTAATTGTTGTGAACCAAAGAACTAAAATATTTAGAAGTGTCATATACGTAATTCAATATTTTTTAAAGATTGGAAATAGTATCAATTGAAAAATTTTAGCTCGTAGCTTCAGTAAAAGTGGGTGAAATATTGATTGCAAGTATCCAAGATATTTTAATAACGAACGACGACGAACGAATAATTAAAAAAAAATATTTTAATAAAAAAATTGAAACGAAATTTATTTGTTTTTTTGTTAAACCAAAAATAAATAAAATTATTTAAATTTAATTGAAGCAGTTTTATTTCAAATATCAGTCAAAAACAATACAAATAATTCTAATATCCAAAATATTTTTATGAGATTTATGACTAAACCCACTGTGATTGACCGAGTTAACCAATAATTCTACTAAACCGACTTGACGATATTATTTTTATAGTAACTTTTTGATGCTGACTTTTTTAACTTAATTTTTTTTCTTTGTGTACCGATATTAGTAAAACGAACAAACTCTACGCTTTTTGTCAGAGTATAAATTACGAACAGTTCCAATTTTATTTAATAAATCGCTTAACAAACTTACAAAATTTAAAAATAGGTACGATTTAATATTTAGTATTACAACTAATTGAATTGATACAGTAAAAATTAAAGAAAAAAATGTTTAAATTAACTATTTTTTGTACATAAAATAATAATAATTTAAGTTTAATTAATTCAGTTTAATTTCATCATAATTTTTTAAATGACACAAAGAAATTAAAATAATTCTGTTGTCCTGTCTATTTTTATGAAATCTATGATTGATAGAATTGATAGAATTGACTTCGCTTCGCTTTCGCTCGGCGCGGCGCGCGGCGGTTCGGCGCCATCTGTTGGAATATTCAGGCGTAACCTCGCCGCCTCGCTAAGCGTAGTGCGCGCGGGGACATGCCGTTTTTGTCGTTAGTGTCAGTGTGTGCGCGTGATTCTCAAGGGCAATTAGCTCCTGTAGTCCCCTTAACTTATTCTACAGATTAAAAAAGCAACTGACTACATTTTTAACATTGTAACTAAAGCCAGACAAATACAAAATTACTTAAATTGCTACTCCTAACTCTCTTTAACAAATGTTATTTAACTCTGTAAATTATTATTATTGTTGTTTTTAGACTTGTCTTTATTATTTAAAACAATTGTATATTCATTCAGCAATAGAATAATATATAATTTGTTGAAATATCTTTAATATGTTAAATGTGCATTTAAATAAATATGTTTATTCGATGGAAGTTCAATCTCTTTATTAAATGTACAATCGGAGTAAAAAAAGGTTCATCACCTTAGGATCTATTTTCGTGTGCTCATTATGAGCGATAATGACATATTGCGTCGCAATAATTTGATGTTTAGATTCAAAAGCTACTAAGAGTTTAAAACTCGATAAAGGAATAAATTTGAAAACTGACAAGGGTTTTCTTACTCTGACTGTACATAGTTATTGTTTTTTTTCCACGTATTACTATTTTTCCACATACGTACTGTTCGCCCCGTCATATTACGTAATATACAGTTACTATGTTTTTTTAATATATCTATATTGACAGCCAGCATCTGCAACACAATCTGAATTTTTCATTTTCAAATTGAGAACAAATTGTTTTTTTTTTATTATTGATGTTGTAAGATCGGTTAAATTAAGTATTTTTATGTAATAATGTTATATTTTGATGATATGTACACTTCATATATCAATTTGATTGATATTTGCATTATATTGAGACGGATTCTTTAGAACTGTCAATCGAAAACAAGATTTATGCTTTCATAGACTATATTAGTATTCCACCGATGCCGGTTGTAGTCTCATAAAAAAAAATACGAAGAAACTGACGACTCTTTCATTTACCAGTGTTATATTATTGTTATATGGCAATTGTCAACTTTAAGGAGAAATACACAAAAGCATACCCGGTATTAACGAAGATTTGGATCATATGAAAGAAACAGAATTAAGTAATTTAGAAGGATAATTAAGAAATATAATTCTTGTAAAAGGAAAGAGTGGTAATTAGGGCCGTACCACAACCATACAGACTTACATTTACGAGAGCAGGCGAAAGGCATTTTAGAGAACATGGTTGCAATATGAGTATGAGTAGAACAGTTACACACATGTGTCATTTATTTGTTCCTAATAACGAAAATGAGATCAGTACACATTGAATGATAGGTACCTATATCAATTTGGTGATAATATTTTTACATTTATATTACGAATTCTTACCAAAATGAGTCATGTTGTTACAATATAGGCTCATCATATTTTGTTTTAAGAGTCAGAAAGAAGTACTTACAAATACGTAATACAAAATAATTTGTTTATATATTATTATTTTAGCCGAGACGGCCCAGTGGCTAGAACGCGTGCATCTTAGCCGATGATAGCGTGCTATATATTCATATAATAACCTGCTGTATATTCATATGCTTAATTTATGTTTATAATTCATCTCGTGCTCGGCGGTGAAGGAAAACATCGTGAAGAAACTTGCATGTGTCTAATTGCACAGAAATTCTGCCACATGTGTATTCCACTAACCCGCATTGGAACAGCGTGGTGGAATATGTTCCAAACCGTCTACACAAAGGGAGAGGTCGCCCAAATGTTGACTGATGTTATTGTTTTTATTGGTAACTAATTATATTTGGTTAATTTGTAAGTGTATTCGTTTAATTGACATAATAGTTAAAGATTAAAACTCAGGAGTTAAACTGAACGAGTTTTAATAAGAAAATTGTCTTCAAAGAACAAATTAAAGTAGATTAAAAATATAAGCTGTTTAGCGGCACATAGGAAGGCAATGGAGAAAGATAATATTCTCTTATTCTATAGCATTTTATGCTATACACTACGCATTGTATGATATACGAGTGCTCTCACAAAGGTAAAGACTCTTTAGTAATTCGAGTAATTCCGATGAAATCTTATTTATAGAGAGCAAAGATAATATTCTATATGACGGCGTTTCCGTCCTATATCAGGTTGACAAGCTGTCAACCTAGCGAAGCGTCATTGTCGTTGGAGGCGAGCAGCCATCTTAAAAAAACGATACGGCGCCCGTTCACCACACTTATGACGAATCGCTGTGATTGCCGCCATATTGCCGTTTTGTTTAAACTATCTTAGTTGATTTTTATGTGAAAGTGCTGTGTATTCGAACTATTCCTGTGACTACAGTGATTATTAAATTGTAATTAACATTTTGGACTGAATCGTTTATTTTACCACGCCCATCTACCCGCTCTAAATAAAATGAGTTCTGGTGAAGACCCTTCTTCTGGTGAAAGCCCTCCTGGCATTTCATATATATTTAATACAATAGAAAGTTACTTACAAATACATTTTTGTCAATTAT
Source organism: Vanessa cardui (assembly GCF_905220365.1). Taxonomy (NCBI): domain Eukaryota; kingdom Metazoa; phylum Arthropoda; class Insecta; order Lepidoptera; family Nymphalidae; genus Vanessa; species Vanessa cardui. The sequence continues at coordinate 7,457,556 of NC_061135.1, forward strand.
TAAAGTCGTCAAGGAAACGAAGCTGAAAATAAATCACTGTCTTAATTCTAAGCTAGCAAAGGAATATATGTCTTAACCATATTATGAAAAGGGTCATTATTCTTACAACGAATATGATAATTTTGGATCAACATAAGCGTTTCGAAGATCGAAGCAGCGATAATTATGTCAATTCGTCGTATCGATGCCTGCAGCTTGCGGCTCGCTCGCCCGTAAACTGATAAGACTCGATCATTCTGTAATAAAGAGTTATGGGAAAAGTTTGTTATGTTTTCGTTAAGCGAAACTTCGATTTGATTGCAAATTTTGTTTCTATTCAATTTCGATATCATTTTATTTAAAATGTTAACAGTTTGAAATAACTACTTTTATTATATTGTCTGTACAAAACAACATTATTACTTTTGAAACTAGCAACCTATTTTGAGTATTATTATCGACGTGAAACATTAAGGGCGTATCTTGGGGTTCAGACTAACTATAATGCCGTAAAGGTAAACAACACGATGATCACTTAAGGATTCTTCAACTCCGCTTTCTCCCTCGTATCTGCGTAACGCATTAACTATTTATTTCGTTGAATATTATGCGTTAACTACCTTATTATTAAAAAATATTTTATTTTTAATTTTACCACAGAAACGCTCTGTTTTTGTTCATCTTACTCTATTTCCAATTGCCGTTTAATATTGAATTATCGTATTTCTTCGTAATTTTTCACATCCGTCAGGATCATCATGACGAACATATTTTTTAATCTGCCGTCAATTAAAATTGCCGTAAAATTGACCATTTAATCAAACGTAATGTAACATAGTAAGATTATTTTGTATAATAAATTTTGATGTATAATTCAACTATGCTACCTAATTTAATTATTAACATCACTTATGTGTAAAGATTATTAGTCCCATATTAAAATCTAACGAGACGCTTAAGTGGAGAAGCAACCACAGAGCCTCTTACATAAAATTATAATATCGTTAAACAATATGAAGGGTTTCATCGAATAAGATACTGCTTTTGACTAAGGCTTTTAATATAAGGCCTCTATAGAAAATTGACTCTCTATAAAATTTCCATTTAATCTTCTATATTTCTTCAAAATATACACAAAACGTATTACGACGTATAATTAAGATATTTTATAGTAATAATATAAAATGTTTTTAATTACTAAAACTGATATTTTTAAATTGTATTTTTAATTATGTCCAAGAATTTTTTTAAGGATACTAATACACTATACAATAATATTTTTAAACGTTAATTCTATATATCTTTGATGGTACCATAAATAGGTGCTAGTAATATCATTATAATATATTATTAAAGTTATTAATTTCGGGATATTTACCATGTTTTTTATTTTTGTTCGGTGGAGCTCGATATTTCGACATTGTCTACAAATGTCTTGTTCGCGAGACTGAAGTGTGCGGGTAGATGCTGATAATTTTAGAGGTGTCCGTATATATATGTGTATATATTTCACATGGAGTCGAGATGGCCGAGTGGTAAGAACGCGTGCATCTTAACCGATGATTACGGGTTCAAACCCTGGCAAGCACCGCTGATTCATGTGGTTAATTTGTCTTTATAATTCATCTCGTGCTCAGCGGTGAAGGAAAACATCGTGAGGAAACCTGCATGTGACAAATTTCATGGAAATTCTGCCACATGTGTATTCCACCAAGCCCGAATTGGAACAGCGTGATGGAATATGTTCCAAACCTTCTCCCTAAGGGAGAGGAGGCTTTTAGCCCAGTAGTGAGAATTTACAGGCTGTTGTTGTTGTTGTTTGTTGTATATAATAGGTTGGGGAAAAAGTTTCTTCGTATTTTATATGAAAATTCAAAAAGTTTTTTTTATAGTTTATTTACATTTGACTAAAGTAGGTGTAGGTGCCATTTTGTTCCATAACTTTTTGCCATCTTGTTGGTAGTGACATGATCCCATTGCTGTAAAAATTTTGGGGCTTCTGATCGAAAAACTGCGACAAGTGGTTTTAGCAGTCCTCTCGTGATGTTAACCTGACACTGCCTAAGGAATTCTGCAGAGACCGAAACAGATGAAAATCTGAAGGTGCAAGGTCAGGACTATACGGCGGATGCATTAATACCTCCCAGCCAAACTCTCGTAATTTTTGTTGAGTGGCTAAAGATGTGTGAGGTCTAGCGTTGTCATGGTGAAAAACCGCACCCCTTCTGTTGATCGATTCTGGCCGCTTTCTCTCAATTTCTTGCTTCAATCTCATCAATTGTTCGCAATACAGTTCGGAATCGATGGTCCTGCCGGGCGGTAACAGCTCATAATGAATGATGCCCTTCCAATCCCACCATACACACAGCATTACCTTGTTGCGAGTTAATCCGGGTTTTGCCACAGTCTGTGAAGCTTAACCGGCCTTTGACCACGATCTTTTTCGCACGTTCTTGTCGTATGTGATCCACTTTTCATCACCAGTTATCAGCTTCTTCAAAAATCGTTCGGTTTCATTACGTCGTAATAAAGAATCACAAATGAGTACACGGTTCAGTAGGTTTCTTTCAGTGAGTTCATGAGGCACCCATATATCGAGCGTTTTTGTGTACCCAGCTTTATTCAAATGAGTCAAAACCGTTTTGTGGTCAATTGCCAGTTCTTCAGCTACATCGTAACTACTAATATGCCGATCTTACTCCACTTTTTCAAAAATGGCATCAATTTTGTCCGTAACAGGGCGACCAGAGCGAGATGCATCTTCGATATCAAAATTTTCGGCTTGAAAACGCTTAAACCAAACTTGCGCTACTCTCACAGATACTGCATCAGGTCCATAAACATCACAAATTTTTTTCGCGGCTTGTGTTGCATTTTTACCTTTTTTATAGTAAAATTTTAAAATGTATCGAATTTCTTCTTTAGATTCACTCATTTTAACAACAACAAAAACAAATGAAAATAACACAAATTCCTAATTTGAATTTGGAAGTACCTTCTTTAAATTAAAACTTTTTAATGATACCAAAACCAGCCAGATACAAATGGTATAGCCAAAAAGATTTTATTACAAGTTCATACATACTATATACGAAAAGACTTTTTCCCCAACCTAATATTTCACAAAAAATGCGCTCAAACAAACATACATTAAAGAAAGAACACGTCATAAAAAAATATTTTATTTTAAATTGCTAAATGTTGCTCAAATTTATATTTTTACTTTAATATATTTCATTTGATGTATTATCATACCTACCATCACCTCCAGCTGTATTAGCGACCTTTGACCTTAAGCTTAACCACAACATGCGGTTTCTAAAATACAATAACATATATTATCACTTACGTACATCCAAAATATCCAAAAATGAAGTATTTCTAACAACATCTGAGGAGGAAAAAATTGACAGATATCCAATCATCAAAAGAGCTTCCAAATAAGAAATGTAGATATTAGTAAATAAAGTAAGAAATTTTTGACTCGTATTAGCTGAATACAGCGAGCGTTGAAAAGTTCAAAGTTCATAAAACAAAGGACTATTCTTAGAACAGACAGTCAAATAAATTCTTACTAACAAAAATACAAATGTCAAAGTTGAAACATACGAATGGCAACGACGACATAAACAAAAACAGTATCAGTATATTCTCGACATCCATATTGGCTACTGATAATATTTGAGTGTGATTGTAATATTTAAAAACATATATCGTTTGAAATTAAGAAAGCGTTTGCTAATCCCTAAATATATAAATTAATTTACTTGATGGTAGTGCTTTGTGCAAGCCCGCCTGGGTAGGGACCAACCACACATTAGTTATTTTATCGCCAAATAACAGTACTCAGTATTGTTGTGTTCCGGTTTGAAGGGTGAGTGAGCCAGTGTAGCTACAGGCACAAAGGACATAACATCTTAGTTCCCAAGGTTGGAGGCACATTGACGATGTAAGGAATAGTTCATATTTCTTATAGCGTTATTGTCTATGGGCGATGGTGACGACTTACCATCAGGTGGCCTATATGCTCGTCCGCCAACCTATACCAAAAAACCCTCCATAATAAATCGACTAAAGTGCCAGTCTAGATCATCCATCAATAACGTCAACATGTCAGCCTATTTCTTACAGTGCCTGTGCACAGGCACTGTGGGCGTATGCCATGCTGTGTGCATCACGGATCTCGTTTATTTTTTAAATGAATATTGCAAAGAGGTTTTATTAAAAACAATATTTTATTTTAATCTTTAAAAAAATGGTAGAAAATCACTTTTCCATAGCATGTTTTTATTGACGATACGATCTTAGATCCTGTCTAAGATAGTTAAAATAAGGATCAGTCAAGAACAGATGGAATGGAGATGATTTGTTCTCTTTACGTTATAAACGATAATTAATAAATATGGTTAATCAAAGATATTATTACTCTTCATTACGTAATTACTATCTGATAATGTATAAATAGAATACGCGTCACGGAAATTACGAATACAAACCAGGGTACCCACGTGTAAAGCAATAAATGAAATAATCATCGTCAACAAAAAGTTTAGTATTGTAGCGAAATCTGTGATGCAAAAACAATTTGAAATCTAAATAGAACCTTAACTGCTAGGTCACTTTTTCCTTTGTCATTCTCGTTCTTAGCTCATTGTTTCTTTTTGTAGTTATATCGTCATACTAAGTTCTTTCTGATTTCTATCCAAACACAACAACAAAGTATCACTGTTTGGCAGTAGAATGTATAATGAGTGAATTAATAAATGTATATAAATATGTCATATCTAATTTGAAAAGGTAATATCACAATAGAATATTACTTCATATTTTGCCTTTTTTAATTGCATTTTTACAGGTTGTTATCTCTTTATATTGGATAATGATTTGAATAGTTTTTTTTTCATGTGATGGGTGGCAAACGAGCAGAAGGCTCACCTAATGGAAACTGACTACCACCGCCCATGGAAGTCTGCAGCACCAGGGGGCTAGCAGGTGCGTCGCCGGCCTTTAAAATATACATACAAACTCTTTGTTTCGATATAGTTAATTGCTATTAGATTAGCATCGTATTAAATAAACTTAACTATACCTACAAGCAACGAGTCTACATTAAGGAGTGATAGATAATTACAATATTCGCTTTCCAACTTTGTTTTAGTTGTCAAAGTAAACTTTATCGTCATAATGTTTTGAACTGTTTTCTCAAATATGGTAATTAATTAAGGAAGTAATTAACAATTTCGACGCTAACCTCATTAAATTCGCTTCAAATCCGTTAATTAACAATAACAACGAAACATTTCACAGAGATTCATTTGTGTTAAGTAGTTATTAATGTGATTTTGTTCGGATGCGAGCGAATCGAGCATTGCGTCGAAAAGAGGAAGTGTATTCATAAGCCTGAATCGCTATGCGTTACGATCGACAGTTGGTTTTCTAGGCTACGCAAATATAATACTTATTACAATACCGTTTAACATGAAAATTTATTAACTACAATATTTTTATAAGTCAATACTATTGCTGCGAGGCGTACAAAATTTTTACAAAATCTTCATTACTTATTATATTTTATTAGAAGAAATTTTTTGTGTGTATCTTTACGTTCAAAATTTATTCCTTTTTCGACTCTTATATCACACTGATGAACGATGGGATCGATTTGAATCCAATCCGACGTGTTATAGCTTCTCGGAAGCCTGATATAGTTAAATTAACTTTGGAAAAGTCTGTCTAAAATGCAGAATATTGGAAATCGGAATTGGGATTACATGTATATCAAAGGATGACATTGATACTTACAAAACTTATCACTCTAATATGTGTATTATGATTACTATATATGATATTTTTAGAGTTAAAAAATGTATAAGACAAATATATGATTTATTGAATAACATATTATCATCACGCGAGTCAAACTTAAGGATTTACTACTGAATAAGTTTACAAAATTAATTATGAAATAATATTACATAAAAAGACAATACGATCTTGAGTAAAAACAAAGAACTGTGGATTTTTTATTCCCTAATTAACATTGCAATGAATATTGTTTGAATATGCAATCAATATGTTCAAATATTTATTAGGTACTAGCGATTCGCCACGGCTTCGCACGGGTACAATACTGATACTAAATATACTACAGAATTTGTTTATTTACGACATCACGTCATTACAATTTTCTAAAATTGACAGTGTTTCTTTACTAAATTGTCCATGTATTACAAAAACCTTCCTCTAGAATAAGTCTATCTATTAAAAAAAGGCATCAAAATGCGTTGCGTACCTTTAAAGATTTAAGCGTATAAAAGGACATAGGGACAGTGAAAGCGACTTTGGTCGAATATAAAATACTATGTAGTGATGACTAAACTGGTTATTTTATAAATATAACTACTTACTGGGAATTAATCTTTAAGTCCCATGACTAAGACTCTAGAATGTTTCGTTAAGCGAGGTTTTAAAAATTATATGTCTTCCAAAACTCTAGTACTACGAAATACGACTATATAGTAATAGGAAATTGGATATTTCGACTACTGTTTATTGCTCATACGATGTTCACTGCAACTGACAGCTACACTGGCAGCGAGATCAAACCACACATTTGACTGTTCAACGCTACTATTATAAGGGTGTTTTTGTGATACTTTTGAACCTACACGAAAGAGGAAATATTGAGGTTGAAAGAAAAAATACAAAATCATGTAAAAACAAAGTTGATCGTTAGAACAATCCTGTATGAATGTAGAAAAAGATTTTGCTTTTCAGTATTCTTATTAGTTATTTTTGTATAGAAAATAAAATAAATTCTACATTTATGACATTACGTATTTTTTTAGTAATAGGTAGGTGGGCGAGAAAATAACCTGATAGCAAGTGGTCACCGCTGCTAATAGATATTGGCGCTGTAAGAACTTTTACCTAACATCCCAAAAATGAGCGGTAGAATAACTGGTGAGGGCAAAGCCTTATCACTCATTAAAATAAATTTCAGTACTATAATCAATTGCTTTTACTGTTGATACTGAATAGAAAGTGTTATTTATTTCGTTACACAAGAAGGAAGGCTAAGATATAAAAACTTATTATTACGTATTATAAACAGATTATTTGATGGCAGGCAAAATACTTAACAAGTTTGACAAGAGAAAAAAGCCAAAGTTCCAACAAAAGAAACGGAAGAATTATGATGTATTCACATCACTCGTCCTCGTCCCTATTGTAATAATGTAAGCAAGAAACTGGACGGACGCCAAGACATAAACAATTCATAGATCACCCTTAAATTTTCGAAATACAATTCGCTACGAGCTTTTATATAATTAAGTATAGTTAGAAATACTTATTTATGCAGTTACATTTATATTATAATTACGTATCTATACTTATAATAAATCTGTAGGGAGGTCAATTCTGTACATGAAATATTTTTCCAAAATAACTATCAGAGGTTGAAAAGGGGTCGATACTGATGGCAAAAATGCAATCAGTAAAATTTTTGTCTGTCTGTCTGTCCGTATAACCGTTATAGAAACAAAAACTACTCGACGGCTTTTAACGAAACTTGGTACAATTATTTTTCATACTCCTGAGCAGGTTATAGTATACTTTTCATCACGCTACAGTCAATAGGAGCAGAGCAGTGAAGGGAAATGGAGAAGTTACTCCACATTTTAAGCTTCCGTCGCGTGTACAACCTTAATGGTTAAAGCTACATAGAAATTATGTATTACGGAAATGTTCTCCTTAAAATTAAGTAAAAAATATCCCATGGCAGCCTTTTTCTATCTTTTATGGTTGACTCACAATAACACGTGTCACTCCCAATAGCTTAGTAGTTCGAAGCTTTCTGATTATATTTGTCTATTCCTGCGTTTAAAACACTCAATCATCCCAAATTAAAAAATTTTAACAGTATTAACTATTCCATAAAAAAGAAGCATAGAAATCGGTACAGAAACACCAAAGTTATACATGAAATACGCTAATAATAAAGCTATCGCGAATACTATATCTCTACTACCATATAAATCTCTAGAGTTTGTCTGTACACTTATTTTTGTCGTAATTCGTCGTCATAAGTATCATTTTTTGATTGACTGACATAATTTTTACCATTTTTGACATTTTTGTCTGTCTGTATGTTCTGCTATAACTCGAGAACAGATGCACGGATCTTTATAAAAATATATATTGATATACATTGGTATACACGAAAAACATGTGCTTGCGCAAATGATAGGATATCTATATACAAAAGTGCATGTGTTTGTATGTGTGTCATCGATAAACTCAGAAACTATTTGATCGATCATTAAGATTAAATGAATAAAGAGATTGTGCTATCCCCATTGATGTAACTCGCCACCAGGTAGCGCTGAGATATAAATAAATTTCGCGTGTATTTTTTCACGGAGAAAGTGATTATTTAATCCGTATCATTAAAATAAGCAACAGATGGCCCTTACGAGTATCACGTTGCATTTCTATGCCGATCAACCGATAAGTATAAAATATGAAACAAAAAATGCAAATCATTGATCATCATTGAATCAAATAATTTATATAAATAGAAAATACCATGCCATTGAAGAAACAAAATATCGGAACATCAACAATATATGCGCAGCGTCATCCAAAAGAGCTACGGAAACAACACACCTGACTGTATGAAAATATTCTCACGACAGGCTCTGTGACATCGAAGACTTAGTTGTTTGGATTTTTTTTGCGTATCGTAGAATGATTAAAGATAATCGATCTAACCATATTCTGAAGTGTCGTCAACTGTTTTAACAATTCATTGTTGACATGTACGAAGTGGTCAAGAACGAACGATTAAACTACATTAGATACAAACAATCAAAACTCTGAGCCAAAGAGTACATTTATTTACGAGATACAATATCGAATGATAAAGTAGCTGCTGATAGTGGACAAATATCTTCGTATAGTGGGAGTCCATGACATATGCACGAATACGCTCAGAATGCTTTGACGTACGTTCGCAAGTATTGACAAGGTTGTAAATGTAATAACATCGATATTCGATAGAACCGGATAAAAGGACGTGTTGGTTTGAAGCAAACTTTTACAGACTATAGAATTTTTAATTTTTAATTAATAATTTCATCGTACCTATAGAACATTGTATAAGTTTATGAGTGTTATGACCAATCTGCAGCCTATCGAGAAGACCATTGAAGAAGATATAGATGACGAATATTAAATTTATATATTTTTTTAAGAATTTGATTAGATCTCGCATTTTTTTATCTCTTTATTTGTTTATTTATTATTTGTACATTGTTGATGATCAGTAATTAAGTACAAAATTAAAAATTAAAAAATTATTTTTCTGCGACTAATACCCAGCGAAGCGGGCGGGTATAGCTAGTTTAATAATAAAATTTTAATATTTAACAAGTGTAATCGATTTCAGAACGTCATTCGTGTTTCTTTAAATTAATAAAAGATGTTTACGTTAAATAGAAATAAAAAAAATACTGTCGCTCATGTAAATGTCATGTGAATAGATTTTATAATATAACTATAACGTTTATGAAATAAAATAAATATTAAAAAATATTTGAAATTTATTTCTTGCTTGTGAAACCACAATATTTAGTTCATATTTTTTATTTGTGTTAAGTAATTATTGTGTATCAGACTAGTTTATTTAGCATTTTTATGTCAATACATGCTTATAATTTCATATTTGTCGGAATATAATTATAACGACTATGGACTGTACCTGTATGAAATTTATTAAGCTACAACTAACTAACTATCACACTAACTCACTCGGTAATCGGTTATATACATATGTGTACAGTTTAAACGAGAAGAAGTTTCAGACAGAGTTATAATATTAGTTTATATGAAGATAATTGTTACGGATTGTCAACACTTATTAATTATAAGGTAATGTAATAAAATAAATAAATAAATATGAACATTAATATTATTAATATTGGACAACATCACATACATTACTTACTCTGATCCCAATGTAAGTAGCTAAAGCACTTGTGTTATGGAAAATCAGAAGCTACGAAGGTACCACAAATATCCAGACCCAAGACGACATAGAAAACTAATAAACCTTCTACATCAACTAGGCCGGGAATCGAACCCGGGACCTCAGAGTGGCGTACCCATGAAAACCGGTATACACACCACTCGAACGCGGAGATCGTCAAATGTGTACAATGTACATAGCAAATTGTTTTCAATTTTGTAATAAATAATCGTTTGACAGATCGTTGACAGGTTACTTAATATTATGTTGTATATTTTTGAGAGCATACTTATTATGTCAACACGTTTGAAGATAAATGTCAGTCGGGCGATGTTTATGGTTAATAATAGCATTCATATATGAGTCAACTTAATATTATTTGAAATATTTTTAATTATGATATACACATCAACACCGTCTAGGAATATTTTGTATAAAATTCTTAAACTCAAAAAATCATAGTCAGTTTTAAAATATTTTGATGAAAGACTATTTTGTAAACCTTTTTGTACGATTCTAAATTTGAATTTGAAAAAAATTAATAAAAATAAACTTTTTACGAGACATTATGATAGCGATGGCCGAAGGTTTCGTTTACCTACCGTCATATTAAGATATTTTTTTGTGTCAAATTTAAGTTTTATAACTAGTTATCCATTAATTTCGAGTTAAACCTATTGTGTGCATCATGCAGCGGCGCCATTTAAGGCATTTGAGGCATGCTCCAAGCTGGGGCTACTCAACGGAGTATTGCTGAGGAGATTGGAACAAGACAAAACGTTATATCTAGGTTATGGTCACGCTACCGTGCTACTGGTGAAGTGACTGAAAGATATCCAGGTAGGAAGCGCATAACCAATCAACGACAAGACCGATATTTGCAAGTTACTGCGAAAAGAGAATCAAATGTTACGGCACTTCAATTGGTTCAGAGGCTCCAGCCCGAGGACCAGTTGCTTGTGAGTGACCAAACTGTGAGGAGAAGGCTGCATGAAGCTAACCTTCATGCTCGCAGACCGCTTCGTACTCCAGCACTACGCCGAGGAAATCGTGGGCGACGACTAGAGTGGGTTCGTGTAAATTTGCTCTCGGGTGATTATCAGTGGTCTGTAGTGCTGTTTACCGATGAGTCCCGGTTCGGTTTCCATCCCGATACACGTAGCGTACGTGATTGGCGATTCCCTGGTCACGATAGCCGTCTGCAACATCTTCAGAAAGTCCATTCATACCACGGCGGCATAATTATGGTTTGGGCGAGAATTCATCTTGGTGGAAGAACAGACCTCGTTTGGATCAGAAACACCATGGCGGCCGAAAAATACCGTAACGAGATGCTTGTGTCAATAATTTAGCCCCACAGACTAATAATGGGCCAATAATTCACGCTCATGCACGATAGCACCCGTCCGCACACAGCGGGAGTGGTGACGAGATGGTTGTAGGAACAAGACGTATCGGTCTTAGGCTGTCCCGCTCAAGCACCTGACCTAAACCCCATAGAGCACGCTTGGGACATACTCCAAAGAAGGGCTTCGAGGAATTTCCCTGCAAATATTGCGACGGATGAGCCACTTTTTTGCATCTTAGTCGGACCTGGGACAATATACCGCAGCAAGACTTGGATAACTTAATCCAAAGTATGAAAAATTGTAGCACGACCGTTATAAATGTCCTGGATAGTTTTACAGACTACTGATTTTTCATATGATTGTTAAAAACAATAACTTTTCTACATTTTTCACATTTTCTTGAGACAAACATTAATTGTTAGTTTTACTATTATTTTACGTTTTTTCTTTTTTTAAGGATGAAATTGTTTACGCAAAATAATATGGTTTATTTTTTGTTCTGGAGTATAGTCAGATAAATGGGCTTTATAAAAATATAAACATGTTGCATGTTATCTTTAATAAATTTTGAAATAATTGAGTAAAACCAAAATATCCCTAGACAGTGTTGATGTGTGTAGATGATAAAAAAGCTAGTAGTTACTATTAGAAAAAGAGTAACTACTGAGTTTCTTGACGGTTCTTCTCGGTAAAATCTACTTTCCGAACCGGTGATACCTTCACTTAATTGTAAAATGACGATTCAAAAGAGCTTGTAAAAGCCTACTTGAATAAAGTTTATTTTGATTTTGAAATATATCACGAAAACAACGTACCTACATACATATATGAAGGTGTTTATCTAATTTTACAACAGTAACCCTAGCCTTCGATGCGGTGTTATGACATTTGATTGTATATCACAATTTATATGACATTATTATCGCAAATTATGAATATAGCACAGGCTATTGAATTTACTTTATTATCTACAATTATTATTGTAATTAGTTGATCAATAATTTGTAAAACTGTAATTAACATTATTTTATATTAGGATAGCATATCATACTGGCATGTAACACCATTTCTTGTAGTTAGGGAGGCGAATAGGGGAATTTTCGGTAATACTCGAGCGTGGCAGTTTAAGATATAGGAGATACCTTAGTCCTAATAGAACAACCTTGTAAAGTATTAGCTCTATATGTAGTGACGCGCGCCTATCATAGACGATCAGATTAGTAAAAAAAAAACGATAGTCTGAAATACTCGAGCGCGTCAGATTAAGATATTGGGGGTTGATTTTAGTGTTTTAAGACTAAATTTAACTAATCTGACGATAAGTCCTTGACGCCGCCGAGTTATAGGGTCGCGAACTTGTAAAAAAACACGTTAATCCGGCATTCTCGAGCGCGATTTTTATTTTTTTTATTTTGAAGAATATAATCTAAAACTTACTAAAAATACAAAATCTGCCGGTTTCCGCATGACCGTGGAGGAGTCATTTCGTCTTCCGAAAAACGCGTTGCGGCATATAAGTCGCAATGAACGATACATTTTGCAAAAAAAAGTTTAAATAAACAAAAAAGGTAATTTTATTTTACACAAAAAAGCTCTCTTTACATTTTTGTCCAAAGTTAAAACTTTTTGACTTGAAGCATCATAAAAACTCAAACTCCCGGTATTTTGAGTATATCTCGAAAACTGAGAGTGTGTTAAAAAAATCGATATGGAATAACGATGATTAAATTATGTGACTTTTATTATATCACAATTTTTTTTTTTTTCTAAAGCTTCTCGACAATTTTCGTGGACTCAGAAAAAGTTACGCGTATCTGTATACAAAAGTATTATTAAAATGTCCGTTTCCATGTATGTATATTATTCAATAGCCTGTTGATCCTTAAATTGTTTTTCGGACGTACCGTAAGCAAAACGAAGTGAAGAATTGAAGCAAAAAAGAGGGAATTAAGAGAAAAGAGGAGAAAGAAAGGAAAAAAAAAGATACCAAAAAACCTTTTTCGGTCAGATTAAGAGAACCCACCAACATTTTTGTCAGATTAAGAAAATATGCTTTCAGGATACCTAGATAAACCTCCCCTATGAAAATCTGACGCGCTCGAGTATTTCATAAAAACTTTTTTATTTTGCATTTTCAAAAATTCATCGTAACTTATCGTCACGCCTAAATCGTCAGTTTTTTTAAAGGGTAGATCCCTTTAAAAAAACTGAAAAAACTTGGGGCCTACTTAACACACCTTCCGAAAATCTGACGAAATGAACGAGTAAGTTTTTTTTTTGCATTTTTGACTACTTTATATGCCTACCCCCACCACGCAAACCGGCAGATTAGTGTACCGTTGTTATCAGAGGCACTTGGGGCATACGTAGTATGAATATCTGACGCGCTCGAGAATGCCCAAGTAACTGTTTTTTTTAACATTTTTGAAAAACCGTACACGCCAAACCCACCGCTAAAATGGTTTTTACCATACGAGCTTTTCTTTTCGAAATTATTTTATCTTTCGATTTTGATAGGTCTCGACGGCGCCGTTGAATTACGCCATTTAGCTACCTCGCCTCCCTAACTATTGTATTAACTATGATTGAGCTGTCAATAGCAAAAAAAAAGGACGATAGCGTGGTATTCGAACAAAAGGTAAAGAGATTGGAGCATCATTGTAAAACGATAATATTACCTATTTGGCCATCCCGAACTGCTGAATATACATTACATTGTAGACTATCAATAAGAAAATGATCACTTCCATTTTGAATAAAGATTTTTGACCTTGTCTATACACGAAGTTTAGACGAAAGTGTATATGGTATAATTACTCATAGATATTTTTTATATGCAGAGCCGATGTGGCCCAGTGGTGAGAAGGTGTACATATTAACCGATGATTGCGATATCAAACCCAGGCAAGTACAATTAAATTATGCCACGCGTGAGTCCAACAGCCCGCAACGTGGTAGAATATGCTCCCAGACATCTCTTTCCAGAGGGAGGAGGTATAAGCCCAGCACTGAGAAATTCACAAACTGCAAATGTTGTATTCATTATATTATACTATTAAATAATTTAAATATTTATATTATATAGATATGTTTTCTTGTTCGATAATGTGGAAGTGAATAACGACAAAATGAAATTAAATCTCGACATTAAAGAACAACAAATTGGTTTCTCACGATATATAAAAATCATTGCGAACATATTCTTGTTCAAAGTTCACGCTAACTGAATCACAATTACAGTTCGACGTAGCGTATCACGGCTGAATACAACCCTACGTACTTCAACAAGAATATCGGTGTCTCGAACGTTACGTTATAACATCTCGACACTGTAAATAATTGACGTAAAATTTAATAGCTGTTTTAAACGAACAAATACAAACATAGACAAAACAATCCTTTAAAAATATATCTGTTTAGGTTGAAACTTTCGGTGTCGGCGTTTATTTTCATAAATTAAGGATGCTGAATGAAAAATGTCACCCAGTCGAGTGATATTGAAGAGGCTATTTCTACTTCTCTCGCGTTATAATGAGGAAAATTTCAACCCACTTTCGCAACGATATCACTTGTTTACTGTGACGTAACATTAAAAAAAAGGAAATCAGTAATAAACAGGTCTCTATGAATAAGCAAAGATAAATGATTTCAGGGTGAATCGACCTTCGTCTTTAAAAGGACTACATTTTTTGTATTGTGAAGTAAAAACTCTTATTTGAGTAGATTTTTATAAAAAGGGCATAGCTATAGGAATATAATGTATAACTGTAAAACTAATATTAGCCTCTACAAAATTGTACAATTTAGTAGTTGCTAAAAGTGCTACTTTTTTTATTCCCATTTCATGCTAGCATGTAGTATCTGCTACGGCTGCTGTCCGTCCCGACTTTGTTTGGGTAAAATAAGATTTTATCTCTCGGGATTCTTTAATCGATTTCTAATACTCTTTAATAATCCTTCAACCTATCTTTAATAATCGTATCTAAAATAAGAAATATTAAATTCAGATAGACTGCATTAAAATCGTAAATAGAGAATATCCATGAAATTAATTCTAAGTCCAGTGTGGAGTCTAATCCAAAATAGTTTTCAAAACCAGAACCTACATAACACGTAGAGAACGTAATATGTTAATAATATACATTATTGACTTTTACTTCAGACGAAATCCATGATTCAACACTCATAGACGAAAAATAAAAAAAATATTATGATATATGAAATAAAAGAAAAAGAACTCCTTAAATATTATAAAATTGGATAGGTACCGGGAATTATCCTTAGAAGATAAGTATGTACAGTGAGTTTTTTAGACGTTTTTATGAGAAACAATACGGCCAAACATTAAAAGCCAGTTTCGTGTTATAATTTATTTACGCAAGATATATCTACTGGATGAACAGCATCATGAATGTATCCAACATATACATATTATTTGGAAAATATACATTTGAAACAGATATAGGCTACAAATTCACGAATAACTTTCTCTTTATTAAATTTATTAATATATTTAACCGCATCTATTTTTGATATTAAAAGTATCAAAATAACGTATTGTTGTCATAGATATTGATATGTATGGTTTACATTTATATTTTATACTTATATAACTTTAAAACCCCCTACTGTACCTCAGTATTCAAATTTCATGAGCTGACTTGTGCTGCACATGTTTTTGTTGTTATTTTTTAGGATGTTTTTGTAATGTTGCATGATAAAAAGATTATCAATAAAATTACCCATATCAAATTATAATATTATTGTTGCCTATGGATTAACAAAAAAAAAGAATATTATATAATTTGTTGAGGAATTATTATTGATTTACTTATATCCTCTAAATAAAGCAAAGCTAGAAGAGGGTAACACTTTGGCCTAAGTGGTCAGAAACAAACGCAGATTCGATAAACATAGACATCGATCGACGCTTTATAGATGCTTGTCTGTTTTCACTTTGGAACCAAATTTTAGTATCAAAAATTTTAAATATTAAATAAAAAATAGTTTCACAACTACAATTTCTCTGAATGTGAGTAATATACATTTAAAATGATTTCGGAGCTAGGAAAACTTATTTTCGTTTCACTTCAAACACGAATGACACGATTACAAATTGACCGTACATAAAAACTCTTTGAAACTCTGCCCGTCGCTTGAATGAGGGAATTATGCTAACAAAAGACTTTAGACGAGATTATCTTATTTGTTTTAATATACAAACTTCAAACTTTTTAGATAAACATAATGAATGGGCGACAGCATTATGGTGTCTTTATTCATCAGCCAAAATATGAAGATTAAAGATTTTACCGGTCGGAAAATACTATGAAATTTATTACCTTCCCTGAACGGGTTTTAGGTCCTTCTTAATGCTCTCTATCTCTAATATTACAAAATTAAATATATACGCATAACGTGGAACCGGCAGAATTGTTGGTTCAAGGTCACCATCTTCGTCATACATAAGCACGAAATAATGCAACAAATCGATAGCTCGATTATCGTATACTGATTTTTACAATATTTCATAGTCAGAGACACCTCTGTTACATGCTTCTTCACACAGCTGATATTCCTTGTTTTTCTAACATGACAAAGAGCGATCGATGTCTCTGGCCATCCAGAATCAAATATCTGAACTAGGTGATTACAATCAAAGTATTTAATTATCTTATAGTGCGATATACATATTTTAAAAAGATTACCCGAATTGGGCGAAATTTAGATTATATGGAATATTTCCAAAAAGTCTTTTTAGTGTATTTTGATTCTTAACGAACTGGCCACTTCAATGCCAAAAAACGGCATATCAGATTTTGACAATCTTTATGAAAGCGTATAATAACATTAATGTAGTATCGTACTTCAGTTGACTTCCGAATCAGATGGAAAAGTTTAATTTTTTTTTTTAATTTTCGAAAGAGCAGTTAACGCAATCGTATAAATGCTTGAAAAATCTTGTAGATTTTCTACCGAGGAATAGTTTAAAATAAATATTTTTTAAGCTTATGCATATTTGAAAATTTTTCTTAAATTGTCTACTGAAATCGTTATGATACATCAATTGTATTGTAAATACATATTATTAATAATAAACTGTGGTATGGTAACTGTGGTGGTGTGCTTAACTTTGTGGTGGGGCTTTGAGTAGGCGCGTCTGGGTAGGTATCACTCACGCATCAGATATTATACCAACAAAAAGCAGTAATCGGTACTGTCGTGTTCCTGTTTGCTAGTGTAACTAAAGGCACAGACAAAATATCTTAGTTCCCAGGCAAAAGGCTCAGTTAGGGTTACATTAAATCAAAAATAGTTCATCATCATCATCGTTTCATCGTTTTTGTCCACTGCTGGATATAAGCCTCTCCAAGCGCACGCCACTGTGGTCTTTCTCCGGCTACTCGCATCCAGCTCCTGCCTGCCGCCTTGCGTATTTCGTCACTCTACCGTGCCTGAGGAGGTCCTACACTACGTTTGCTGAGACGCGGTCTCCACTCTAGAACACGTCTTCCCCAACGGTTGTCGGTTCTACGACAAATATGACCAGCCCACTGCCACTTCAATAATCTAATCCGGTTGGCTATGTTATAAATTAGTTATACAGTTTATATAAAAAGAACATTTTGTTCACTAATGAGATATTTCTTTTGTCAAATATTTATTTACATTAGAATTATTTTCATAATAAGCGCGTCTAAAACCAGAAAAAAATGTGATTTCACCCGCGCAACCCTAACTCGTGCCTCTCGGTAGGCATGAACTCATTTCCATACTCTTTCTATCTACAACAACCTGTAGTATTATATTTTCGTTCTTGTTGCCCTTATTAAACAAATTATCATGAAAAATATGGTGTAGTCTTTGTAAATGTTTTCGTATTATAAGCAATTTACTTTGTTTTTAATATCATATTAGAAATGTTACATTTTTTTCTACTGAACTTGTAATTTTTTCTCTCGTATTTTATTCTTTTATTGTTTTAATCATATCCGTGCTTGAAATGTACATTATATATAAAATTTTATTTTAACTTCGAAATATTATTGGTAAATATTTTATTGGTAAAAGTATACCTATCTATTGGAGGAGTTAAGAGTATATAAATAAAAAATAGAACATCACCAGGTATTTATAATTTTGATTACAATCGTAGAATGGTGGCAAGAATGCGAGCAGGATTTCTCAGTTGATTCATAATTCCTCAGCGAATAATGACCCAACCCTTCCGGATCATTATATATTCAATAGAGTTTTGTTACGATTATCAATTATTAAGCAAATTTATTTAGTTTCATCAGTTTCAGATCCTATGATAGTGTTAAAGCTTAAGTAGGTTTAATATAGTTTCTTAAAGCGTACTTTTATTTTTAATTTTATCAAATTTCACGTTATTTTTAAACTAAATATTATTTTTATTTTAATTCATTAATATAAAAAGTTTATATTAATGTCTAAAGGTATAAATTCAGTTTAGATTGAACAAACTCAATGTATAATATTTTAAATTATTAATTCTTAAAAAGTCCTACAGAAACTCTGTAACATTGAGTCTTGATTGCTTTTAATATTTATATTTCTTACATAAATTATAAATAGCAGGTATAATCAAAAAAATCCTAAATTCTTTTTACTTTTTCTTAAAAGACGTAAGATTAATCCTTAAATATTATAAAAACATTTCTCATTTCTTTTACAAATGTATATGTACATATTTTGCGTACTAAATACAAAGATCACTTCGTTGCGAACTCATTTGCTAGCTCACCATGGACCAGTATGAGAGAAGACCAAAATGTCATTATATTCTAGAGCTATACGACTGACAGCTCTGAGCATTAAAAGCGTGATGCTTTCAGTGGAAAACAACTTCTTATGACAGCATCACATAATAGATTTGCTCGTAGCTTTAGGGCTGATTATAAATGTAGTCTAGAAAAAAACGTGTATCATCTGTAATTTATTCATACTTAAGATCCACCGACGAACAGTGGATTAAGGAAAATAAATGTTTGTTAATCCAATCCTTTCAAAGTAAAGTCCATATTTTTGTCTTATAAACTTTATAAAAATAAATCTTACACTATAATGTAGATACTGTTTAGGTTTCTCAAGATATAGTTTTATAATGCCAAGCCAGGCTTCTTACAAAAATATTATTAAGTGTAAATGTTGTTCAGATTTCAAAACTTTTGAGACCATTGTTTGTTCCTTAGGATTAACTAAGTCTATACAGGATCTGGTACGATATTTGTTTTTAAAAGTGAGTGAAATACAGTCAATTTCATGACTTCTGTTCATGGCTTCATGACTTCTTGATTCTTCTATTATCATTTTGTAATATGTCTATAATTAAAACGAATTATTTACAGGTAAGTTTTGATAAGATTTATACAAAGGTTTTTTTTTTAATAATAAGGCTACATATCGAGTTGAGACACATTTATATCACACATACGTAAGTATTTATATCACATTATATGTACGTACCCTATGTATACACATAATATAGTAAGATTAAATAAAACAAAACAAGATATAATATGCTTGCCTTGTTGTTGAGTGTATAAACCACTAAGGGCTTATTTATGTAATTTATTTATAAAGTTCTAACATTTTCAGTCTTAACTCGATAGGAGCTCTCTTTGAACTCAATGGATATATTTCTAAATTATTTAATTTTCATTATTGTAGACGCCCAACATTCGATGATTTCCGATGATTCGATGATAATGTGATATAAATTGTGATATAGAATCAAATGTCATAACACCGTGTTGAACGCTAGGGTTACCCTTGTAACATTAGATAAACACCTTCATATATGTATGAAGGTACGGTGTTTTCGTGATATATTTCAAATCAAAATAAACTTTATTCAAGTAGGCTTTTACAAGCTCTTTTGAATCGTCATTTTACAATTAAGTGAAGGTATCACCGGTAAGAGCTGAGATGGCCCAGTGGAGAGCTGAGATGGCCCAGTGGTTAGAACGCGTGCATCTTAACCGATGATTGCGGGTTCAAACCCAGGCAAGCACCACTATATATATATGTGCTTAATTTGTGTTTATAATTCATTGCGGTGGTGAAGGAAACCATCGTGAGGAAACCTGCATGTGTCAAATTTTACTGAAATTCTGCCACATGTGCATTCCACCAACTGACATTGGAACATATGTTCCAAAGCCACTCCTTAATGGAAGATTTACAGGCTGTTACTTTACTTTTTTTTTACATAAATTATAAATGATTCTTGTATGTATTGTGAAACCTTATCAAAGCCACGCTAAGCGATCACAGATGAAACTATCGTCAATATTTGGTAAAAAGCAGACGGCCATAAAGCTTTGAATTAGTTTTTGTGTAACATAGTAAAATAAATAAAATAAAGTCTTTCAATCTCAAAGTCCGATAGGATCGGTATCCAGCATGTTTGGATACAGCATAGAAAATTTACACAGATTATTTTGCTTTTAACACAACTTACTTACTTCATACAAATCAAAAATCATAAATCAAAATATACTATTTTAAAATATGCTTTTATAAGCACTTCTGAATTTAACAAATATACCTGTTCGGAAAGTTGATTCTACCGAGTAGGTACGATCGGCAAGAAACTCAGTAGTTACTTTTTCAACATTTACACATACAGTCATTTTACTTAATACACTTAGGTATATGTATCTCTTATCTTAGTATTTAGCTGAGATGGCTGAGTGGTGATCCGAAATGGCCCAGTAGTTAGAACGCGTGCATCTTAACCGATGATTGCGGGTTCAAATACAGGCAAGCACCACTGAATATTCATATTATGCTTCATTTGTCTTTATAATTCATCTCATGCTCGGCGGTGAAGGAAAACAACGTTAGGAAACCTGCATTTGTCTAATTTCATCGAAATTCTGCCACATGTGTATTCCACCAACCCGTATTTGAACAGCGTGGTGAAATATATTCCATACCTTCTCCTCAAACGAAGATGGGGGCCTTAGCCTAACAATGGGAAATTGACAGGCTGTTCTTGTTTTTGTTGTATCTTAGTCTAAGAAGAATTGTTTCCAGTCACTCTTCATTAATTTAAACATAAGTAGCTCGTGGTCGTGGCTCAAGTTATGTGCGAGTATACGCATACATAAGAGCTACACATATTGACATCTTATAACGGCGGGTTATATAGGCGGTGTAAGAAATGGTTCATGCTAATCTCTGAAGACGGAGGTGACCCTCTTCAAATGGCAAATATCCTAGGTTTCCTATATAACTTATATATGCATAGAAATGCTTATACATTTCCAATCAACGATGCCTCAATAGCTACTTAGCAAAATTATATTAGTAAATATGATCCTTTAATTAAATGTCGTATCATTGATTTGAGCATCTGACACAAGCCTTAAACTTTAATTACCAGGATAAATAATATAAATATTGGACCACATCACATACATTACACTGATCTCGATGTAAGTAGTTAGAGCTAGAGTTTTATGGAAAATCAGAAGTAACGACGGCACTACAAAAAACCAGACCCAAGACGACATAGAAAAATAATGCATTTTTATTACATCGACTCGGCCGGGAATCAAACACCAGACAGTATCAATGACCACGGAGATCGTCTCCTACGATATTAGGAATATTTGTAATAACATATCGTATGTATTGATGATTCCATTAATTCTAGTTAAATCTGAAAAGAGTGCATAAATCCCAAACTCATATACATTCATAATGTAACAACAACACCGTTATTGAATAAACCACGTAGCTGAGTATACACTGCGAATAGAAAATATATGCATTTGATTTATGTATTTCATATGTTGTACGAGCACGCTTCGGTATCGTATATTCGAAAACAACGTATCGAAATTGAATGTGTTACGTGACTATTATGAGTAAAACATGGACGATTTCTGCCGACTGCTCTATAAGATATTTTGCTATTTTGATTTTGGTATGGATATATAAAATACACTTACCTACAATATTTTAAATGTGCATTTTGAACCTTATATTGGTATTCCTAGCATACAGTTTCACCTGGCTATTCAGGTAAAAAATCTTTTAAACGACATTTCATTTCTCAAGAAATCCTTAAACTATATAACGGATACAAATTTCAATTCTCTGTGACTCATGTAGTTTATGATCGACCTTGATAAGATTAGTTTAAATACTTACATAGCTATATATATCTTAATGTGTAATAATTAAAGTATTGGGTTCACGAGAATTTACTTATTATAATAAGATAATTATCGATGTATTTAAATGTCATATTAATACATAAATATCTTCATGAAAAGGATATATGTTACCAAGAAATTTCCTGCAATTCTTATGGTTGAAATATTTTTGCGTTCTAATGAGGAAATTTTCATTTATTCATATTATATGTACTTTATTTATATTTGTAGTTTTAGAAAGACAGCGAAAACTACTTCGATTGTAATTCCTTGATTGTAAATCCTATCAAAGGTTTATTTATATCAAGCTGAAGACTTAATAACAAAATTTGCATTTCTAAGTGACTACGGATCGTAACTTGTCTCTATACTAATATTTTGAATGCGTTAGTAACTACGTCTGTTGTCCGCTTGCCCGCCAGTCTACCTGTCCCTATGTCCGACTATATGCCTGTCTGCCAAACTACCTTTCCGTCTGTTCATCTGTCCATACGTTCGTCTGACTGTCCGTCTTAGATGACCAAACTACTGACCCAAATTTGGTTATATTTACTATGAAGCAATCTTAAAATCCAAGAAAGGACATCAATGCTTATCATATAGGTATATTATAACTAGTATACGATACTTCACTGTCAATAATCAATGACTAATTGAGTAGGTATTATACCATTTAGCAATTCGGTTTGGAGGTGGGCTTGGCTTAGTCAATACGAATTAACTAATGAATGATAAACATAATCAAATAGACAGGAAACTCCTAACAATATTATAGGCATACTATTAGCGTAACACACGAGTACTATTATGTTTATGATATATACAAACAGTAATACAATCCGAATGTTTAAATTTATTATTGTTTAATTTATTACTTTGGACCTGGTAAATTAACTATTAACATAATGTATTTTATTCAACTTTAACATAAAGCATTTTGATTTGTCAATTTATTCTGAGTTTCTTTCGCCGGTTCTTCTTAGGTCTGTGGTATTATATTTCGAACCGGTGGTAGATTTTCGACTATCAATAAGAAAGTATAAACACTTCCATTTTGAATAAAGGTTTTTGACGTGACTTTGACTTATTCAACTCTACAGCAGGTTCAAAAAGCAGTCTACAGTGAGAAGATACAACAAGAAACAATCGTTGCTCTTCGAAATATTTAATACCTGTTAGTATTGGTGCTAAATGATGTCGCTATTCACAAATTACTTAGAACTATCTGACGGTACGTGATCACCGGCCTTCTGATCCTTAATGAAATATTAACCTACATCATCAAGCTCCACCAACCTTGCTAACCTTGGTAACAGAAGATATGATATCCCTTAGTAACTGAGAGATAATTACTCTGGCTCAGAACATAAATCGGTTGATACGTAAGTGGCAGATTTTCCACCGTCATTATCGTTTTCAAAGATATATAAAATAGTAATGAAGATTAACATATTTCAGATACTGAGGCATTGCGTTAAGACTTCATTATGTATCTAATATTTTTAAACGATGACCAAATGAATTATGTAATACTAGCTGACCCCTTTGGAATTTTGCTTGGACAAAATTGTAGCACACAAACAAGCGTCTCCCATTTTGTTTTCTTGAGAATTATCTAAAATAGTAGTCTATGTCGTTTCCGGGGCTTAAGCTATCGCCATACTAAAATTCATATAAATCGATTTAGCGATTTAAGCTTGAAGAGGATATAGACTACTTTTGCATTTGCATTTAATAATATTTAAAGTTATTTATTACTCTATTCGTGCTGAATCACTGGCGTTACAATTAGTTAATACATAATTGTATGGATATGTGACCATTCACAATAAATAAAATTTATTGGCATTTTAAACATAATATAATACCATTAGTTATATTGTATTTTTCAACCGACTTCAAAAAGGAGGAGGTTATCAATTCGTCTGTATTTTTTTATGTTTGTTACCTCATAACTTTTCACTTCTTTTCTTTTGATTGTTGGGGCAAGGGCACCGTGGCTGACACCGACTCCAAATATAACAATAATTACATGATATAATCGTTAATCGACTTTTAAGTAGTCTAATATTTTTCATTTCATTTAACTTAGGAAGACTCTAAAAAATATGTTGAATACGCAATTATTTTTATTACTTTTTCGTGCATATTCATTTGTTTTAAAATAGTGTTTTGTTTGAAGTCGGTTTTTCTTTTTGTTAAAATTTTTATTTATTTTTTGACTTTAAGTGAAGATGATGTTGACTAACTATTTTTTTTAATATGGATAGATTAAGCGTTCCGTTTATATGAGTCAGAAACTACTTCGAGGACAATTTCGAAGGAAACTTGCGAATAAAGCAAAAATAGACTTTCGAAAATGCGGATTTAATACGTCACGCGGCGTAAACTACAAAGATCCCTCGAAAGAGCTGTAATCGAACTCAGCAAAAAAACTTTGAAAAAGACCAACTATATTTTGTACATCATATGACATCAAATCACATGTACAAAATTTGATTAAAGATAGTAAGAAATTCTGCCCCATATCGCACCCTAACTGCGAGCCGTATAGGAGTTCCATCACTACATAGTATAAAACAAAGTCGCTTTCTCTGTCCCTATATCTTTAAATCTACGCAACGGATTTTGATGCGGTTTTTTTAAAAGATAGTGTGATTCAAGGGGAAGGTTTGTGTATATAATACATGAACAATATAGTAAAGAAACACTGATAATTTTAGAAGTTTGCGATGTGATGTCGTAAATAAACAAATTCTGTAGTAAATTTAGTATCAGTATTGCACCCGTGCGAAGCCGGGTGGGTAGCTAGTTGATTATAATATTCGACTATGATAATTACATAAATATAACCACATTACGGAAGGTGACTCAAATATCCAAATAACCTATAAATAAAAGATTTGACTGAGTATCGCTAACGTGCTCCTCAGAATTGTTCCGTTCCCTTCCGTTCCGTTACTTTGTCATGGATCCTGTGCTCAGAACCTTACCAAACTTTCACCAAATTACCCTTGAAGTATATATCTATACTTATAATAAATCTGTAGGGAAGTCAATTCTGTACATGAAATATTTTTACAAAATAACTATTAGGGGGTGCTCAGGGGTCGATACTGATGGCAAAAATGCAATCAGTAAAATTTTTGTCTGTCTGTCTGTCTGTCCATATAACCGTTATAGAAACAAAAACTACTCGACGGATTTTAACGAAACTTGGTACAATTATTTTTCATACTCCTGAGCTGGTTATAGTATACTTTTCATCACGCTAAAGTCCATAGAAGCAGAGCACTGAAGGGAAATGTCTGAAAAACGGGAAAGTTACCCCATATTTTGAGCTTCCGTCGCGTGTTTAGCCTTAATGGTTAAAGCTACACAGAAATCATGTATTACGGAAATGTTCTCCTTAAAATTATACAAAAAATATCCCATGACAGCCTATGTCTATCTTTTATGGTTGACTAACAATAACATGTGTCTCTCCCAATAGCTTAGTAGTTCGAAGCTTTCTGATTATATTTGTCTATTCCTACGTTTGTAACACTCTCAATCATCCCAAATTACAAAAGTTGTTAACTTTTGTAATTTGGGATGATTGACTGTATTGATTTGAATTGATTGTATTAACTATTCCATAAAAAATATATCATAGAAATCGGTATAGAAACACCAAAGTTATACATAAAATACGCTAATAATAAAGCTATCGCACGTGAGTACTAAATCTATACTATTATATAAATCTCTAGAGTCTGCTGTACACTTATTTTTGTCGTAATTCGTCATAACTGTGTTCTTTGACTGACTTAATTTTTACCATTTTTGAAATTTTTGTGTGTCTGTATCATTATAAAAATTGGCATACAGGAAAAACATGTACTTGCGCAAATCATTGGCTATCTATACATACAAAAGTATATGTAGATAGCCAAAAGGATGTGTTTGCATGTATGTCATCGATAAACTCAGAAACAATTTGATAGATCATTATGAAAATTGGTATGTTTATCTATTGTTTTATGGAGAAAGTAATTATTTCATCCGTATCATTAAAAATAACCAACAGATGGCCCCTATGTGTATCACAATACATTTATATTCCGATCAACCGATAATTATAAAATATGAAATAAAAAATGAAAATCTATTCAAAAAGCATAACAACTAACTTAATTTCCGTCATATGCCAATAAACATAAAATAATCACAACAATAATAATTGTCATTTTAAAATGAGATAATTATTATAAATTACATATATGGGAAGAAGTGATTAGCTGTTTTGATTATAAGAAAGAAAACAATAATCATAATTGGTAAGTATACTCATAACTCCAATGACAATGAATCTTTACTATAAAATGTAAACGTAAGACACATAACAAAAAAAAACAACTTATTTATATAAATAGAAACCACCATGCCATTGAAGAAACAAAAGATCGGAATATCAACAATATATGCGTAGCGTCATCCAAAAGAGCTACGGAAACAACACACTAACAAGAAATACGTTTAGAAACAAATATAATCCGAATTTCTACTTTAAGAGCTGCCAAAACAGTTAGTCAACGAAATGATCAAGTTCCAGATCTTCAAACAAGCATCTTTATCAAGAGATACTGATAAACCTGACAAGCCCAATTACTGGATGATGAATGATTAAAAAATATTAATTCAAGAACTAGAACCAATCTCAATAAATCAGCCTTCAATTACTATATAGGTTATGATAACAAGATGAATCCCGATGTGATCATTGGTTCAATGAATATAGTATGCCCATATTGTCACACTAAATAAACTGCTGCAAACTATATAAATAACTGCAAATATTGTACAATACAATAATTTCGCGTCTACGTTTAAAGTGTATCATATGATTGGTTCACTTCTTCCAGTATCTGATCTGGGGATTATATTCCCCAATTTCTGGACATTTATTTCACGGACAACGTAGAAAAAGATGAAGAAGAAGATGCATGTTCAGTACCACAACTAATTGAGAAATCATCGCTAAATTTAGGATTATGCCTAAAACTGCTCTAGATAGTGAAACAACAAATGATTCAAAGTAATTATCAATGCAGATAGAACGCAGAGCATAAAAGGCGTATTAAAGCTTCCATAGCTCCTGAAGTCACAGCTGTAATTGTCGGTACAGATATTACAAAACGAGGTATTGTTATGACTAAGCCACACAAAAACAATCAAGGTGTCGCTGAAAAATATCAATCGTATGACAATTATTACGATTATCCATTATGATTATGCGAGCAGAAGATGGATATCATCTCGGACTGTATCAAAATAATCTCACGACTGGCTCTGTGACATCGAAGAGTTTGATTTTTATGCGTGTCGTATAATTAGAGATAATCAATCTAACTATATTCTGAAGTATCGTCAACTGTTTTAACAATTCATTGTTGCCATGTACGCTATGGTCGAGAACGAAGGATTAAGCTACATTCGATGCAACCAATCAAAACTTCGAGCCAAGGGTACATTTATTTACGAGATACATACAGATGACAAGGTTGTAAATGTTATATCATCGATATTTGATAGAACCGGATAATAGAGGACATTTTTGGTGTGATACAAACTTTTCTAGACTATAGAAATTTAATTAAAATTATCATCGTACCAACTTTACATCGAGATTACACCAACAAAAACATTTTCATAAATTATATGTGTTTCCGGATTCAAAAAAAGAAGATATGATCTTGATAAATAAGTTTTGATTAGATCTCGCATATTTCTTGATTATTTGTACATTGTAACGGTAATTAATTACAAAATGAAAAATTAAAAAAATATTTTTCTACGACTAATGCCCAGCGAAGCGGGCGGGTATAGCTAGTTTTATAATAAAAAAAGAATTATCAAAATTGGTTAACGTGATTTTCAGTTATTCACCTATTTGTCGCGCATATACATAATGCAAATTTAAGACTTATGTCGTTTTCATATGGATACCATCATCGGAAAAAAATAAAAAAAAAATGGGACCTCACGGGAAGCACTATCTTTCAAACAAAAAAAAATTATCAAAATCGGTTCACCCAGTGAAAAGTTATGAGGTAACAAACATAATAAAAAAAAAAAGAAAAAAAAAACAAAAACAAAAAAATACAGACGAATTGATAACCTCCTCCTTTTGGAAGTCGGTTGAAAAGAAATGTCCTTCGATTTGAAATGACGTGATTATTATTACAATGAATGAAAAGTTATAGCTTTTACATTAGAAATAATTCAGTAACAATTAATTTATAATTCGTTTTGTTTGGTTTTTATTAAAAAAGATTTAATCATCCATATTTGGTTTCTATTATATTTAAATGCATTTACAATTCCACATTTTAAAAAAAAATCTCTTTCCAAGAACTCCTATAATAATATTTAGCTCTGTTTCCTTGTAATGTCAAAATGACTTCCCCAAGTTCAATTTCTAAAGTAATGTCGGTATAAGTGGATATACCAGCGTTAATGTATACGGAGAACTAAATCAGTTCAACCCTAAATAACAAACTTTGTCGCAAGTTAAAACAGACTAGAAACATCAGGGGTCGCCTCCGGTCCCTGACCGACGCCGGACATTGTAACAAAGACCGATATGGGTATCCCAGGACTATTATGGTACTGTCAAAAGTAACAACTTAGAGTGATTAATTCCCGGATTTCAATTAGTAATTTAAGAAAGAAACACAGGTCAGACTGAAATGTCAATTTTGTTGAGTATCTTCATATGTATTTAAAACGTTTGCTTTATATGAAGAACTAAATTAGTAGTGCCTTTAAATTTTTACATCTACTTTAAACATTTACCTATTGTAGAGGAGGTCGACTTACAATCAACACCAAAAAATACTAACTTTTACTGGCAATCAAATCCTTGATTTATTTAAATAAAAAAATTGATGGATCTTCATAACAACATTTTAGGTAACACCGAAAGTAACCGATGTAGCCCGAAGAATTTCTGAATGCAGAAACTGGCAATGGGTGGGGCACATTAATCGGAGAACTCAGGCCTGCTTCGGTTGAAAGATTCTTAGGTGGTCTCTACAAAGTAGACTGATGATCTTATGAGGGTTGCGGAAAACTGTTTGATGCTTTAGTCCAGCAGTTGATGTCTTCCAGCAGGCGTGTTGACGTTTAAAAATGTATTAGATGTTTTACGTACCTCACGAGTAGTATGGAATATTTAAATCAACGACTAATTATTATTAAACTACATTTAAATATAAAATAATACTTTAGCTTATTTTAGCCGCAAAAAGATAGCATATATTTTTAAAATTAGTTAGGCGTTTACAAACGCGTTTGGATCTTTGCAGGATTAAATTGATTGAAAGGCTACCACGTTTTCGAAACATTAATTGAACCGAAAATCTATTAATAAGAAACTAACAATTTCCCCAATAAAATTATGTACAAGAATACACAGGAAAATCGTATTAAATCTATTTGAAAGTTCGATACTCCATCTTTTATAAATATGTTTTTAATCATTTTAGTATTAGTTTTCGGGAAGTTTCGATAATATCCTAACGAATCCTAACGAATGCATTTGATTTCAGAACTAAGAATGTACACAAGTATTATGTAGTTTAAAATTAAATAAAAATATTGTTGCACTGGTTTAGTAACCAAATAACTATAGAAATGGTTTTGTTACATACATATTTGCACTATAATTGCGTGTTGCGTTCTATTTTTTTCATTTAAAGAAATAAGTCCACATCTACCGAGATTGTAGCCGTCTTAATAGCCTTGTAGATTGCATTTCTCTTTATAGTTTTCTAATATTGTTCTTATCGACAAAGTTCTTCTTTATTGCATTTTTCTTAACAGTATTTTTCAAGCAGTTTTAAAACAATTTAATACAAATTTAATTAATTATTCGTACATATATATGAAAACGCTATTGAAGCAAAAATATTACTGGTTCATTTATGTCAAGAGTTTTAAAGTATCATTTCAGACATTATTCACCAGTAAGTAATTATACCATTTACAGTGTAGGTTATTTGTATATTATTATATTAAAAAATAACAAATATTCGCTTTTGATTTGCTGGAGGCAATAAGCTGATATTTTCATAATACTCGTAGCTTTTAACAGATTAACTCTTGGCAAAATAAAATGACAGCGCTAATTTCAATCTAAGTATATAACTAATATATCTTTAATACGTTGTTAAGATACGAAAACATTATTAGTCATTAATGTTATATCTTTTTTGCAATAGAATTAAATTTAAAAGACAAGTGTTTGTTGGCACTGTAAAAATACAAATAGAGATTGGTGCATTATTGTAAAACTTGATTTTATTTTGCCATCCCGAAATACTGAAATTACACAAACAATGCAAATGAAGTAGATTAGTTAAATTATTTTAGTTGAGAATACGTTATACAAAAAGAACGTTAAATACTAGAGAGACAAAGGTTATACACATTTAAATTTAAAATCACGATTCTCGTTTAAATCAAGGTCCTGCATTTTATGCGGTAGTAAAAATCAGATTAATCTCTTTCATCAACGCCTCCTGACTTCTAATGAGCAGCATAGAAGAAAATGCACTAATTGAAGAAGGAAAACTTAATGAGAGACCGCATCTGGTTGAGAAATATTTATATATAAATTATATAAAAGCGAGCTTTTCCATTATGACTCCATGTCTTAGAACCCATTTGTAAAATCTTATTTAAGTATAAAATATAAATGACGATTCAAAATGATTTTAAAAGCCTGTTTGAATAAAGAATATTTTGATTCTGATTCATCTTTAAAAAAGACATATAGACGACATCGATAACAAAGATTATATAATATATATGAATTATTCGCTATTTGTTAATTGGAAAATAAACTCAATAGTTATAATAAATGCAGTTTTAATATAACCGACGAAAAAACAAGGCTCTTTTTACCCTGTATGTTACGACCGACATTTATGATTTTTCCCGGGGGTAATCTATGCATGCCTGGCTCGTTTGTATAGGAGCTAGAATATTTTAAAATACAACAGACCTCGAGGTCCCCGGTTCAAGCCTAGAATCAGGCCAATAAAAAAAGATTAAAATAATATAATAATTCTCAGTACCGGGGTCTCTCGTAACTCAGAAAGTATAGAAAGCCGTTGGATCCTTCGATTTGTAGAGGATTTTATGTCCCATCGGATTTTAAGATCTTAGTGTCTATAGTACCTACTAGAGTATGACTGTGTTTGCCTATAATTTTGTTGTTCAGCAGTCAGAGCATAGAAGCCAATACCTTTTTGATCAAGGGGACTGTGCGTGAAATATTTTTGACGCCCTAGCGAGAATCCGGGGGGGGGCGAGGCATTTTTATAACCTGAAGGTTTGAGCCACGTGGATGTACGAGTAATACGGTTCCATTGGAAGAGCCTGAAAATGTGTGTGTTCCTTGGTGGTAGAGATTTGTGCATGCCCGCCTGGGTAAGTACCACCCACTCATCAGATATTCTATCGCTAAACAACAGTACGCAGTATGGTTGTGTTCCGGTTTGAAGGATGAGTGAGCCAGAGTAACTACAGGCACAAGGGACATAGCATCTTAGTTCCTAAGGTTGATGGCGCATTGACGATGTAAGGAATAGTTAATATTTCTAACAGCGTCATTGCCTATGGGTGATGGTGACCACTTACCATCAGATGGCCCATCGGATCGTCTGCCAACCTATAACTTAAAAAAAACCATAGCACCTCCGACTTTTGAGATGCTCTCCGAAGGCCTAACTTTCAGGTCTTACTTAAACCTCGAATCAACCCAAACAAACCAGCATCACCGTGCCATCTGCAAAACATTTTTTTTTTCCTGTCTTCAGATCCTCGTACCTTCTTGCTCCATGTACGAAATGTGTCTGTTGCGCTAGTAGCTATCAAAAATCATCTGCAAAAAGAGTGTCAGCAGGACTATCATCAAGATTAAAAACGTTAATGATATCGGCCCTTATTGCAAACAGTTGTGACTATTATCTACCTAACATTGTTATAATAAAATTTTAAATAACGGTTTGGCTTGCGATTTCATTTATTTAATGCGGATCTAAATAAAGCTGTTTTTCTGTAATAACCGCAAGACCGGACGCGCTCGTGTTCTAACCACTGGGCCTACTCGTCTTTTTGGAGTTTCATCCATTTATTGTAGCATGAAATAATAGTCGTATCATTTCAAAATACAATTTATTACCTATACGATGACATATACATATTTGAAAATAATGAACGCGCACCTAAAAGGCACTTATGATTAACGACTCATTAATTAATAAAATTTATATATTTTCCACGATAGTAATTAAAACCTCATTAATGAAAAGCAATTTATAGTTCATTTTATTTCAAAGTTAAGTATTTATTTATTTTTACTCATATATTATTACATTTTTAAATATAAAATACAAACATATGTATAAAATATATTTAAAAATATAAAATACAGAGGCCAACCAGTGGCGGGAACAGGGTCTAAGCCACCGGTGGTCAGGGCTCCAAAGAGAGGAACTTCCTCACAATACGCGCCGTGCCGAGGAGTACAGCCTTCTGCATCAGGCCCTTGACCCAGCTGCCTAACGAGAGCCTCTTAAGATGTTGGTCGAGGCTCTTGGCCATGAGGCCATTCGCTGAAACAACTATCGGCACAATAACTGCTGTATCCACATCCCACATGTCGACAACCTCGTGAGCTAAGTCAAGATATTTTATTTGTTTATCCTTCTCAGCTTTCACGAGATTCTCGTCATGAGGGATGGTGATGTCAACAATTATCGTGCGGCGCTCTGACCGATCTATCACCACTATATCAGGCTTGTTGGCGACAACAGTCCTGTCAGTGATTATAGATCGGTCCCAGTACAGTGTGATATGACCATTCTCGAGAACTGGGTCGGGCACATACCTGTAGTATGGTACCTCTGATACCACAAGACCGTATCGAAGTGCAAGTTGTTGATGGATAATCTTGGCCACTTGATTATGTCTGTGCAAATACTCTCCGTTAGCAAGACGAGAACAACCGGAAATAATATGTCTAAGGGATTCGCCCGGAGTGTGACACGCCCGACATATGTCCACCGTGCCATCCCTCACAATATACTTCCGGTAATTGTTCGTCATGATAACTTCGTCCATAATCGCACAGACAAAACCTTCGGTTTCACCAAATAGGTTGCCGAACCGTAGCCAAGATACGGACGCCATAAAGTCCACATCGGGTCCATGAAGTGCCCGATAGAAGCGTCCGTGTAACTCCTTGCTCTTCCATACCTCCCTGCGGTTCTCAGTACTTAGTACTACAGGCTTGCGCCAGTTCTCTTTACCTAAGGAGAGCGGAGTTAGCCCTTTGTCCATTATAACTACATCTCGGTGCATATCCAAGTCAGTGTGGAGGAAATACTCCCTGAGTTTGTATACCTCACGGTTATGTAGGGTCTTGGCATTTAAAAAGCCACGGCCACCATATCTCCGTGGGATATACAATCTCATCACCGAAGACCGAGGATGATGCATTCGATATGTAGTAAGCAGGACACGGACTCTCCTATCCAAGGCGTCTAGTTCTTTTTGAGTCCACTTGAGTATGCCGAAAGAGTACATCAAGACCGGCATGACCCAACCATTGAAGGCGCGAACCTTATTGCCACCTGATAAAAGACTTTTGAGTACCTTTTTCAGGCGACCAAAGAAACGCTCCTGCAATGATTGTTTCATGTCGGTCACATTAATGCCTAACGCTTCCGACATACCCAAGTATTTGTATGATTCGTTTGCGGACAGTGACTTAAAGTTTATGGAATCTGAAAGTTGTAATCCCTCAGATTCCATAATCTCTCCTCGCTTTACATGCATAACCGCGCATTTGTCAACTCCAAATTCCATTCTAATAGAATTACTAAAAGTTTCTGTTACCTTTAGTAACTCCATTAGTTGTGAATCTGAAGGTGCAAAGAGCTTTAAGTCATCCATGTAAAGTAGGTGGGATATTACTTTACCTCCTCTCCGCAAACGATAGCCCAGCCCTGAACTCTCCAACAGAGTACTTAGAGGGTTCAAGGCTAAACAAAACCACAATGGACTCAAACTATCGCCCTGGAATATTCCCCGTTCAATCCTTATCGGTTCGTCACTACCATGAATCGTTCGGCATCCTGGATAGCGAAGGACTGTCCGCCATTGCCCCATACATGATCTCAAGAAACTGCATAGAGTTGTATCTAATTTATACAACTCCAGCACCCTCAAGAGCCATGTATGCGGCACGGAATCATAGGCCTTCTTGTAATCTATCCAGCATGTCGACAGACTTTTTCGAGAACGACGAACCTGTTGGCTAATGGTCATATCAATGAGGAGTAGCTCCTTAGTGCCTCGTGATCCACCCCTACATCCATTCTGAGAGACAGACAAAATACTATTATTCTGTATGTGATTATTAATCTTATCTCTCAGAATGGCGGTAAGGAGCTTATAGACCGTCGGTAAACAAGTAATCGGTCTATAATTTTTAGGATCCGTTGCACTACCTGACTTATGGAGCAGGTGGGTGACTCCGGTGGTAAGGAACTGTGGTAGCGACCCAGACTCTAAAGCTGACTGGAACTGGGATGCCAAGCATTCATGCGAGCTGCGCAGCCATTTTAGCCAGAAGCTATGCAGCCCGTCCGGTCCCGGAGACTTCCAGTTGGAAACGGATCGAACTGCAGCGGCTACATCTTCAGAAGCAATGGAAATTTTTCCCATCACTTCCAAAGGCTCGCACGCTTGCCTTACCTCCAGCATCCAATCACCTTCACTGTGGTCGACGGGCACCGACCAGATGTTGCGCCAAAATGTATTCGTGGCATCATCATCTGGGCGGCACCCATCGCTCACATCCTGGTCGAGTCGCTCCCACGTTCTGTACACCCACCTTTGATCGCTCTGGAATTTGCGATTCAAGTGATAACGGTCCACTCGCCGCCTGTACCGACGGATGCGGCTTGCCCATGCATAAACTTTTTGTTTTAGGAAGTCAATACGCTCCACGACATGGGACGGATATTCTTGCGGACTGATACCTGTCCCCAAGAATGCCCGCCCCACGAAACGCATTACACGTGGACGCGTATTCCCTTCCTTAAAACAATATAGTTTTCCAATGAGCACTCTGGTCTCATTGATACGTTTCTCAATCCTGCTCTGCCAGGCCGGTGCAGCAGCTTTATTTCAAATATTATTACGGATAATGAATTTAGGCGAAATATATAATTAACTATTAGGTATTTTAGTTATGAATTGAAAATAGTAAATAGATAACTAAAACAACAAACGGGTAAACTATTAAATATCGTGCTTTCTCTTTCTATCATCAGTAATATGACATTCGCAAAACAAAGACAAAGTATTAACATACATAACCAGACCACAGCGCATATTAAGAATTTGATATTTTCGAGACGATAATACGTGAGATTACCGACTGAGGAGGTATATATGTATTTATTTGTTCCTTTAAATCGGCAATATCTCAGGGACAATGTAAGTTTTTTTAAATGTTAGAATTTGGTTGGTTTGAATTTTAGCCAAAAGTTAAAAATATTTTTGGTCACGTCGAGGAATAAATTCCACATCAACAAATAAAGACCGAAAAGACCACGAAACGTGTTTCACAAAAAAGACTCACCAAACAAACTTTCGTTTCTTTTTAAGGTGGTCCTCTAAGAGAATTTACTTTTTCAATTTCCTTCCATTTCTAATCCATTTCTAGTGCTAACTCACGTTATATTTTAAAAAACGTCTTTACAAATTTCCAAGTGGAGTTTCATGGCTTAGGTTGTATGTTTCTGTGAATCATTCAGTTTTATAACTTTATTTAAAATATATATTAAGTAAGAATTATATAGCATATTTGCGGTGGTGATGACATTTATTATATGTAAAAGGATCTAAGCTTATCTCAAATTAAAATAGATTATTTTATTATTGAAATATTTTATTATTCACAATTATATTCAACAAAAAAAAAGTCAAATGTCTTTATTTTCCGTTGCCATAGTCACATAATTAAAATAAGTATGTGACTATAGCCAGATATACCTTATGAATTTGAAATTTATTAGTGTAGGTATATATTACATAGTATTAAATAAATACATCATAATATAAAATCTTGGCTAATTAACCTTACAAATTGAAGACCATCTTCCAGTCAGTCCAGCAATTACAAATTATAATTTAAAAAAACGTCTCCTAAAGTCTACTGTTATATTATATTAAAAAATCAATATATAAAGTAATAGTGACTAAGCTTTGATAGGTACATGAATCCTTTCGATACCCATTACTAAATTGCGATTTATTTTGCTTCGCTGCACTTCACCAGTCGCGTAAAAATCGAACGTACAGAATTGCATTCTCTATTTCATTTTGAAATTTACGCGAGTGAAAAAACCAATAGCTTCATATGATAAAAACCGAGCAATTTCATTTGCGTGAACTTTGTTTACTGAGATAAAGTTTTTTGATTATATCCTGATCCCCATTGGTCTGACCTGTTTGATGTTGGTCAACAACATACCTATCACCATAACGAGTTTTCATTAAATTCGAGCTATTTTTATTTGGTGACACCAGGTATCGTTTAACTAATTAAAACATTATTGGCCTTTGTGTTAGGATTGTCATATTGACATGATATTTGGGACAAAAAAACATTTGGGATAGAAATATGTCGAATACTACTCACCTCAAACGATCACCTATTTAATATTATTATTTACATCTATCAAAATCAAATTTTAATTATTATTTACATTTAAAGACATCTTTCTGAAGTCCAGCAAGGTGATTTACGTTTACAAATATCAGAAAACAAAAGAATTGTCCTAGCCAAACCGTGCATAATTCTCTATTACATTAGTATTGTAAACGATGACTATTTTAAGCAAAGACTTTTGTAATTAATTACCAATAACCCTATTTTCCTTTCCAGTAAAGTTTTTTCGCATAATCGGTCTTAGTTAAAGATTCAGAATTGAACTTGTGAATTTCACAGTACCGAAGCAGTCGCGCAATAAAACCATTGATTTATTATCAAGTATTTTAAGTATAAATATAAATCACATTGAAAACAATGCCATTGGGGAAAGACGCGTATTGATCGCGGGCATTTCCTTGAAAGCCTCATAAATTCTTAGCTATTGTAATAAAAAACGCATCCGATAACTTATCGTAAAATAAATACGATTTATGGTGTTAATGTTTTATGTATATTTTTATTTACTTGACCTTGTACTCTTTTCAATTTAGGTCGTGGCATATTTAAATTACCGTATAAAATATACCTGACCTAGTATCCGATGTACCTTATATGGCAATAATGGGTGCAGCAATACCTACTCGTACAATGAAAGGGGTTGGCCAAGCATCGGGAATGTTTAGTATAAATAAACAATATAATAAACTATAATACTAGTCGTTATTACATTTATGATGAGTGAATGGAATACTCAACTAATAAAAGTTCTGCGATGTAATTGAAAGTAAGTTGTAGTTGTATTGCAGATGCCTAATTTGAATCATAAAGTGGAAATATTTCATGCTACAACTAACACGTGTTCGCCAAAGCGATCTTAATAAATTTTCTTTATAACATTTTACTATACCAAAATATATTACAATATATATAATATAATATATAATATCTTTCGAAGTTATCAATAGAAAAGTTGTAATTGTATTTATATTTGTAACGATACAAATAAAATACATAAATAGTAATGCATGAATTCAACTTCCAAGTTAACAAGTATTTACGTTTTGTTTTTTTATTATACATACAGTAACAATAAACTATCAATTCAGCTGGAAGACGTCCGCTTCTGGACTTAGGCTTATCCAAAGATCTCCACATCAGCTGGTCTTGCGCTACTAGCATCCAGTGGCTTCCCGCGACCCTCATCGCCACTCGAGAACGTTTCTGCTCCAACGGTCGTCGCTTCTATGAGCTTTGTGCCCCGCCCAAAGTCATTTTAGTTCAGCTATTCTTCGGGTTATGTCT
Organism: Vanessa cardui; assembly: GCF_905220365.1. Lineage (NCBI taxonomy): Eukaryota > Metazoa > Arthropoda > Insecta > Lepidoptera > Nymphalidae > Vanessa > Vanessa cardui. The sequence goes on from NC_061135.1 coordinate 7,496,184, forward strand.
GTAATTTTGGTTCGCCTGAGGATTTCCTCATTACTGATTCGGTCTCGTAAGAAAACTCCTAGCAAAGCCGTCTCCATTGCTCTTTGAGTGACTTTGAGGCGCAAAAACTGTAAAACTCTAAATTAAATGAATATGATATTCACTAGTGGATGTCTCGCATATATATAACACATATTTCATAGCAATCAATTGCCAACAATTCAGTTAATATAGGCTTTAAAACCCATAAATAAATATTAATGGAATTTCATTTCAGTAAAATTTGTATGGCACTTATGTTTATACAACTACATTAAAAGGTCTGCGTTCGGCATTGTGTTTATTAATTGGCACAAAAATACGTAATACACTGCATAAAGCCGTTTACATATAATAGCATATGATTAGAACAAAGTTATTTTACGTGGTGTACAGTAGTGTGAACTTATTCGTTTCATAAGAAATCCTTAGAAAATTACGTAAGAAGGTACGTTAAAAACCGTTATGTCTTCAAGGTGACCTTTCTTTTTCTGCCTGTCTTTGTATTTCTATTGTATACGGTTTCAGATAAAATTATTTAAACACTTTCTGTGACATTGTTTTCATTCACACGGATTTATAATAATGTTGTCATTGCCATTTAATTATTTTCAAACGTTTCAAATTATTTTATTGTGTTTGTTATTTAATACATATAGCAAACCACCAAACCAACCAATCGAGATGTCCCACGATAACCCTCGTCATTATTTTTAATGTTTTATTATCCTAGCTTAATTTAGTTTCGAGTAGGGTTTAATTTAAAGACTCTTGCGAGAGTTTTTAAGAAATAACTCTTTTATTTACACGAAGACCAAACAATTTAGAAACGGGTCACGAAACACTGTTTGCATAATGATCACAGATAAGATGGCGTCGAGGGAGACAAAAATATAGCGGATTAATGTAAATTAGCTATCTTGTCACCGCAGAATTAGACCTTTATATACATGTATAGTAAGACACAACTTAGATGTAGCATTGACAAAATTCGTAAAACCGATCACACCTGAATTAAGTACGCTAACCCAAATTATCATTATTTCTAATTTTTTTTTTCTTAAGCGAATATGATCTTTAGACAAACATAACTTGTTACTACAAGATATGATACTTCATATGACCTACTATATCCGTCAATTTGACACGTCGACTGATATGCACTTGCTTTCTCGAGTTGAACTGACGCGAGAATCCATAGCGACGGATAGCGTCGAATGGCGCGAAAAGGAGCTTTTTCTATTGGTTTTATAAATCGGCAGTAATCAGTAAAATTGAATTTACCGATGCCACATCTAAGTTGTGTTACTATACTTATGTATCGAAGGTATTCGAATCTTAATTGTGATTTTGTTTACTAAATCGTTTTTGACTTCGAATTGTATTCGGTATTATTCTAGACACGTGCAAAAACAGACGTTTTATACATTTTACAACTTACTTATTGTGGCGAAAGTGTTCGTGCTATTATTATGGTCGGCGATGTGATTTCGACGCTTCGCTCCATAATGGAAACCGCGAGCTTTTCAAAATCTGTCTACCATTTATCGATACTATATAAACGTAATAATGAATGTAATAGTAATAACGAGGTATATTTAACATCTACTTAATAACATTTTAAAATGATTGACTGGCACAAGACTTTGATTAAAACGGTCATTTTAATTTGAGACAGGAATTCCTTATGGAATATAGGTAAGCATTAAGAGAGATATTTTAAAATTCTTCTTTAAAGGGGTAACCCTGTTTTTATGAATAGGGAAATCGGTGTAAGGGTTCTGTTAATGGGTAAAAGGTAGCTGTAATAATATTTTTAAATTCATCACCTAAAAGCAGGACTTTGAAGATAATAGTTTGTATGCAAATTCTTTTTTTAAATTTTTTTTTTTCATATCTTAAATCTAAAAAAGGTTTTTAATCGCTAAGCTATAGTCTTTTATTTTTAAAAAACTTATTATTATTCTTGTTGTCGCTTCCTCTTCCTTTTTATTAAATATTATAATAAGTTTATCTGGCACTTCCTATTAACAATTACTTATCGACTACTAGACTCGGATTGAAAATTAGGTTTTCAATGAATATATTTATGTATATGTCAACACTGATACCTAGATATTGTGTCTGACCTAGTGAAAATGAGGGTATGGGCAATACAGGTCACTGAGCACTCTAATATTTAAGACAATTTAGGTAGATTACTGAATAATTTTCCAATAGGATATCCAATCAGGTCAATGACTATTTTGTTGAAATAAGAAAACATCAGTATTTATTTACAAACTAGTCAGTTGCTCGCTGGGGTTCAACCAGTTTTAAAAACAACGCCAAACATATGTAGTGTGGAAAAAATTGTAATAAAATAAAAAAAAACGTGTGCGCCTCGAGATGCACAATAGAAGTGATAACTTGAACTAATCTAAGTCTGATTATTAAATATTGAAATTGTTTAACTTGAGCAAAGCTTAAGTTATTACTTTAATTATATGTATCGCGCTGGCGCCGTAACGCGTTACGTTACGAAGTGGTTTACCCACACATACATAGAGATTACTTAAAAGAAATAAAATTGGTCTAATTAATCTTGAGGTCAGTTCAAACAAACAAACATAAAAGTAATTATGATTTCTTGGTCGACCATCCGTTTTCTAGTTCGAGAATCGAGTTTTGCAGAAAATTCTACGCGGAGAAAACTTTACGAGCTTGTACCTACAGTCCTACAAGCTCTCAACTGCATTCTTTATGTCCTCATATTGTACACTCAAAGAACGATTGAACAGCAGTTTGACATAATCGGATTTCACCAGCTGGACCGACATACTTAAGAGCGACTCGATTTCGGATTTCCGAAGAATTTAAAATTTAACACGCGTTTGATGAATTTTAGTAATACAGTATTGGTTTTTCAAATTACTTAAACTACTATATAAAATATTTGTAAAGTTGTTAAATATATAATATTTCAGTTTTACTATATTACTTTATGAAATAATACAATTAATTTTTAATATTACTTTGTACATATAAAAAAATTGAGTGTCTTTTTAATATTAAAATAACCACTTTGATACACGTGTGTACCAAATAAAAAAATACAATATTTTTCTGTCCAACTGTCTGTCTGTTTACTGCGGCTAATATCTGGGACGGCTGGACTGAAGATGTCGTAAGATCGGTATAATAAGGAGTAACTCTATAACAATAACTTATTATTTAATTCAACACACGACTCGTACGAAGCCGTAGGCACAACTAGTAAAATATATATTGTTTTACCTTTTTATCTTACCTAAAGAATAATAAAGGAATATTTATGGAAAAATATGTTGAAGGTTCTTATTTTTCAAAATTTAATATAATATCTCAAAGGAAAATATTGGCAAGTAAAATATTTTATTAAATGTTTTTAAATTCTTAACCTTGTATCTCAAAACAAAAATGCAATCTTGCATAACATTTCATGAGACGTGATCTGAGGAACGAGAAAGCAGTTTTATTTAGTACATTTCTGCAAAATTTACGAGCAACGAAAATGAAACATCTGTTTCAATTCTCTGTTCTGAAGTATTTTGTGAAGTTACAAGAAGAAGTGAGGAATTTATATCCACTGTAGTGTCGCTTCGCAGTTCGCTACAATTTCATTTCTTGCAATATTTATTCACGTTACTGACTACTTGAATCATCATTCAATTTTGCATAATTAGAACAATTATTCACATCAAAATATCTTTTTTGTAGTTTACATTCTATTGAATTACCAACCTTACTACAGGGAATGAATTTTCGTACCTCTACTTCACTCACTGACAAGTAGGAAAATTTCATTCGAGCACTTCCGTTTAAACTTAAAATGCGCTTGCGCAAGTTTCACAAATAGAGTCACGATTAAGCGCATTACATTTTCTTGAATCTCCAAGCAGAAAACAGTTAATTGTACCATAGGTCCATAAAAATAACCGATCTGATTAACACAATTTGATTTGTGTGACATTGAAAATCGTCATTCTAAATCCAGCATGGCGGTACAACCAAGATGGCGGACATCTTTTTTAAATTAATTCCTTCAACTTGGGTACCAAATAACTTACTGAGAATATAAATGTGAGTTTAATTACTAAAAAAATAAAAATAATAAAAAGTAATGAAAGTTATTTACATGCGCCACAAAGAAGAAAATATTCTTTTACACTAAAACTTTTACTTTTTACTTAAAACGTAATTTCAGATTAGATCACATTTTATACTTAGCGCCTTTAAATAAGAGCTTGTTTTTCTTTTAATTACTTACTTAACGGGACGAGACAAAATATTAGAACGGTCCTAAGTAGTCTTAAACAGAAGACACAAAGTCGATTTCAGATACAATTATGTCGGGAAACTATGTAAATCCCGGTTTAAGCATTTAAGACACAAATCGTACCTATAACAACATCAAATTATGACTATGGATTCAACTCCACAATACTGACACATCCAAATATTATGTAACAGAGAATTGTAAACTATACAACATATCACGGAAGCATATAGTAAACTACCCTAAAGTAACTACAAACATAAACAAGATAACACTGGCACACAAGCGTTGACATCAAGGACAGCCTACGGACCTACCTACTGCAAATACAAACCACAACAGTTATATTCTTAAGAATCATCCATAATTGTATTTATTAAGCTACATATATTAAATATTACAAGCAAAACATAAAATTGTACTCGTAACGTATATTATTAAGAAAGTTTCTTTATCAGACATACATTTAATGCGTTTATGGTTGATAGCACACCTTGGGAATGAAACGAACGCCTCTTGGCTACTTCTTTTGATATTGAACATGTAAATAAAAAAATGGACATAAAAAAGACGTTTCTTTCGCCGGTTCTTCTTGTGTTAGGGACAATCAATAAGTAAGTGTAATACTGCTATATTGAAAAAAAGAATTAGATTTGATTTGAGTAGACTTTATCGAAATCAAGGACACAATCTAAAATACCTGAAATATTTGAAAAATAATTACTTAATACTTAATAAGAATTAAGTATTAAAATTATCACGGTGTTTATATTTACTACTTAATAATACTTTTAACATTTGATTTTCAATTGAAAACGTCAACGTATATCAACAAGTCTCAATTTCATCTTCGATGGAACTGTTGACTTACTTTATATAAGAATAATTCATTATTTCTCATTCCTGACAAGCTAAATCGACTGTAAAAATCCTGAAGACATATTACACTGGCTACTTAATACGATTAACCTTATATTATAAATAGAAAGTATAACAAAAGTCAAGTTATTCGATAACGATCTAAAAATATATATGGCGGCGTGTTCATGAATAGAGTGTCTTGTTACTGGCACTGTAGTGGAGCATCTCGTCTATGGTAGCGGGGCGGCCATTTTTATTATATATAAATCGGAAGATCAGAAGCGCCACATAAGCGGCAGTTCGCAGTGTCCTTTTAATAGGAAGTTAATTCAATATGTTTGTTAATAAATGTTACTACAAAATTATAATACTTTACGAAGGTAAAAAAGTCGTTTAACAATTATTTGCCCAAATGTATAATAACAATTTTGAATCTGTAAGGGAAAATATATTATTTATTTGTAATCCGTATTACCTCACAATTATAGTAGAAAAATGTTTAATTTTAAGTTATTCTTCATTCTAGGGGCTTATGAAAAAAGATTAAGCAACAATTCTGATTAATCCTGATGTTAATTTAATCCTACTTTATATTCTTTAAATTTTTAATAGAAATTAACAAGAAAAATTTGAATTTCTTGGATATTTAATATTATTGCTTTACGTAGACTGCATGAAAATGAAAGCAAGATGAAAGAACAATTTAAAATTGAAGTGAAACGAATTGAAACAGTTCTCTGTTTATATGAAAATAATTTAGTTATAAGAAATATGAAAAATATTTTAGTTATAAGAAATACGAATAACAAAATATTTTAGTGTGTATTTGATGGCTTTTATAATATGTTTTAAAACAATAACTTTAAATTCATAATGATTATGAATGTTTTACTGAAAACTTTGACACTTAACCTTTGAGCAGAAAATCGGTCAGTGCAAAATAGTAATTTAACGAAATAGCCAAAAGTTGATTTTCTAGTAAAAAACTTTTAAATTTAGTTTTTCACACATTATTTTTATTACATAAATGTATATAATACAAAGATTTACGAAAACCTTAAAGTATAAAGTGGTTTTTTTTTCAGTGTGACGACACAGTACAGGGCTGTGGTGTTTTATTCAATAAAAAAAGAAGGTATAATCAAACGAAGATAATAATCTTAGGTCTAATTAATTTAATTTGTCAATTATTGAAGAACTTATTTATTCGTGTCATGACTGTTTTTTGTATAATAAATACACAGGTAATAAATATAATTACGACTTTTACCATCGTTAAAGTAAAAAAGTTTTTAAAAAACAACCTACTTTAATTTTCGACAAACAGTTTTAAGTCCTTGTTTGTCGACTTAAATAATATTTATGGTTACTTTATATTCTTTTTTCCTTTTAATTAGAATGTTTATTGAGTTAAATAGTTCAAATGAGTCAAAGAACATTTTGATTTTAATTGGAGATCATGGGATCGTGAACAACTAAAGTTTCACGAGTCTCTCTAATTGTGTTCATAATTCCCTTCGCCTAGGAAACTTGTATGACATATAAATAATTATACCACTGAAATAATTATATTCCTCATCACTATTAACATGTTTCGATTATCTGTGACAGATTATTGCATAACATTTATATTTTTATATACCTAATAATACATTTAATAACACAAGAATTAATAACATTAAATGCCTAAATATATACAAATATTAACTAAAACTAGTTACTGCATAAATCTTGACCGCATGGAATGGTGGCAAGAATGCTAGAAGCATTTCCACGTTGAATCGTCACCAGTGGAGGCAATGAGGCGAGGTGTTATACTTTTGATGAAGCTTTTTGCACCACTACTCCAATATATACCTAATATCTATATTATTATAATGTTAATGTAAAATACGTTGAAACATTAAGAATTATTAATATATTACTTCACATGACACACCTTGTGGAAATTTTATTGATCTATTTCCTAACTTTATTTTCCTGTTTCATTAATTCCATCTTGTCCTGTTTATTTCCATAATAAAAAAAGATAAAAAAGTAAAAATAAAATCTTTTGATCTGTATTAAAGGAAAACAACGTAAGGAAACATGCTTAAGCCGGATAAAATTATCTCTATTAAAAGAGGACGCTTATGTATGTACATACTTATATTTTTATTTATATACGAAGTTCTTTTAAACGTCTTACAGTAGGATGAATTGGCAGAAATTTTCACGTGAGGGAAACGCTTTATGCTTTATCAGATGACCTTTTACACTCTTTCTATCTTTCTCTTTCTATTGCATACGATTTTATATAAGTCTATTTATAGTCTTTTTAACATTTTTTTTTCAATAATAATTATTATTATGTACCTTATCAAACATTGCTTATTTATTTCATTGTGTCTGTTTATAAACAAAATACATAGTGAAAGCAACTTTCCAACTGGGTATCCCACGAAAACTCTTGTTTTTTTTTAAATGTTATAGATAGCAAACGTGTACTACCTTGATTAAAGACATCAGATATACATATTTAAATTCCTAAAATATAATTAAAAAGTATTTGACCTTGGACCCTTCCGTTCCGATGCCTATACGATATTGATTGGGAGCATATTTTTGAAAGACGTAAGAGACCCACGAAGTTTAGCTAAATAAAATGTCATATTCCACATCTACGGTAATTAAATACTAACACCGGAAAGCAGCCGCCAGCGAGAAGAAACGGCAAGAAACTCGCGTAGTTGCTCTCTTCAAATAAACAGATTTACAATGCTGTTCTTTGCAATAATTAGTGTTCTGTGATGGACGTGGAGCCTAAGTCCGTGCTTTTTTCTGAAAGTAACAGCCTGTACATTTCCCACTGCGGAGAAGGCCTCCTTTTCCATTAAGAAAAGGATTTGGAACATATTCCATCACGCTGTTCCAATGCGGGTTGGTGGAATGCACATGTGGCAGAATTTCGATAAAACTAGACACATGCAGGTTTCCTCACGATTTTCTGAAAAGTACTCTTTTAATTAATAATAAATCTGATCAGATAGACAAGAGATCATATCAAATGTATGAACAATATTTATGTTATACATAGCCAAATACCACCACATAAGCAATTACCACAAAAATATGTTGTTTAGTAATCAGGAAATCAACGTAATAGCTCATCGAACCAACAAACGAACACCAGTGGGTCGTGTTTGCCAATTAAATAAATTATACCGACGGAATCATTTTATAACAAGCTAACGATGAATTGTTCAATTCTAATTACATGAAACGATTTAATATATTTTCGGGAAGTCTATTTTGATTAGAATACAATTGTTTCCTGCTATAAAAGAAATGATTGTTTTTCAGTGAGAATTATTTTAAGTCAATTCATTAATTTGATTATATTCAACTTTTTAAATGTATCTGTACTACTATATAAATCTCTAGAGTCTGTCTGTACACTCAATTTTTTTGTCGAATTTCTTCATGAGTATACCTTTTACGATTGAATGACATCAGTTTTACCATTTTTGAAATTGTTGTCTGTCTGTATGTATGTCCGGCTCGAGAACGGCTAAATCGATCTTTATGAAAATTAATACACAGGAAGATCATGTGCTTGCCCAAATGATAGGCTTTATCTATATTTACCATAATGTTTATGTTTATATAGAAGATTAAATGATAAGGTACAATCAATTTACATCGAAATTACACCTACGAAACATTCTCATGAACCATATTTGTTTCCGGGTTCAACAAAAAGAAGATGTGATCTTGACAAATAAGTTTATAGGCGTCATGAACAATCTGCAGCCTATCGACAACATCATCGAAGAAGATGACGAATATTAAATAAAATAAGTTAGAAGTATTTAATTAGGACTCGCGTGTTTCTTGATTTGTTCCTTTATTATTTGTCATTGTTAAAATAAAAATTTAAAAATTTATTTTGCTGCGATCAATGCCCAACCAAGCGGGCGGGTAAAGCTAGTAATCTATACGTACCTATTGGCTATACTCTACTTTACTATTCAATTAATAGTTCTTTTATATACCTAATAGTAACAGCCTGTAAATTTCCCACTGCTGGGCTAAAGCTTCCTCTCCCTATGAGTAGAAATTTAGAAGCATATTCCACCACGCTGCCCCGATGCAGATTGGTGGATTCACATGTGACATAATTTTGTCGAAATTAGACACATTCAGTTTTCCTCACGACGTTTTCCTTCATAGACGAGCTAAAGATTAATTATACAAATTAAGCACACGGTAATACAGTACTGCTTGCATGGGTTTGAGCTCGCAATCATCAGTTAAGATGTAGGCGTTCTACGAATGACCCATCTCAAGAATTGAGTCTTAAATCTACAAACGTAGATTTTTTATATAACCAATTTTATATATTTTATATTAAACGTACTTGATAAAACTAAAATATGTTATGTTTATGATTACACATGTACATTTTATACAAGAAACTTTGCGTGTTCCGCAGTTCAAGTTTCATCCGGAGCAACTTGAATCATTTTGTTTTACGAAACTAAACAGCGTTGCAAGTGCAAACATAATAAAAGTTTAATATTTAAAATTAAACCACATTTTATATAACCATATAATACATTATATAACCATATAATACATGTTAATTTAATATTTATTTATTTAGTTGCAAATACAAAAATCATTATTTTTTGAATCAACGATAATTAATATATAGTAATTATACCCACAAGCAAATAACCCATCTGATTATTCATAAGGACACATCTGTTCTTTGATATCAGTGTAGTAAGACACAAATTAGGTGTAGCATCGGAAAATCCAATGAAATGAAAATAAAACCGAATACTGCCAATATACCCAACCAGTAGAAATAGCTTATTATCGCGCCATTCGATGCTATTCGTCGCTATAGATTCTCGCGTCAGTTCAAATATAATTAATAAGAGAAAGCAAGTGCATGTCCAACTGACATCCGTATATATTAAATCATATGATATTACAAGTTATTACGTTTGTATAAAGATCATATTCACATGAGAAATAAATATTGATAATTTGGGATAGCGTACTCAACTCGGATGTGATCGGTTTTACGAATTTTGCCGATGCTACATTTAAGTTGAGTCGTACTTTACTTGTTCTTGTAATAAACTGGTTCACTTACTCTTCAAACGTTGAATAGAGCAATAAGAGTTGACTGTATTAAGGATGACAAACTCAGGGGTTAAAGTCGCACCAACTGTTTATTTTTTATATTGAGGTACAGATTTGTTCAAGCCATAAGTGTTAATTATCATCTAGGCACCGTTAATTATGTACATGTCACATAATTCAAACCAACGATAAGACAAGTTTCTATTCTACAGAAGGCTACGTTTATTGTTTCATTATTAATAAAAAATAAACATTATTCAAACTGTTCGAAAATTAAATTTTGCACCGTTCAAAATAAAAAAGATGATAACATTTTAAAGCAGCGTCTTTCGCTATAAATAAATAAGGTAATACTCATATCATTCTTACTGTGTAATTGCTCAGTTGCGAGATGACTGAAGCTTCAAAGGCTTTCATCCACCCCAATTTTTCACGGCAGCATTTAGGCTTCCGAGAAAAATTGGCGCTTACAAATAAGAGTTATTTGTTTTTTAAATAAAAGAGTAGCAATCGTTTAATTTTATTGTAAGCCGGTAATTTATAAGTACAGAAGGCAAATATATTTAACAAATTTTCGTGGCAATTTATCTGAGCCAGTACCTGAGTTCATGGTGATCTTCTGTTATATTGTGAATTTCGTTACACGCTGAAGGAAAACTTCCTCTTTAGCTAGCGGTAAAAAGTTTGATCTAGCTTCTCATGAATAACAATTCAGTTTATATATTATTTTACACTTTTTTTGCACTTACATGGTAGATAATGGCGAATATTCAAATAGATGCAGCCACCTCACAGATAAAAAAATACTTATATTTTGAACTAGTTCAGGTTTCATTGTCTCTCTAAATTAAACATCAGTATAGAATAATATAATATACTACTATGTGAATAACTTCACATTTGTGCACATATATGGACAATTATTAAATATGCCATATTGTATACTTTTATAAATATGCACATACCATAACGTGTATTAAGCAAATAATCTTTAAAAATATTATAAGGCGCTCAAATTTGTTTGTTAATATGTAGGGGGTAAACTCCAAAACTAAAAAATAAATAAAAAATTAACAAAAAAAACGGACTTCAAACATAAATAAAATTTTAACAAAAAGAAAAACCGACTTCAAACAAAACAATATTTTAAAACAGATTAAAATGCACTAAAAAATAATAAAAATAATTGCATATTTAACATATTTTTGAGAGTCCTCCTAGGTAAAATGAAATGAAAAATATTAGACTACTTAAAAGTCGATTTACGATTATATAATGTAGTTATAGTTATTGTTATATTTGGAGCCGGAGTCAGCCACAGGCACACGCTTCAACAATCAAAAGAAAGAAGCGATACGAGCCTCTTGATTGACCCAGTATAATATCGTATAAAAGGTAATTTGTAAGAAACATTTCTTAAAGTATTCTCGTATTGTTTTCAACCGACTTCAAAAAGGAGGAGGTTATCAATTCGTCTGTATTTTTTTTTTTTTTTTTTTATGTTTGTTACCTCATAACTTTTTACTGGTTGGACCGATTTTGATAATTTTTTTTTTTGTTTGAAAGGTAGTGCTTCCCGTGGGGTCCCATTGTTTTTTTTATTTTTTTCCGATGATGGTATCCGTATGAAAACGACATAAGTCTTAAATTTGCATTATGTATGTGCGCGATAAATAGGTGAATAACTCAAAATTGGTTGGCACAATTTTGATGATTCTTTTAAAATTATAAAGGACTTACTTTAAAGGTAGTTTGGTGAAAGTTTGGTAAGGTTCTGAGTATAGGATCCATGACAAATTAAGGGAACGGGAGGGAACGGAACAATTCTGAGGAGCACGTTAGCAATACTCGGTCGAATCTTTTATTTATGGGTTACTTGGATATTTGAATCACCTTCCGGAACGTGGTTATGTTCATGTAATTGTATTAATCGAATATTATAATCAACTAGCGACCCGCCCCGACTTCTCACGGGTGCAATACTGATACTAAATATACTAAAGAATTTTAAATAAATTTATTTACGACATCACATTGCAAACTTCTAAAATTGTCAGTGTTTCTTCACTATATTGTTCATTTATTATATACACAAACCTTCCCCTTGAATTACATTATCTATTAAAAGAAACCGCATCAAAATCCGTTGCGTAGGTTTAAAGATATAGGGACAGAGAAAGCGACTTTGTTTTATACTATGTATTGACGGAACTCCTAAACGGCTTACAGTTAGGGTGCGATTTGGGGCAGAATTTCTTTATGTCTTTAATCAAATTTTGTGTATGTAATGTGATGTCATATGATGTACGACATAGCATACGAATAGCTTTTTTGCAAAGATTTTTTACTGAGGTCGATTACAGCTCTTTCGAGGGTGGTACCTTGTAGTTTATGCCGCATGACGTATTAAAACCACATTTCGAAAGTGTATTTTGCTTTATTCAAAAGTTTCTTTTGAAATTGTCCCCGAAGTAATTTCTGATTCATATTAAAGGCACGCTTAATCTATCCATATTAAGAAAAAATAGTTAGTCTACATAAGCTTCACTTAAAATAAAAAAATAAATAAAAATTTTAACAAAAAGAAAAACCGACTTCAAACAAAACACTATTTTAAAACCAATAAAAATGCACTAAAAAGTAATAATAATAATTGCATATTTAACATATTTTTGAGAGTCCTCCTAGGTAAAATGAAATGAAAAATATAAGACTACTTAAAAGTCGATTTACGATTATATAATGTAGTTATAATTATTGCTATATTTGGAGTCGGTGTCAGCCAAGAAAACCCTATAGTATATCCCTATGATATATTTCTTACAAATTACCTTTTATACGATAATATACTGGGTTAATGAAGGGGCTCGTATCGCTTCTTTCTTTTGATTGTTGAGGCTTGTGCCCGTGGCTGACGCCGGCTCCAAATATAACAATAACTATAACTGCATTATATAATCGTAAATTGACTTTTAAGTAGTCTAATATTTTTCATTTCATTTTACCTAGGAGGACTCTAAAAAATATGTTAAATATGCAATTATTATTATTACTTTTTAGTGCATTTTTATTTGTTTTAAAATAGTGTTTTGTTTGAAGTCGGTTTTTCTTTTTGTTAAAATTTTTATTTTTTGATAGGTATAGTATAGGGTTGGCTGACACCGACTCCAAATATAGCAATAATTATAACTACATTATATAATCGTAAATCGACTTTTAAGTAGTCTAATATTTTTCATTTCATTTTACCTAGGAGGACTCTCAAAAATATGTTAAATATGCAATTATTTTTATTATTTTTTAGTGCATTTTAATCTGTTTTAAAATATTGTTTTGTTTGAAGTCGGTTTTTCTTTTTGTTAAAATTTTATTTATTTTTTGATTTTAAGTGAAGCTGATGTAGACTAACATTTTTTTCTTAATATGGATAGATTAAGCGTGCCGTTGATATGAATCAGAAACTACTTCAGGGACAATTTCAAAAGAAACTTTCGAATAAAGCAAAAATAGACTTTCGAAAATGCGGCTTTAATACGTCATGCGGCATAAACTACAAGGTACCACCCTCGAATGAGCTGTAATCGACCTCAGTAAAAAAACTTTGCAAAAGAGCTATTCGTATGCTATGTCGTACATCATATGACATCACATCATATACACAAAATTTGATTAAAGACAGTAAGAAATTCTGCCCCAAATCGCACCCTAACTGTAAGCCGTTTAGGAGTTCCGTCAATACATAGTATAAAACAAAGTCGCTTTCTCTGTCCCTATATCTTTAAAACTACGCAACGGATTTTGATGCGGTTTTTTTTAATAGATAGTGTGATTCAAGGGGAAGGTTTGTGTATATAATAAATAAATAATATAGTAAAGAAACACTGACAATTTTAGAAGTTTGCAATGTGATGTCGTAAATAAACAAATTCTTTAGTATATTTAGTATCAGTGTTGCACCCGTGAGAAGTCGGGGCGGGTCGCTAGTTGATTATAATATTCGATTATGACAATTACATGAACATAACCACGTTCCGGAAGGTGATTCAAATATCCAAGTAACCCATAAATAAAAGATTCGACCGAGTATTGCTAACGTGCTCCTCAGAATTGTTCCGTTCCCTCCCGTTCCCTTAATTTGTCATGGATCCTGTGCTCAGAACCTTACCAAACTTTCACCAAACTACCCTTAAAGTATATCCTGTATAATAAAAAAAGAATCATCAAAATTGGTTAACGTGATTTTGAGTTATTCACCTATTTGTCGCGCATATACATGATGCAAATTTAAGACTTATGTCGTTTTCATACGGATACCATCATCGGAAAAAATTAAAAAAAATGGGACCCCACGGGAAGCACTACCTTTCAAACAAAAAAAAATTATCAAAATCGGTCCACCCAGTAAAAAGTTATGAGGTAACAAACATAAAAAAAAAAAAAAAATACAGACGAATTGATAACCTCCTCCTTTTGGAAGTCGGTTGAAAACACTATTTTAAAACAAGTAAATATGCACTAAAAAGTAATAAAATAATTGCGTATTCAACATAAACAATTAGACTACATTAAATTCGATTTATGACTATATAACGTAGTTTTAGTTATTGTTATATTAAGAGCCGGTGTCAGCCAAGAAAACTCTACTGGATATCTATTTGATTAATTTTATCAACCGATTTCAAAAAGGAGGAGGTTATCAATTCGTCTGTATTTTTTTTTTGTTTGTTACCTCATAACTTTTTACTGGGTGGACCGATTTTGAAATTTTTTTTTTGTTTGAAAGGTAGTGCTTCCCGTGGGGTCCCAGTTTTTTTTAATTATTTTTCGATGATGGTATCCGTATGAAAACGACATAAGTCTTAAATTTGCATTATGTATATGCGCGACAAATAGGTGAATAACTCAAAATTACGTTAACCAATTGTGATGATTCTTTTTTTATTATAAAGGATATACTTTAAGGGTAGTTTGGTGAAAGTTTGGTAAGGTTCTGAGCACAGGTTCTACGACAAATTAAGGGAACGGGAGGAAACGGAACAATTCTGATGAGCACGTTAGCAATACTCGGTCGAATCTTTTATTTATGGGTTACTTGGATATTTGAATCACCTTCCGGAACGTGGTTATGTTCATGTAATTGTCAGAATCGAATATTATAATCAACTAGCGACCCGCCCCAACTTCTCACGGGTGCAATACTGATACTAAATATACTAAAGAATTTGTTTATTTACGACATCACATTGCAAACTTCTAAAATTGTCAGTGTTTCTTCACTATATTGTTCATTTATTATATACACAAACCTTCCCCTTGAATTACACTATCTATTAAAAAAAACCGCATCAAAATCCGTTGCGTAGTTTTAAAGATATAGGGACAGAGAAAGCGACTTTGTTTTATACTATGTATTGACGGAACTCCTAAACGGCTTACAGTTAGGGTGCGATTTGGGGCAGAATTTCTTTCTGTCTTTAATAAAATTTTGTGTATATGATGTGATGTCATATGATGTACGACATAGCATACGAATAGCTCTTTTGCAAAGTTTTTTTACTGAGGTCGATTACAGCTCATTCGAGGATGGTACCTTGTAGTTTATGCCGCATGACGTATTAAAGCCGCATTTTCGAAAGTCTATTTTTGCTTTATTCGAAAGTTTCTTTTGAAATTGTCCCTGAAGTCGTTTCTGATTCATATAAACGGCACGCTTAATCTATCCATATTAAGAAAAAAATGTTAGTCTACATCAGCTTCACTTAAAATCAAAAAATAAATACACCACCAAATATAACAATAACTATAACTACGTTATATAATCGTAAATCTACTTTTAAGTAGTCTAATATTTTTCATTTCATTTTAGCTAGGAGGACTCTCAAAAATATGTTAAATATGGAATTATTTTTATTACTTTTTAGTGCATTTTAATTTGTTTTAAAATACTGTTTTGTTTGAAGTCGGTTTTTCTTTTTGTTAAAATTTTATTTATATAACATCCATTACTATATCATTTATAACAGCGATCCTATATACTTGTTTATGATTGCTGCTTCAGAATTAATTTCGGTTGCTTATTAATTATATTTAAATATATAAAACTTTATGAAGTATTATTTACCAATTGCCAAAGGTACCAAGTAAAGTTGTCGATTTCATAAGTAACTTAGACATTTCCCTTTAAAGCAATAATTATTTTAGTTAGGTTGTTTTCTCAGATCAAAGAAACCTTCTTAAGCATTAAAAGTCGTACTGTGATTCGTTTTACTGGTCTATGGACAGATGTCGAACTATTTTTGAAAAAGATTGATGAGGGTTTCGATTCTAAATTTACAAAAAACTATAGAACAACAAGTAATGTTACATTTTAACGGCGCTTATGCTTTTTATAAAATAAGAATGAAAATTTACAATATTTAATTTATTTCTTGATAGTTATTGTTAAATTGATAATAAATCAAGAGTTGTATGTACCAGTTGTACCTCCAAGGTTGCCAACTTTGTCCCATTATATTGCAGTGCCAGTCTATAAGCCAACTCTAGTTAAGCAAATTTCTCTGTCAAATTTGACCCGATCGATTGAAAGACGTATGACGTTATGAGTAAAAATAATGAATTAATCATAATGCTTAGATCTATTTCACGACAACCTAGGGGCATTTAAAAACAAATTAAAGACACATTTATTCACTATTGCTTGACATACCTCAAATTAAATTAAATTAAGTTAGAATAAATTAATGTTTATGCAATTGACTATGATATGCAACTATTTAAATTTGAATTATTATAAAATTAACATTGAAGTAGGTACATATTATTATTTTATATTTTATATTTAATTAATAATTTTGATGTCTCTTGTAACTTAATCATATTTACTTTTTTTGTATCTCAATTATTCATGCATGCTGTGATAACCTGTAATTGGAAGTGCAATTAATTCTTAGTCTAAGAACATCTGTTATGCAATTACTAATGTTGTAACTTCTGTTGGTTGTCCCTAAATAAATAAATAAATAAATAACGGATGAATCGCGTATATTAATTATTTTTAAACATCCCGACGTTTCGAGCACTTTGCAGTGTGTCTACCCGTGACCACGAACACTGCAAAGTGCTCGAAACGTCGGGATGTTTAAAAATAATTAAAATACGCGATTCATCCGTTACAATTAGTTTTATTTAAATTAATTAATCGCAATTTCACAAATTATCAACACAATCACAATCTTAGAAATATCCATCATATTATATAAAAAATAAATTATACCCAACACCAGTTTAACTTATTTCTAAAATTCCGCTCCCGCAATGTTCTCTTCACTAGGGCGCCGAATAAAGTGAACTTCGTATCTGTCAATCACTTGAAGTAAGCTCGCTGCAGTTGTCGCCACTTGTCGAAACAGGCTAGCCAACTTTGCACCGAATACATTGTTATTATGTTTTTAAACGAGCTCAAAGGACTATATTAAAGGCCATGACCTTTAAAGAGTATATGCATCCTACCGACTCACTATATAAAAACTTGCCTTTTTTAACTGTTCGCCAAATATATATAAAATATATATTGATGATGCAACATAGTAAGCTATGTACTGCATCCCAAAATGAGAGGCGACACGATAGATTATATGATCACACAAAGTATAAACTAGCCTTCTCTTAATCATTTTATCTCTATTTGGCACCGTACCTATATAATAAAATATCTAGAAAAAATGTTATAAAAAACCTTACTAAATATAATCTCAAGATATCACTTCATAAATTTCTTAGAATGTTATCGTAATAAAAATAAAAAATAAAAATAATTGGTTGATCAATTCAATTAGTCAAACATAAGAATACCTTTAAAACGTGGATAGATATAAGCTATAATAGTTAGCTAGTAGCTGAGATAATAATCATCAAGAAATTTAAAAATATATGTATGTCAACCTACGTATTAATTTTTTTTTCTATTTTTCCAATCCAAAAATGTGTAATGTATTTTTACGATTTTTTTCCTAAGTTATTTATGTTAAAAAAATTATATTTACATGAGAATATCAAGCAACACAATGCCAAGGATACCTTCGGCTTATTTATGCAGAATAAGTTTTTCCAATATTTATTTAACGTAACGAGACTTCGTGTTGAACGAACCATGCATGCACACTTTTCTCCCCAATTACACAGATGTAAGTTTTTAAGGCATATTTATCAGTAACACCAAATCGAGCAACGCCTACGACGTATGTATATCTACGCACCGATTCATCATCATCTTCATCATCATAAACCCTTTTTTGTCCACTGCTGGACATAGGCCTCTCCAAGTGCACGCCACTGTGGTCTTTCTCCGGCTACTTGAATCCAGTCCCTGCCTGCCGCCTCGCGCAAATAGTCATATATCGCATACCGATTAAGCATCACAATTAGTTACAATTCTAAATGCCTAAATTTGTATGTATGCATAATTTGATTATTTCTATTATATGAATTGTTTCAGCATTTTGACTTTATCGTTGAAAATATTGTTATATCCTACTACTATTATAAAGGCGAAAGTTTGTATGTATGGATGTATGGATGTTTGTTACTCTTTCACGTAAAAACTACTGAATGGATTTGAATGAAACTTTACCACAATATAGCTTATACATCAGAATAACACATAGGCTACAATTTTTGAGGTTTCTAATGTGAGGTCGTAAAAAAAAACACATTTTTTGCGCTTACATTGCAAACGCTGACTGAATCCTACAAGATAGATCAAAACAATGTACTACAGTATTGTACAACTTAAAAAGGTCTACAAAAAAGTCCGTGATGGTATATGTTTATCTCTTAGGTATTCCTAACCCACAATAACCATTTTTATCCTTTACTTTGTACGAGAAATAATGGCTTATTTACGAAGCGATTTTAAGCGATTACTAGACTAGACGGGACGAACCTGAAATTTTCGCGATTATTACACATTTAAATAAAACTAATTATAACGGATGAATCGCGTATATTAATATTTTTTTTTTTTTTTTTTTTCAGTCTACCCGTGCCCACGAACACTGCAAAGTGCTCGAAACGTCGGGATGTTTTAAAAATAATTAATATACGCGATTCGTCCGTTATAATTAGTTTCATTTAAACGAACCTGAAGTCCACGCGAACGAAGTCGCGGGCAAAAGCTAGTTAATTATATAGGCTCGTATGGTGGTATTCGGTCAGGCCGTGTTGCGGTTTCACAATCTACATACAAGCAGAGTGAATGTTAACGTAGCTTTTAATAACTAACAAATTGTTAAATAGGTCAAAATCATTTTCCAACACAGGCACTTCAAAATTATTCTAGAAAATGTTTATGGTATTTTAAGTAGATCTATTTAATCTCTGGGTATTTTTACATAGTAGGTACATGGAATTTATTTATTTACATTGCTATTATACTTGCATATTATTTGCTGTAGACAAAAAATCATTCCAGCCAAATCGTGAAGGAAATCAGAACAACAATAAAAAGAAAAAATGTCAATAAAGTGAAAATTTTGATATACGCTAAAAAAATACTGTCCGAAATAGTAAATTGTCGTTCAATATCCCTGCTCCGATATGTTTCAAGAGCTGAAAGCGTTAACTTTTTTGCACTAATGTGCTACGCTTAAATTTTATAACACATGAGCTATTAGGTTAATGGATTAATATTCAAATCATTAGCATTTTAAAATAATTAAATTCGTTAATCACTTGTTTATTAAAAAAAAAAAACAAATCCCTCCTACCCAAAATATTTTTATTCCAAATAAAAAACCGATATTTATAGTTCTGGCACGTTCGCTTAGTAAGCGACTTGGCTTATATTTTTCTCTTTAACTACGTTGACATCGTATTTTTTGTCTTTTTATCTTCAGCCTCTGAGTTGATATTAATGCTAAACCCTTAGCATGGCAAACTATGAGGCCGGGCTTCTCATGAATTTAATAAATAATATTATACATATAACTATGGCAAGAAAAACAAAAGTGCTACACACTGTTAAATCTGGACACACTGCTATATTTGGAGAAGGAATACATTGATCTTCTTTAATACTTTAGTAAAGATTCGGTTTCGTAGTTTTCCAAATATCAATGGAATGGATTACAAATTATCAGTCTGGGTCATGAATAAAAAAATTCACTATTAGTATCATCAATTGGAATCTCTTGGAATATATCTATCAAGTTAAATCTGAGTTTGTATTCGTGCTATAATGATAATTAAAAGGAGCCCCCTTTATTAGCATATGACATCTCAGATTCAAAGGTAGGTAAAGGTCCCGGATCAAAAGGAGATAAGCTAGAAAAAAATAGTGGAGTTGTGGAAAGGCCTTATGTATTCCAGAGTAAAATACTCCTCTAAAGACGTATGAGATCATCTCTAGGGTATCAGTCAAATACGTAGGATATATTATAGTGTAAAATTATGTACGCAAAAATGTCATATGTGTGTGCATTCTATGTCCTCACTCTTGTAATCCGATGTGACAGCAAATCCGCCACGACCGAAAAGAGTTGAGGTGCCAGGCATTATATTTAACCATCAGACCATACCAAATTTCAGGTCTCTGCGAATTACTGGCAGTTAAACACTACTATTTTTTTGACCGATCTCTAAGTCCGCCTTCGTACACTTTTCCTTTTTTGTATTAAGTTTAGTTCAGTCCTTGTATTATCAATCATGTGCTTTAAGATATTTGTAGTAACATCATGATGCCTTGCAACAGTTCTCATATATGTATATTTGTGAAAATAAAAATTACACTATACATAATACTAAAGTAAATATTTATGACGAAACTTCTACAATATGTTTTAACTTTTACCCCATAAACAGGCCATCGATTATATTTATTATAAAGTTTGTTTTTCATATGCTCTGTTAAATGTCAGTGTTCAGCTTTTTGGCTTATGAGTTCCCAACTCGGTGTAACTTTGTAGTAATAAATGATCATGCTGCTAACAAGTTTTAGAAGCTTCGGTTATCGTTAAATATTAACTTTCTTAAGCCAGTTAAGCACCAAACTACCAAGATGCTTAATTAAACGTTATTTTAAAAATGAATAAAGCAAAATAGATCCTACATTAATTACAGAAAATACCTATATGCTAATCTTTGTATAAAGTAACAGAAACAAAGATGTTTCCCTTCACCAAACCCGAGGTTAATTACAAATACAAATTAAGCACATGATAGCATTCGATCTTTAATTTGAAACCATTAACTTCGGATAAGATGCACGCGTACTAACCAATGGGCCTACCGGCCTTAAAAGCTTTGTATACTACGTTTTAATATATTTATATAAAACACACAAAAACAATGTTATTAAGTACATTGATTTTTCTTTTTTTTTTTCATTAATTCAGTTATTATTCAACATTTGCCTGGATACTAATGTCATTATTCAATCATCAAAATTACTTCGGCAAAATATTCCGTAAATAAATATCAATCGTATAAGTTACAAATTGTTTTATCACGAAGTTTGTTTACATACTGTAAAGCTACCGCTACCGCTAGTTGTTGATACTATAATACTAGCGTATCGTTTGTCCCTGCTCATAAAAAGAGATTATTGTCATCCGAAGTAAGGAAAAAATGATTCAAACGTTGAGTGTTCAATTAGTCAGCCGGCAAATCATACATATATGGCAATACGATAAGATCTGGCGACCTCTCGCATCATACCCCAGAACATATAACAATAACGCGAGGCGGTTTATTTTTATCTTCTTCGCTTCGAATATATTCTTCATCAGAATCTATAGGACGTGTTATCGAGTTCGTGAAATTGCTGCTGAATTTGAAATTCGTTATCGTAATCATTTTTATGTAGAACGCACATAAAAATGATTGCAAATAAATATAAAAACAACAAATTCCGGTAAAATTGAAATAAAAAGTCTAGCTAAATTAAATTATATATTGAAAACAAAACTATATTTTTTTAATTTAAATATTTGTAATTGTAAAAATAAATTATCAAGTAATCTCATAATATTATTTTATATTGGAAAGTTAGTTGATTTTATTTATTATATGTTTTTATATATTACCTATGAGACTATAAGTTATGTCTCAAATAAACAAAGGATGAGAATGATGAACAACTAAATAAACAAGAATAAACTTTTCTAGTAAATAAAACTGTATTATGTAGTGAGAAGATTTAATACGTTATATTTCACATAATATTCCTTGATGTCGTATGTCTAAATAATAAAGCGCGTCGTATCTCGGACCAGAATAGTGCGGCACTGAGGGTGACATTTTCACGATTTGATTCAATTTATCCCAGAGTGGCCCAAACTTTAGTAAATTTATCCCTCAGCCGAGGTTCCAAACTTCTGTATACGTGTTCTTAATATTGATGTGGAGCATCTAAGTTCACAACTTAACTACATTAGAATAATAAAGTAGCTTAAAACTTTAAAAAACAGCTCAAATAAATTACGTACGTTTTTAAAGTTTTCGCTAAAAAACAAAATACGTGTACTTTGAAGCAGAGAGATTAGTTAAAAATTTCAAAAGTGTTTTTCGTTTTAATTAATCATCTGTGCAATGTAACTTTGTTACAAAAAAAAATTGGAAAGCGAAGACAACATAAAAAGTAACTCATTACTGGTAGTGGGTACAGAACTGCCCTGAAGACTATTAGACTAATCTACTTTCGCAGCCTTTGGTAGCATTATATTGAAAACATTTTAACGCTATGATTCAAAAGTGCTTTAACGCGCCTACTCAAAATAAGAATAATTTTGATTTTGATTTAATATGAACGATAGCTTTCAAGCTACTTAAATGAAAAGCCGTTTTGGTGTGCAGAAAGTCACATGTATTTTAACAGTAACATTTCCAGTTCAAATTTTAGTGAAAAGTTTTGACTCGATCAATCGAAATTGTAAATTTTAGCATTATATTTGTTCGGACTCTATATCTGTACACCATATGAAGTCCAGTTTTGAAGCTACTATCTTTATTAACATAAGAATTAACAACATTAAATGCTTAAATATATATATACAAATATGAACTAAAACTAGTTACTGTATAAATCTTGACCGCGTGGAATGGTGGCAAGAATGCTAGCAGCATTTCCCCGTTGAATCGCAATTCCGATCCTCTGGGCAAAAAACGAACCAGCCCTCCTGTCACCAGTGGAGGCAATGAGGCGAGGTGTTATACTTTTGATGAAGCTTTTTGCACCACTACTCCAAGGGCCAAGCGTTTCGACAGCAAACGATACTTTGTTAGCTACTATTGTTTACAAGTATATTAAAACGTATATTTTCTTTTCAATACTAAGATGCTATTAGAAAGCATAGAACTCGTAAAAAGGTAATAAAACCTGGGATACTTTGATCTCTTATCTGCTGTTTCCGGAGTCTCCGAGCTCTGAGTTTCTACTTAGTCCGCTGTTAATCTACGGTAATCTTTTTGCAACAAGAATTATATACTTTGTGTCAAAGAGATTTTGTATTTTCGTCGGCGAGTCTGATCGTTTCCTTTTATAGAATTTCTCGTTATTTTTTACTTTTATCGAAAGCAAAACGGATTAATTTTATATATTTTGATATCTTAGAACTTGGCTAATTTTTATATTATATTATGCTGTGAATGTTACATTTGTAGGTGTTCATTAATTTTCGTTAGTTACTAGCTAGATTTCAAGAATTAAGAATTATTTTATTATTTAAATATTTAATCCAGGAATAATAAATAGACTTTAAAAACTGTTTCCTTTTACTCTATTTTTTTTGTTTTAAGATATTAAATTCTGTATTATTTTCGATATATCCTATTTTATAGTATTGGTTTTACGTCAAATGAGCCTGATTGTAAGTTGCCACCGCCCGTAAACAACGGAGCTGTGGGAAATATTGACCATTCCTTACATCACCTATGCGCCTCCGACCTTGACAACTATCATGCTGTCTTTTGTACTCGTTACACAGGCTTACACGCCCTTCAAACCGGAACACAACAATGCTCAATAATGAATATAGACGGTAGAGTATCTGATAAAAGGATATTTACCCAGGTAGGCTTGCACAAAGTACTTGCACCGTTAAAAAATATTTAGTGCATTGACGTCATATTTTCCTCAATAAGTTCAGATTTAGGTTTTGCGCTCGTATTATCAGTATTAATACTAATAATTTCGTACAGTTCTGCGGTAATTTCGACCAAAACTATATCACAAATTATAGATCATTAATAACAATGATTATATCCCCAGCATATATCCGCGAAATTCGTGAATTCGAAATATTTATAAATTCATGAAATTCGATGATATGCCAGTTCTATCTCATGTTAATGCTAGCCAAAATTAGTAAAATTTCCGTTTTTATCACCACCTAAACAGATCATACCGTTTATGAAAAAGTTATATATTTTATGAAAAGTAAATTATAAACCGTACATTTATCACTTATTCAAAGACAGTCAAAAATATTTTTTCAATATGGAAGTGTTACACTTTCTTATTGATTGACATAAATCTACCACCGGTTCGGAAATTAACACCTCGGACCTGAAAAGAACCGGCGAAAGAAATTCAGCGGGTTTTTTTTTTATATTTCAAAAGCTTAACCGAGCGAAACCGGGTATAAATCTGTTAGTATATAGGTTGTTATTTGAGAAAAACTGATAAGATATATAATAAAAAAATACATTTGGTGTTACAAAACTGCAAACTAAATTAAAATATTTCAATTCTAATATGTTTATGGAATACATGTTTTTTTTTAATAATTTGATGGTTTTTATACTTATTTTCAAAATAAGTATTCAATAAGGATCATCAAAATTATTCCAACAAACGACTCTAACAAGTCATTGAAATTCAAAGATCGTAACTGATGAAATGTTCTGTTTGTTTAATTTTATCATTCTCGCCAAGGATTATCGTTTTGTTTAAGAATAAAAGGAGCTGAAGGTCTTTAATCATTTTCTATAGAAAATTAACTCAATTTGTTACTTTGAAAATTACATCAATTCATAAGGATACTTTGACATTATTTACAAGATATTTAATTAATCGTTTTTAATAAATCTTACGTGTAATTAAACGAATAATAAGTTAACCTATTTTAGCCCGATTTTAATCTTGCATTATTTTTTACGTCAAATGTTATGTTTGATGTCTAGGCGGTAGACACTAGGTTTTATATTTTTTATTTGACCATCACATCTACTCGTTAGCGATATAAGGCTATGAGAGACTTGAGATCTCTCAAGGTTATGGAGTCAAAGTCTGAAGTTATAACCCGTCTGAAAGTTATCCTGCATTTGAATTTTTTCCGGCCTGTCGGTTTTATCCTTACATCGGTATGAGTGACAAATTAAATAGCCCTGTGTTTGCGCGCATACTTAAGAACTTTAGTATGGCCTATTCTCGCTGGAAAAGCGCATTACGCGTTTCCGCACGTGACGTGTGAGACGCGCCGGTGCTGAGACTGCGCTCCAAAACACCGGAATATCCGATAAAAACCATCGGTACCCTTTACGTCTTTTTAGCGGCGTCCTGAAACAAAAATATTTCTTACGTAGCTCATTGATCTTCCATAAAATTAGCCGCCGTGGTGGAAATCATTCGGACAACATCATCACCCAATGATATCATCTAAGTTTTGATATCATGTTTATATCACTGCCAATATTAATATTTTTTTGGATAAATGACAAATTAATGACAGTTTTGTCTACAAATGAAACAACAACAACAGCCTGTAAATTCCCACTGCTGGGCTATAGGCCTCCTCTCCCTTTGAGGAGAGGGTTTGGAACATATTCCACCACGCTGTTCCAATGTGGGTTGGTGGAATACACATGTGGCAGAATTTCTATGAAATTTGTCACATGCAGGTTTCCTCACGATGTTTGCCTTCACCTCTGAGCACGAGATGAATTATAATGACAAATTAAGCACATGAATCAGCGGTGCTTGCCTGGGTTTGAACCCGCAATAATCGGTTAAGATGCACGCGTTCTAACCACTGGGCCAACACGACTCAACATCATCACCCGATAATATCATATAAGTTTTAATATTACATTTTATATCACTGCCAATGTTAATAAATTTTTTTTTGATAAATGACAAATTAATGGCAGATTTACAGATGACAGATTAACCAGAAACGATTAATCTAAAATATTTAGTATGAAAGGCGTTCCCTCATATCATTTAATTGAATTTAATCGACACACTTAAAAGGCGATTTTTTTAATACACTGTGTCAAACGAATAAGTCTGTGGGATTAGAAAATTTCTCGAGATGAAAAGACAGTAATATAATTTATCTAACTTTCCGCGAACGAAGCCGCGACAACGTTATGCTAGTTCACTTATATAAATACAAGTTGAAATTTTCCGTTAAAAATAAAAGCGAAATTCAGCAGTCCATTGTGATGGCAAATTTATTGTTCCCTGGTGAAACTACACTTATGATGCATTTATTTTCTCTCGGCGTCTGCGGACGACTTTTGCTAAACAGTTTTATTAAAATAAGTAACGAACAAGGAGAATTTTTTACTAAAACTATAAAAAATAAATTTAGATTTTTATATTTATATTTTACTAGGCCATCGATATTTGCTTTAGTATAGGTAAATAAAACAGCTCACGAATATCGGTTTCCGCTAGATTTACAGAAACTTCCACGTCGATAAAACTGGCTTGTACAAATATTTATTAAGAGGGAGGAGCAAGCCCGCATGATATACGGTAGACGACTCAAATTAGACACTGATTTAGTTGGTCGAAATCAGAAGTATATAATATGAAATAGCCTAGACATTCATGATATTATAAAATCGAACGCAACGAGTGCAATGAACTCGTCACAGTTTCTTTGACACTGCCTTAAACTCATTGAAGTCGGAACTATACCTACCGACATTCTATTAAAAGTACTAATCATATAAACTATACTTGGTGGTAGGGCTTTGTGCAAGCCCGTCTGGGTAGGTACCACCCACTCATCAGTTATTCTACAGCCAAATAACGGTACTCAGTATTGTTGTGTTCCAGTTTGAAGGGAGAGTGAGCCAGTGTAACTACAGTCACAAGGGACATAACATCTTAGTTCCCAAGGTTGGTGGCACATTGACGATGTAAGGAATAGTTAATTTTTCTTACAGCGTCATTATCTATGATTGATGGTGACCACTAACCATCAGGTGGCCCATACGCTCGTCCGCCGACCTATAAAATAAAGAAAAATAAAAAAAAATTAACTATAAATGTGAAAGGAACTCAGTCTGTCTGTCTGTCCGTCGTTCTTTCACTACTAAACCGATTAACCATGAACCAATGTTATAAAATTTGTTATGAAGAAAACTTGAAATCCAAGGATGAACATAGGCAACTTTTTTCAACCGACTTCCAAAAGGAGGAGGTTATCAATTCGTCTGTATTTTTTTTTTTTTTTTTTTTATGGACTCCAAATATACCAATAACTATAACTACATGATATAATCGTTAATCGACTTTTAAGTAGTCTAATATTTTTCATTTCATTTAACTTAGGAAGACTCTGAAAAATATGTTGAATACGCAATTATTTTTATTACTTTTTCGTGCATATTCATTTGTTTTAAAATAGTGTTTTGTTTGAAGTCGGTTTTTCTTTTTGTTAAAATTTTATTGCCTAACACGTGACAACTAACCCCTACGAAGCACGAGCTAAACCGCCGGCAATGAATAGTGTATTATATAACAAGAGTTAAGATTTGTTACAAATTTTCTGAATTCACAATGGAATTATGAAACTTTCAAATGATTCATAAAACCATTTTTATTATTAATCATTGAATTTTTGTGATAAATGTTTTTATGTACACATATTCGTAAAGAGCACTATACTTATATCAGTCAAAGTTTACACGTATATATAAGTATAGTATAGTATAGTATAGTACGAAATAAAAGTTATCACTTTAGTTAAACTTGCTAACGGTTATTTCTTATCAATATAAAATGTAACTCATTCATTACAACGAGTATAACTAAGTAAAAGGTACATGATATATGTATGTGTATGTATTTAAGTATAGTACATAATATAAAAGTCAAAAATGTTTTATTTTATGTTAGAAATCCGTAGTGATCTATATTATAACTCTAAGAAACTACTTCATTAAAAATATATATATTTTGGACATTCATAGTTTAGATTTATAAATAATACCTTTATGTACAAAAGTGTAATTAAGATAACAAGAACAACAACAGAAATGTCTAATATAAATAAAATATGAGTAAAGTTTTTGACAATTAAATAAAAGTTTATTAAAAGTTTGTTAAATGATGTGAAGTTATAACATTATTGCAAACAGTAGATATAAAAGAACCTCAGTGCGTGACGCAGTTCACGGCTCATTTATTTGGCATATTCGACACGGCCATTCGTTAGAGGAAGTTGCACGCTCTTGATTTACTCCTTTTTGGAACAAAAAATAAATTTTTAACTTTGCCATTTCATTGCAGCTTTTAAAAAATATTTGCAATGTAAAAATATTTTGTGAGTCGCAAGGAAATAGTTAATATTGCATTGCAAAATGTTAGACATGCATGCAAATTATTCATGTACTATGATATATAACATAGGTATATTACATAGAACTTGATATTTATGCTTTTCCATAACAGTTATAATTTAAGTAGGATGAAACAGCTGTTTAATCTGCTGTATTAATATAACAATTTATAATCATACATTATTTCTTTTCAAAGTGAAAATGGTTCTTAATTTTAGATACATAAGAAATTATAATACCTAAATACTAAGCCCTTTGGTTGAAACGTTTTGGGTTAATGAGAAAAAGTCTCCTAATATACACTATATAGATTTGAATGTGACATATTTTCATTAATAAAAATGATTTATATTTGTGTCAATTGCCTTTTTATTTATATCCTTCTTGTAACAGTTCTATAAATGTATCTTAACTTTATACCTTTTTTATGCACAATAAAGTATCCATTATTATTATGTCGCTACTGTGTTGTATATTATAACATACAAATGTTATACTGTGATTTTTTTCAACGTATTTCACGTATGTAATGCTAACAATTTATAAATACTAACAAAATAAAAAAAAAAAAAAAAACATTATTTCATTAGCTACATTTTTAACAATGTCTAAAGTTCACTTTCGTACATACGACCTTTATCACTAACAGTTGCAATATCAAGATCGGCTTAGTTTAAAATATTAAAGAATCTCCGACTCAGTTTCAAAGACGAACGGGAAAAAGAATAGAAGAAGTGTATAATGCTAAGTAGCTTAAACAGTTCGTCTTATCCGTGTTTATCTTAAGCTATATTCTGTTAAGTTTGCGCTAAGATTTATACCGATGCTTCGTAGGCGAATCATGAGGGTTTCGAGACATTATAGTGAATTTCTAAGCTCAATAAGTTGATTAGTAATGTTTAAAGTATGAGACTTCATCAAAAAGATTTGATTGCTCTTTGTAATGATATTTTTTATGTGCAATAAATATATTTTATATTTTTTATTTTACCTTTAATCTATACAAATTTTCAATACTTAAATGGATATTGAAATATAATTAAAAAGCGAACACATCATACTCATGAAAATTGAGAACTACATATATAGTGTATTTTATAATGGAAATATGTACTAGTTATATATATCAAACTTATACATTATATTTGTTAAATTATTTAAATACATATAAACAAAAATATTTAAGACGTCATTCTTTAAAAAAGAAACTACGAAACGAGAGAGTGTAACTTCAGCACTTCTAACACTTTCAACTTCCCAAATCCAGGCTGCTACTGAAACTTCTTGGTACTAAAACTCATTATTTTTTATTGATCTTACGCGAGATTTGAAACAAATTATTTGGGTTCCGCAGTCTTTTAAGTGACGAGACATATAGTATATATTAATAGCGCAAGCATATTTTTGTCCTAATGATTGTGGGACGATAGTTGCACATAAAAAATTGGTCATGGTCTCATTTTGGAGATCCACAGGCGTAGTTGTGCAGAAAATTAAAGACAATTAAGATTCTTGATTGCAATTAACTAAATAATTTCAATATAATAAATAATTAATTTTAGAGAGTTACTGGCCGTTTGGAGAGTGGTAATAGGGATGTATAAATGTGGAAATTAAAAACGTAAACATAATGAAAGTAATTTTGTTTTTGACAAACTCCAATTTTAACTGTACTAATTTACTTATACTATTTGTCATTAATATTTTCATTTCACAGTCATAGTCATAGAACCCGCAGATAAGGCATCATTGATTTGTATCACGCCCTCATCTTTTAATACAATACAACTATAAATCTTTTTTCTTAAAAATAAATATAAAGTGAAACATACCCACAAAAAACCTTAGCTGTAATAATAAAGATATTGGCATTTGAAGATGTACGATAATAATTTGATATTATTAATCAGTATGTATTTAATTATATATGTACATAATGAAATTTCCTCGATATAATTTAATTTTTTAAATAACTTATTCAATTTGAAAATT
The DNA here is from genome assembly GCF_905220365.1 of Vanessa cardui. Classification (NCBI taxonomy): domain Eukaryota; kingdom Metazoa; phylum Arthropoda; class Insecta; order Lepidoptera; family Nymphalidae; genus Vanessa; species Vanessa cardui. The sequence continues at coordinate 7,527,058 of NC_061135.1, forward strand.
ATCAGCAAAATCTTCTTATCTTTAGATTGTATAAAAATGTTCACTGTATTGAACACACTGGTGCAGAAAATGGAATAAAACGTATTCACATTCACATATCACGTGAAAAACGAAACAAATCGTTCTTAGAAAAGTGAGATATTTTTAGTTTTTCAAAACGAGATCATACCGTAAATCGAAGCACATATTTCACAGAGTACATTTTTGCAGTATATATAAAGTTCTGTCCGTAAAATCTGAGAGCAAGAAAAGGCCATCAGTCACATACGTCGTCGGCGAGGAATAGTCATTTATACATCTATATCATTGTGAGGCGCCGGAATCATTTCTCGGTGTTTTGACCACGAAGTTTGTTGCTCAGTTTATTTATTGTATGAAGTAGAGATACTTCTGTTTTGATATTTGATTTTTTTATCGATTTTGAAAACTAATTCAAATAAACAATTATACACACACAAATATTACGTTACTGGTGTTAATCCTTAAATAAATTGTGGATTAAGAAAATTTCTAGATTAGTAGATTTTAAAATTATGAGCTTAAGTATCTTTGATGATGAAAAAAATATGTTAATAAATGAAAAAAAAATGGCAAAAGAAATAAAAGTAAGAAATAATAATTTTCTAATTCAACAAAAACGGTCTTGAAATTTTAAGCCGAGGGAAAATCCGACACAAAGCCGTTTCGCTAATTACACCGTCCTGGATATAATGGGAACATTATAGCACCTTTCAAAAAGGTCACTTTTACAACCCTCGCTTTAAAGGTAGAATAGTTTTATATTAAGGAGGAAAAGATTTAAGTATCAAACTTTATAGAACCAATCGTTTTACAAACTTTCGACTCTTTTCAACTTTTCTTTATAAAAGAGTATTCATTCCCAAACAATAAACAAGTGATTTCATACATAGGCAATTTCGTTTTTCTGTAAATATTCGTTTTTTGTTTTTTCTTTATATATCACAAAAGTAACATCGTAAGTGTTTAGGATTCGCATATTAGACCAGTAAGTACTGTAATATATAAAAAGAATAAGACAGAAGTGTTTAGTTAAATAATGCTGTACTCTTCCATCGAATGTAAAATAAATGATGATAGAAAGAGATAAATCACTATGATTTTAAACATCGATTAAATAATGATTATAAGAAAGAACATTTTTGAATAATTATAATACTTCATAATCTCTGTCAATGGTAATATCATAAACTCAAATATATGATATCAAAGAACTCTTTCAATGTTTCCGTAACTTCAGACAATTATTATATACTAAGCATGTAAATGACAAAATCTTGGACATTAATTCAAATACTGTTTTAATTGTGATGCTCTCACTATTCCTGTTTCCTTTTTTTTTGACGTCGCTATGTTGGTTCCTCTTCATTACTTACTGACTTTGCCATCAGAACAGTTATATTTAATTTGGATATGAAAAATAAGAAATCATTTAAGTTTTATTATAAAAAAGCATAGATAAGAAAAAGTTCGGCGTATTTTGGACCAGTTTTTTTTAGGATACCTTTTATTCTAAAGTAGCAATAGACTATTATTAACTGTAAGTATTTAAATGCAAAAATGTTTATTGACAACCTTATTGTTAACCAATCTGACTTTGGATAGAATGTTTGAGTCACACTCATTAGATAACAGTTCACAAAACAATTACAAACTCAATGTTTACTGAGAGTGAAAAATATATACAATGACTTGATAGTGTTGCTTTTAATAATGTTACTACGTTATGTAAGTTACTGGAAAGAGGGATTTCTTATTGTAATATATTCTAACATCAAATGCGTATCCTTTTTATTGTGATCCGTTTGAAGGATAAGTGAAGTGTTATTATAGGCATAAGGGATATAAAATTGAGAACTCATAGTTGGTCATACATTGGCTTTTTCAAATTCCTCTTATATTTCTTTTACTGCCCATATCTAGGATTAAACCATTTTTTGTATCTTGTAAAATAAGCACTACCTTTTATGTAAATATCATTTTCCGTAATTCGAAACTCATCGCAATATAGCCAACATTTCACGAGTGAGACACGTTATACGAGTATAATCTAAATTAAATTTCACGTTGTTATCGAAATATGCATTGAGCACCAAGTAAAGAGCTTAGTTAGTTCTAATAATGCGAGATTGACTAAACAGATTAAGCTTGCTTCAAATTCGTTTAAATTCGCCTGAGACTGGGCTCGTTTCACTCCTAATTAACTCTAATATGATGTTTCCTACGTTCCTCGTTACACTAATGCTGGTACAAACTTATAAGTAATGCCCTTTTGAAGGGTTCTTACGGAATACGAAATTGATCATGTTTACTTTAGTAGAAATATCCCTCAAGAGTAAATATACTTAACTTCGTAGGAAAACCCTACAAATAAAATTATTCTAGTTCGTAAAGACTATAAAAAAATGTGTCAGTGAAATTTACTTAACAAAAAAAAAAATCACTAAGAAGCGCGAGAAGTTTAATAGTATTTGAAGATTTTTATTTTTGTTGTATTATACTTGGTAGGTAGACTGGCAATTGCCGCCTGATGGTAAGTAGTCTAGTACATTAAATAAATTGGCGCTTCTACAAATATTACTCCCTATATTTTAACTCCCTATATGTTCCTTGTTGCACTGGCTTAATTACCTTTTAAGCCGAAATACAACAATTTTAAGCAGTGTCTAGCGGCACTAAGTAAAGATAGCGTACTACCTACCCAGCATGGCTCGTATTACCATCTCAAATACATATAACAGTAAAGTTTTTCAACGATAAGACAGCTAAAATAAGGTTTAAATCGACTTCCTACTGTAAAAATATAAATAGTGTATAAAAATATATTACTTGTGAAGTTAGCACGCTTTCAATTATATTCCCAACAATGAAAACGTAATCATGGGCTATGAACCGTCGAATTTCTTTCTCGATAAATTTATATTCCATTACCACAAGCCAATAATTTCATTATAAATTCAAATTGAATCCGCAAATCAAATACACCCGTCAATCCATTTGCTTGTATATTTGTACGAGATAGCTTCGTTAACAACAACAAAGATCGTGTATTCAATACAATTCATACGCAGATATAACCAAGTTAAGTGAATAGCGTACCTTTATCTAGTATAAAACGTTCATTTCATAGATAAAGGGAAAATATTTATTCAATATACTAGCATAATATTTTATATTTTGATCAAGAAATCTACTGTAAAAGATCACTTCAAACATGAGAGGAGCGTCAATACCAGAAACTTAGGTGGACTTTTTTCTTAAATTATTATTTACAGAGCAAATATTTAAGAATTATATATTTTCAACTGATTAATTTATTGATTTCTCACTGTTCACGTCATGTGATGGTTTACTGTGCCTTAATATATTATAAAATAGAAACCGTTTAAAAAGTCGTTCAATTTTTCTTTTATAAATTAACCAAATATATATTTTTAATGTATGATATTAGAATCTAAATTTCCGTAACAGACTCTAAGAAGACTTAGCGCTGTAGCATTCGTAGTTAGAAAACGACGTAACAAACAAGCAACTGATATTAATATTTTCTGCATATACAATTATACATATATAGTAAAGTTTAGCTATGATACGTAAAGATCACTATATAGATTAACTTCGATAATCTTCCGCCGAGAAAAACTATGGAAAGAGATTCTTTCTAATCCTATAAATATTCAATGAGAGTCGTGTATTCCGGATTTATTTAAAAAAGTTTATATTACGAAGATATCAAGGTGCGTTGGTATTTATTTCTTGTTCTTTTCCGAAACAAAAAAATAAGTTTTAAATCGTAGGTACTGATATTAAGAGATTATATTTAAAAATACTAAGTTTAATTTTATTACTTTGGTTGGTTGGTGGTAGGGCTTTGTGCAAGCCCGTCTGGGTAGGTACCACCCACTCCTCAGTTATTCTACCGCCAAATAACAGTACTCAGTATTGTTGTGTTCCGGTTTAAAGGGTGAGTAAGCCAGTGTAACTACAGGCACAAGGGACATAACATCTTAGTTCCCAAGGTTAGTGGCACATTGACGATGTAAGGAATAGTTAATATTTCTTACAGAGTAATTGTCTATGAGTGATGGTGACCACTTACTACCAGGTGGCCCGTCAACCTATAACATAAAAATAATATTAAATTGTTTATACTAACACTTTTAAGACAATAAATTATATTAAAACTCAATCAAAAATGCTATTAGACTGTCTTGGTACTTATTAATTAGCATTTGTTGGGTGACCTACTGATATATAAATGTCGATAAAGTTCCTTTAGCAGTTTCAATTAATATTTGCTACTCAATTTAAAAGTTTGTTAGTTTATCAATAATTTGATTGTAATACAGATCTCATTTGTTTCTTAGACTTATAGATTTAATGTAACAGCTTGTATATGTTTCTCTACTGGTTTTTGGCCCCGCCTTTTAAGGAAAAGGTTGTGATGCTTAATCTCCTACAGTGCTCCAACATGGAATTGTATTTAAATATATGCGTCAGATTGTCATCCAAATGAATAAATTTAGAGATATTTTCCGAGTCTAAACCCGCAATCTTCACTTAATATTCAAGTTTCGGCCCCCACTGGGCCATCTCGTTTATTTATGAATATTGTGTTAATAATAATATCGCTGATTGAAACCCACAACACAAGCTTGACACGTACAAGAATTATATAGAAAGAACCTTGATTTATGTCGGAGAAAAGAAAATTTGCAAAAGAAATTCGCCACAGAGTAACGAGGTCAAAACAAAATCAACTTTATTTACATAATTATTATTAGCATTTTGTTCTTAAAATGTAATAGCTACCGAATATAGCTATCGTAAAAAATATTTACAAAGTGTAATAGTGACGAGTGTCTTAGAAACACTTCTCCTTTGTAACGCAATTCCGATCCTTTGGACGAATAATGAACCAGCCCATAAAATATATATATCAAACTAGGTCAAAGTATATTAACAATAGCTGTTTTCGTATGATACTTGTTTCGCCTTTCCGAGTTGATTGAACATCGTGACGTCATAATAGTCCTTAATATAGTTCAACTCGTATACGAAGCCTTAAAGATGCTAAACACAATTTATTATATACCTCACCTGTTATATTACCTCGTGTATTGTAACATCAATAAGCTTAAATAATTGCTCTAATTAACTGAAACTAAAAGCAAAGTTCGGAATATCATACCAAAACCATTATCATATACGACGAATGGTATGGTCTTTTTAACGTGACATTTCGGCGTCCAAATGTCTGTATGGAGGTTACAAGAATGACATTAAACATCAAATAAATCTATACGATATCTAAACAGCCGTAGTTGGAATAATATATGATCATTGCTGAATATTTCTGTCGCAACTCCTGTGACAGAAAGTACCAATTTGTTATACACATAAAAATATTTTCAGCAATTAAACAATAAATATGTTGAGATAAAATTAAAAGTACCTACTACTGATAAGTAACATTATAAGTGTGGATTAAATTGATTTAAGGCTGGAACACTTGAAACTTAATAGGAGATTACAGGTTTAAACATGCTGGTGAGGTAAGGTGAGCACCACTGACTTTTATGGGCTTAAATTATGTTTAGAATTTATATCGTGCTCAGCGTTTAAAGGAATTAGCTTCTAAATATCTCTTAGAGAATAGGTCTTAGCTAATCAATTGAACAGGCTTTTGTTTTTAGATAATTGACTTAATTATGAAACGAACATGTGTGTTCCGACTGACCTGCGTTTAATTTATTACGAAGTCCTCATTTCGAATTCATCGGGTACTTTTCATAAGTGTTTTTATTGTTATAGCTTCATTATAGTAGCGAGATTACATTTGAAAAAAGTACATATGTTTCCTAGTGTGGGTGCAGAAAATAAAATAATATACTAACCCGCACATTTATGAAGCGTAAATCTGTTTCCATTGAGAGGATTAGCTGAAATGCAACGATAATAATATCTCGTTAAACTAAATTAATTAATTCACTAAGTACTTAGAACATAAACACTACATAAATACTTAGCAATAAGCTTTATACTTCAGAAGCGCTTTAGCGCTTTGTACCTTGCACTAATAATCTTTATACATATATATTATATAAATAAACTAGCTCTTGCGAGCGGCTTTGCTCGCTTGGAAATTGAATATATTTAAGATTAACTTAAAATATTACGTTCATTTAAGACCTTTTTAAATACACCTATAATGTATATTACACCTCTTAGTGTAGAATATCCAAAAACTATAAAGCATTATGTATCTAACTCAAAAATTGACGGTCTTCGATACAAACTTTCAAGCCCCTTAGGGGGTAGAACTTTTAAAATAATTTCCTTGGTAGGTGTCTACTCAATAGGATGATCCTACTCACCTGGCTCTGCTGTAATCGTTTACACTCAGCGATGATGAATCAGTCAGCCAGGAGGTTATTTTATAAATATATTAGGTATACATAAATATTCCCTATGTTAACATGTAACGTACCTCATAAATGGTTAAACCGATTTCGATGACATATTTTGTTAGTTTGTAATTTGACCCCCTGGATGGTTTATCTCGAACCCGGTTTTTTTTATGGAATAGGTTGGCGGACGAGCATATGGGCCACCTGACGGTAAGTGGTCACCATCACCTATATACAATAACGCTGTTAGAAATATTAACTATTCCTTACATCGTCAATGCCCCACCAACCTTGGGAACTAAAATGTGCTTGCTCCCTTGTGCCTGTAGTTACATTGGCTCACTCACCCTTCATACCGGAACACAACAATCGATTTGGATGGTACCTACCCAGGCGGGCTTGCACAAATTGAGAAAGTATACAATTTTTATATTTCACCCGCATGATCTCAGGGCGGGCAGTTAGATACTAAACAACACTGTATAATTTTTTCGCAAAATGATACAGTATTTAATTACCTGAAAAGGGAGCTCAAATTCAGTGCCTAGAATATTTTAATCTTAAAGGACTATTGTGAGTTTTGGCCCGGCCAAGCATTTCTGAATTTTCATGTACTTCATTTCGTCTTTGTTATTTATCTCGTGCTCAACTGTATTGTAAAGTAACCCGCACGTGTGTGGCGAATTGCTGCATAAGTTCATTATGAGTTACTTTATCGCGTTTTATCATTCGCTTCGCATTTTTCCAGGAATCCCAAATATAAAATGCGCCCCTAGCTGAAAAATGTTGCGGACATTTCCACGAAATTTGAATTTAATAATAAAAAAATGGTATAAAGTCGTACGAATATTTGACACCTGTAGTTCGTAATGACTGAATATGATAAAATTTAAAAAAGCATATAAAAAAGCAATAATAAGAAATTTTGCATGAAACTTTAAAAAAATCACAATTTTCAAGTCGGTTGGCTAGCTTCCTATTGGTGTGTCTGTATGAATTTTCAGGAAAGCTCCGAAGCAGCTGGACCAATTTTGATGTTACTTTTACTGATTGGTAGCTAATATTTTAGGGAGCCTGTTAGGCAGATTATATTTGCAAAAAAAGAAATTATGGATTCACAAAGAAAGAAAGTTTATTGGAGCAGGACTAATTTTGGCGGGGCCTGCTTGGAAAAAAATAGTTATTTATTTCACTTAGGTTAATTTTAAATTTTTAAAAAGAATTTTTTTTTTCTCATGTATTTCATGAGAAAAAAAAAACTAACAATGTTAGTAAAAGTATAAAAATACAAAAAGTGTTCAAAAGCTTACAGATACAAAGTAAATAAATTGTTTTGTGTGCTTAGATTTACAAGGTTAGTCTATCTACAATCATTTTACATTATTTTTATAACTAAGCATTTTTTGTCATATTTAACTAATATTAAATACATATTAAACTCATAGATTATTTCCTGTGAATTCGAGTATTTTAAAATAAGTATAATTATGCTAAAAGTCTTTCAAAATTTTTTTCTTTTTTACCATAAATCCTACAGCCTTATCGATGTGTAATATACAGACTAATAAAAAAATAATAATCTGTGTAGCCAGGCCCATTAAGTGATAAAAGTATATAATTATATATTATACATTATAAAATATAAGTATCATAGTAACAAAAGTTCTTCCGTCTCGAGTTAATCCTGTTTCGGTCAGATTCAATCCGATCACAACTACCGGAAAACTGCATTGTCATCAGAACTGTTCCAACATGTTAAATTTTAACTTCGCAGAATAAATGGAGGTAGACGTAAAAAGCTTGTACTAAAAATTCGTTAAAGTAAAACGCACTCAAAGAATCAAAGAAGGCCAAACCAAACCAAAAGGACCAAGACCTTCCTATGAACTCCTTTTTTATAAATTTTTGGAGTATACAATTTGTTTATATATGTATGATATATTACAAATTTATAAAATAAAACCCAAAATTAAATGTTTTCAATTCACAAATTATCTCAAAACAGTCTTGCATGTATTTATTGAACGAAATAATTCATTTTAATTTTAACTGAACAACAGAGCGCTTGTATAATCGTAATCGACTCTTCAATTAAATATTGAAATTGGATATTTGGAACTGATATACTTAATTGAAGCAACGTCGTACTTCCAATATATCATGTATCGTATATATCATATGACGTAAAGGTCGAGTTTCATAAAACGGAACGAGATAAACTATAACAAAAAGCCTACTGACTCACTTTATTCTGGTTGACGTGGCAAGTTACTTACCGTTATCCGTAAATCAAAAATTCCTTATAACACTCTACATAAATCAAAAATTATTATGCAAGCATGTGTGCATAAATAGTAAAGTATATGTTCATTTATGTGTGTGTTGTATCGTCTTGTAAAATTGTTATGAAGTAATTCAAGTCTATGAAATTATCTATTTGTCAGTATATTTTATCAGTTGCACTAATTTTAGTACATTGAAAACATTTTAATAAAACTTAAAATAAATTCTCGTGATTACAATAACTACATTTAACTCGTTTTAATTACGTTAATTATCAAAAGTGCTGTTGATATTTGTCATCAAATACTTACAAAACCTTCTCTGTCTCAAATAAAATTAACTACTCCAAGAGGAAACTCTTTCAACCAACTCTTAGATATAAAACGAGACCCATCTGTTAATATAATAATCGTATATGGCAATCTTGTCAACAACAACAACAACAGCCTATAAATTCCCACTGCTGGGCTAAAGGCCTCCTCTCCTTTTGAGGAGAAGGTTTGGAACATTTTCCACCACGCTGATCCAATGCGGGTTGGTGGAATACACATGTGGCAGAATTTCTATGAAATTTGTTACATGCAGATTTCCTTACGATGTTTTCCTTCACCGCTGAGTACGAGATGAATTATAAAGACAAATTAAGCACATGAATCAGCGGTGCTTACCTGGGTTTAAACCCGCAATCATTGGTTAAGATGCACGCGTTCTAACCACTGGGCCATCTCGACTCAATCTTGTCAGTTATATGTAAAACCAATTACCGATTAAATTTTATTAAAATAACAAAATATCTAATTTGAATTATAAGCCGAAATATAATAATTTTATACACTATAAATAAATTGCACATAAAAAATGGTTGTGATAAAAGACGGATCCAACAAGTAATTGTATTATTTCATTACTGCAATTGGAGAGAGTATATCTACTCGTAAATAATAGCTTCATAAGTATTATATTAAGAAAAAGGTAAAAAAAAAAAACTTATAAAATGTTTTTACAAAATGAATCATTGTTCCGATGAACAAAGGTTATGCCAAAAGTCGCTCTATATCCAACTCACTATTGTTGCGGTTCTCTATTCAACAGCCGAATAATGGCGTTTTTGCAATGATTATTTGCAAAAACGAAAACAAACTGTGATTCAGTCTAACGCTTCGGATGTTTCGTACAAAATTTAAGAGAAAAAACTATCTCTACTGAACTATCTATAAACTCCATCTACTAAACCAGTTAAGTCCACATTTTTAGTAGTAGTGTCACACTACATAGCTCCGGACTACAGTATGGGCCGGTACGCCCGGGGAAGTACCACTCTTTCACTTAAAATCGGCGTAAAGCGGTAGCTATCCTACCGCGTTTTGTCTAGTATATCTTGAAGTCCCGATCTTCCTAATAGTACATCGCCATAGAGTGAAGTTTGTTTTATAAGCTTATGAGGGATTATCTTTGTATGAACGGTACCCTAAAAACAGAAAATCGTCTTTAATAAAGTTAAAAACCTACAATTATGCTTTATACAATGTACATCTTATGTATAAAGATAAATGTTTGTTTTTAATGATTTTCAATGTTTTCGAGCATCGTTTATCCGATTTATCTGCAACTTTGTCCATTTATTGCTGACACTTAAGTATAGATTTCTGGCAAAGTACAATTGCACAATTTTATAAGCACTTTTGAATAGTCATTTAACAAAATATATTAAATGAAGCTACCACCGGTTCGGAAAAATACCGTTCAGATAAAATTATATTTCAACATTATACAAAATATTCATGTAACGCGATGATATTAGAAAGCTAAGACGCAATATAGTGTATAAACCAACAAGGTTTGTTTGCGTTTTGAGATGAAAGAGATATTTCATTACAGTCTACGCAATCTAAACAACTTTGTAGGAAAATATCTCGTTTATTTTGAAATATTTGAACTACTATTTTCGCAGAAAGCAAAAATCAAATGGATCTTGAGCCATACTAATACTGTTACCACACCCTGGGAGCTCCAGGCGGAGGTGCTCGCGGAAATGTACCGGTTCCGGGTCGAGGCGAGGGACCGCGGCGACCGTCCAGGGTCGGCGGAGATCGGGCGGATCAGGGCTCATAGGCGGGCCGATCGTCAGGGCGTCCGTCAGGGATCCCGTGGCGTTCGCCGAAAGACGTAGAGGGTACCGCTGGTTTTTTAGTGGGTAAACCCGGCGCTAAACTGTTACCACAGATTATAGTACGCTATTTGTTGTATGTTCATTACCTATATGATAAATTACCACGTTGCATTTTTTATACCTACGATGACGTCATCGCAGCCATACTGGAACGCCTTAATATTAAAATGACTTATCGATGGTACCATCGACATGGACTTGATTTACTATTCTAGAAGAACGTTTACAGTTTATAAGGGCAAAATTAGGCATTTTTATATCCTCAACTATACAACTCCCCACTATTGCGATTCAACACATACTACAGCTTGCAATATATAAACGCTACAAACATAACTTTACATTATCCCCCACCGACTTCGTTCTGAGCCAAGTTGCGATCTCATAGGAGACATCCTCAGGACGAACTTTAAACTCAAGCCCCGCGCTCAACCTCAGGGTTGAGGACAAAAAAAAAAGGCCAGTAGGGCCAACAGCAATACAACATACATAAAAAAAAACTTTACATTTAACAATGTATGTATGTATATATGTATATTAGTCCTTGATTGATCCTTTTTTTAATAATAAAAAATCTCTTCATTGTGCAAGTTTAAAATATTATATTAAAGAAGCATAACAAAAAATATGACTGTAAAATAAAAGTGCCCCAGATGCTACAAGACTAATGTCCTTAGTAAGATCTAAGTGTCTCTGAGTCAGTAGTAAGTAGCAACATCGAAGTTTTACTTTGATAAATTACAGCAAGAATACTCAATGGCGCGTGATGGATTAGAAAGGACGGACGATACTTTAATTTTATCACAATATCTTAACATAAATAATAATCTTTCACATTCGTTTGAACAAGAACATCAATTTAAAGCGGGTAAACTACGTATTGCAGCTATTTATAAAGTATTATTAAAAAATAAAAAAAAATCATTAACGCATTACATCTTCTGTTATAAATTTAATGTATATTGGTTCAATATATTCTTTTAAATGTGCATTACAAAATCTTCTATTCTATTTTTTCTCACATATTTAAATACATATATGATATTCTATAAATAGTATTTATTCTATATTTAAAAAACTGAATAAAAAAAAATTGTATGACCACTACAATAAAAATAAGTTGCCTATTTCACAACTTCTCGGTTGCTTTAGTAATTGTTAAGGCAGTATGATTGTTATCATATATCATTCAATCCTAATGGCATGTAAATATCAGGTTTTAGATACGTGTATGACTGATTTTCACCTGTGTTCAAATACATTTTCCTTCACTATCCAGCACGATAATTATAATCACAAACAGATTAAGTACATAAGCATTAAGTAGATCTAGCCTAAGATTCAACCCACTGCCTTCGATTGAGATTCATGCGTTCAAACCACAGAACCAACAAGACTTCAGTAGCTTCAAATTTACGACTCATTAATGAAATACTGTTATGTTACCACACGCTGTCTTGAGTCTCCTGGTGTAACAAGATAGCGGATTCAGCTATAAGGCTTAGTGAGTACTTATATAGAGCCCAGGACTGACGCTCTTGTGTCAGTTGATTAATGATTAATTGTTGGATAAATAACACCAAATTACTGCCTTTGATTGAATGATCACTTCTAGACGAAATTCTTTTTTATTGATGATGTCAACATTTAATGACTCTATGACTAAATGATTATCACAAAAAAAGCTGTAGTTCAAAAATGATTTTCAAACAAACTAAAAATATACATCAACAACATTTATAAAAAGCGATACGTGGAAATCTACTATCCGATAATCGTCGATATTCTATTAAAAATAAGAAAAAAAAAACACTGTAAAATCCAATCGAGATAATAAACCCCCAGTAGCTGAAAAAAGGTCGGAAAAAAAGCCACATTTCCACTAGCATCAAGTTGCACTAATATATTGGAAACGTAGAGTAACTTCGCTTGGAATTTTCCAATAACGGCGGCAATGAAGACGGTCTGCGTGCGAGAATGCGAACCCTACAGCCCGATATTAAAAAATATTAATGACCTCTGAAATATCTCAGGTACTTATAGTTGAATAGCCTAAGAAAATAATAATCGTCAAACTAAAGTGGCAATCGAGCCGACATTTTACGATGATGAGAATACTTTGGAGCGCGCAAATACGTTATGTGAATATCAAATTAATATTAGCATATTTCAGTCTTATTGAATTTTATTACATTAGTGATATTTTATTACTTTTTTAATAAAAGTATAACTGAATATATTATCTACTTATTTGAAACAATTTTCTAAATAATATTAGGTTGGTTAATATACTGGATATTTGACAAAATACCCCATTTTTAGCCGATTTCAAAGGAGGAGGAAAACTCCTTGGTAAAGAGCTATAAACTATTTCGACTTTGAATTTAAGTTATACAAGAAAATAACTTACTCTTTCCTAAGGGGCTCGCAACATATTTGTAAGCCCTGGTGTGATGCGGCCTCCATGGCCGATGATAGTCACTTTCCATTATCATATTGAATACAATAAATACGAAAAAAACATGAAATTTGAACAATACTTACTGTGTAGAGTTGTTGAGTTGTTTTTCAAATAAGATAAAAAAAATTAAAAATATTTTCAGTCGTCACAATTTTTTGGTTTTGGTTTTTGTCTCGTGGCTTCCTGAGTCTGAGCTAGCACAATTTATATAACCTTACTTTACTCAAAAAGCAATGATTTAAAAGTCCGTCGCAAATATATTTGTATCAAGATATTTTTGATTTTGTTGCACGTAAAGCTTACAAATATACAATATTTAAGTCTTCAATATCAGCCAATATACTTGTTCGGCGTGTCACTCATTTCCTACGACAATAAGCGTCACGTACATGACTTTTTTGCCCTTAGTTATACCATATATGTAACCGTAAGATTACAAAATTCGTTAGATTACAATCTGACTCGTCAGATTGTAATTACTATTTGAATGAAGAACATTTTAATTTTGACTTTTCTAGTTTTGTTCCTTATTGACTCATGAGACCTTTTGATTTTTAGATATATACTCGATTAGTTTCTTTTATCCATATTTGTAGCAAAAAACCTTTTTCATCAAATATTAGTGGAGTAGATCACGTAGATGCTATTTGTTTAAGGTCGGTATGTGTCGGGTCGGGGTATCGTGTGCTGCCATCTGACGCCATCATAAACTGAAAATAATGGCTCACGCTCAAAATGAACTTTGGTTCACTCTAATCTAAACCCGAACAGCGGCAGTATAATTACAGATAAGAATGACTAGTATCGTAAACTTAACTGTTGGGGTCTTTGGAGATTGTTCGTTTGTGTAGTGTACTTCTTATCTTATTATATTTATGTTTTATTTACAACTATATAACTATACATACATAAATATAGATAAACATTATTGGACAACATCACATACATTACTCCGATCCCAATGTAATAAACTTAAGCAATTGTATTATGGAAAATCAGAAGTAACTACGGTACCAAAACATCCAGACCCAAGGCAACATAGAAAACAAATGAACTTATTCTACATCGACTCGAGCAGGAATTGAACCAGGGTACTCGGAGTGCCGTACCCATGAATACCACGTATGAAAGCGTGTAGTAAGGTAACGTTAATTAATAAAAACATAAACAATCTTTTAACATCTATACGAGAATAAAAATAGCGTGTTATCCCATGATTTTCTCTTGTTCTTAATATTCGTATCAATATATTAAGGAATAGGAATTGTACAGACATTACTATCAAGGCGTTCTAAGCAATCATTTTTCCAAAATAATATTCGGTTTTCTTTTTATCTTCGTCTGGACCCATACTAGTTAGCAATATAAGTAATTATACGTAATCGAAATCAAGATCAGCTGTTTTGTTCAATGACGTTACATTCTTAGGAACTTAAATATAATGAATGTTAGAGATAATCAGAGGCGTGAATGCCGCGAGTAACGCGGGCCATTGTCTACTGCCTCGAAGTCCTTTTTCGTTGAAAAAATGTTAAAAGTCCTTCCAGTTTCAAACGCCTATGTTTGTATGCGGTTCTTTAAGTTAGGTTTTAGCTATTCCATTCAGAGCTTGTAGTATATTTTACAGTTAATAAGATGTAATGCTTCTTATTTTATTAAATAGTGATTTTACAAAAAATAAAATAAGTTACACACGAACTTTTAGCTAATAATTTCTGCAGTATCATGGTGTACAAAATTGGTGTTACTGCTTTATTTAAATGAAATTTTGTGCATTTAAAAAACAGAAACACTTTGTATGATTGTGTACCATTTTGGAGGGTAAGTGATCCATTGTGATCAAGCACAAGGAATATAACCATTAGTTTCCAAATTTGCATTGGCAATTTAATGGATGTTTCTTTTTCCTTACAGGTATCGTAATTCTACCGAATTTTTCACGGGGAATGTTCCGAGAAATTGTTCGGATTAATCCCGGCTGCTGAATTTCACCTTCAGACATCTAGCCCAAATTCGAAGTTTCACCCGCACCACCTCGATGTCCGAAAATCCACGACAGCGCAATTTCTTAGACATTTTCTGCCTCGCACAACCACTTTGTGGAACCAGCTTTCGCCGGCGGTTTTTGCGAACAGATACGACATGGGAACTTTCAAGAAAAGAGCGTCCTTCTTTAAAGGCCGGCAACGCACCTGCAATCCCCCCGGTGTTGCAGACGTCCATGGGCGGTGGTAATCACTTCCCATCAGTTGAGCCTTCTGCTCGTTTGCAACCTATGTCATAAAAAACACCTCACTGCCTGTCTATATAATAGTATTGCATTGAGTTCTCAATTAAAATTCCCATCTAAAGTACAATTCCACGTAGTCGCAAGGAATTGTCAAGCAATAAAAATATCATACTTTATTCTCTGACATCGTCAAAATAATACTACGTATGTAACAATAAACCATCTCATATTTTTCTTTTACATCACAAGTACTGGATTCTCCTTTTACCGAGATGGAAATCTAAATGGATGGTTCGGTAACATAAAGTGTGCTTGCGGGAACAGAAATTCATGATGTTGTATCCAGAATATACGGTAATAATCTTATATGTCATAGAAATTTACGCATGAAGATAGATATTCCATAACCATTCCATAAGATTTCTAAGTTACGAAGTGAGTTTTTTATTATATAGGCAGGCGGGTATATAGGCCGCCTGGTGGTCCACACACGAGAAGTCCAGTGTAAAAAACATTAACCATTTTTTACATGCCAATGCGTCACCAACGTTAAGAACTCAAATTTTGTGCTCCTTTGCATGTGACACTGAGTAACTCACCCTTCAAATCGCCATACAACAATACTAATGATTAATAATTTATGGTTGCATATATGATGAGTGACTGTCCTCCCAGGCGAGCTTGCACAAAACGCTATCACTAAGAAAATATATCATTAAATATTTATTGTTAAGACTATGTTCCACCCCTTTCGGTTTTGGTATCTGACCGAAGTACCGACAAAACTTAGTAGTATTTTTTTTACTATATAGGTATATTATATTCTGCATTTTGTAATAAGACTTTAATATTCAGTATGTTATACTTGTATACTATATTGAACACTAACAGTACAATATAGATTAGTTAACCTTTAAACAAAGCAAATATTTTAATTTTGTAAATTGTAATAAATTAATATAAGAAGTAACATATAAATTTTATAGCGAAGCAAGATTTGATTAATACAAATTGTCAACAACAGAAGCCTTGGATAACAGAAAAATTTTTATTAGAGATAAATCTAAACGACAAATATATTGCACAACAATTTTTCCATTCAATATATTCGATAAAACGTGTATTGTGTCGATATTCACTCAAACGTGAAAACTTACTCAATATTTGTAAGTGTCGTCGGAAACATCTGTTCAAGAGTCAATATTTGCTTTAGTTATTGTACAGTTATAAACGTACGTGCGAAGTGCGTAGTGTACTACAGTAAAAATCGCATTTATTGCTTCTAACCTAACATTAATTTCCTGTAATGTTCGATAAGTTTATCAAAAATATTTTTATTTAATTTAGGAATTTTCTAGCGATCTTCTTCGGTTTCTAACTGTTACAGTAGTTAGTAATATCTAAAGCGAATGCTATGATATAAATATAATATACTATAGTATTGGGGAATAATCAATCTTTCTATCAATGGAAAACATTTTAAAAATTGAATCTTTAGTAAGAGATTACCATATACTTACAAGCACACAAATTCAACCTCTTCATAATATTACATAATTATAATATACTTCGAATCAAAAGAGGATGATTTGTAAGTTTTCAGCTGAGCCACACAGTTTCATAGGTTTTGCATAGCACATACTTGCTTTGTGTTTATTACATACATAATAGTATTAATCATTTCCAAAAAGTGCTTTACATTGATTCATTAATTTCATTTTAAACCCAAAACTTATATAAAATAATAGAAGGATTGATTACTAAGAACGAAATCATTTTACTAAAAAGTCTTTATTTTATTTTATTTTTTTCTTTTAAAAGGCGAATCGCCTCCGTCATACCAACGTTCTTATTCCCGTTCAGAACACTTGTCTACAGCTTTTCTGATTGGTTGACATCTATGCTTTCTGATCTGCTTCTCAGACTATTGAAGTTACGTCCTTTAATCTTCCTCAATAAACGGCCTATCAAAAACAAAAATGATTATTCAAACCCGAGTAGTAATTTACATTCAAACATACGAACTCTCAATTAAATTATTTATATTGTAATCACAATAATATTAATAATTGTTTTCATAAAAGCAGATTATGTTTTCTGAGATGAAGAAAAAATCGTACGTTCCGTATTGAAACACCTCTTTTATCATAAGAGCAAATTGGTGCAAAATTTTCATTATTTTTACGGGTATGTTCAGAGATTAAAACCGTTTTCACCTTTCCGAGAATTCATTAGCCTACAAAAGTCTACGACGCCTGGCCTAGGGCAATGAACGCATAAAGGTTATTATCATTTGTCGAAACAAACTTATTCCCATAAGCTGATTTTGCGTATTGCATACGTGACCTATTTGAGTTACGTATTTACTCGTAGTTATTAAAAGAATTGGAAAATATTCAAATTCATTGGCAGTATGTAATAAAAAAAAAACGATTAATAGTTTCCACAAAAATAATTGATGCAACTGAGACCGAGACTCCAAAATCTTAATTTAATTCAGTAAGGAAAAATCAGAGTAGACAGAGTTCTCGAAGGAGGTTCTATCAAGATCGACAGGTAATAGTATCATATAAGAAAAAGGTTATAACTTCATTGTACTTGCATCGTTGTTTCATCAAGTTCTATGCTAAGAAGTAAGAGTAATGTTTGTGAAGATAATATTGTCCTAATGTATTTCGGCCATTCTAATCTCAAGGAAAAAAGGTGCACGAGTGTGTGCACGAAAAAGTTGCACACTTTTTTCCCTCTTCCTCCTTATCCGATGGCACAGCAAATCCGACAAGACAAGAAAGAGTTCAGGTAGTATACCAACAGCTTTACGTACTTTCCGAGGCACAGGAATGTGCACACTTTCAACTTCCGTAACCTGGAATGTTACTTATATATCGACTAGATCTGGGGTTTAGACCTCAGTTCCTAGGTGGTTATGAAACGAAAATAATTACCATGACTACTATTATTATTATACTAAAGTTTTCTGAGCCAAAACTATACATGGTACATAAGCGAAATATTATCTAGGGAACATGTTAACTATATTTTATGGCAAAACAAAGCTATTCTCTTCAGTGATGAGACATGAAAGACGTTATCTAGCTTTAATGAACAACAATGTTATGCGACACCCAGTCTTGCATAAATATTTCCTTTTCTTTTACCTCTTTGACTTTCTGGAGTAATTCTTTGACTATACCTTACATTATATAAAATGTGCAACCATGCCAATTATGATTTGCATATCTATATATGATAAGCTATGTTAGGAAGAGTCAATTGTATTTGGTTTGGTTGACATTACAGTGATGAAGCATAAAGTAAATATCTGAAAATAATACTTCAACTATTCAAACCGCCAACTTCAGCGATTCTTGAAAACTTCGTGACTATCACGTGGAAAGGTTGCCAATTGTTTTGTAAAATTATGATTAAATATTATAAACGTGAATTTAAAATTGGCTGTTATAGTCAGTCATCAAAAGTCTATAAAATCTATAGATTTAAAATTAAAAAAAGAAACTGATTTTCAATTGCAGAAGTTTGGGGAAATATAAACATTTTATTTATCTTTGTTCATAATCATAGCACTGTTGCGCAAATGACTTTTCAAGTAAATGTATGTATCTACGGTACATATGTAATTCGAAGAGCTTACAAACTTTAATTGCGTTAGTACAAAGTCAAGTACAAAGTACAATTGACACTGTATCAAGATTGCTCGCTGTAATTGATAGAAACAGAACTTGTAACATACGTACGTAATTACATTAACCACAGCCATTACTACAACTTAAAGCCAATTAGTGCCAGCGTTTCCATGCTCAATTCCAATCATCATTATTTACAGCCAGCCAAACGAATAGGGTTAATTGGCAAAGCACTAAGTAATCTAAGATACTATTGTAAATTTAATGTTGTAATTATGAATATGATTTGTATCTGAATTGATTTTGTTTTATTTTTATAACAACTAGTCAGTTTCTGTATATTCAGACGCTTTTGAGTTTTCTGAACACTTAATTAAGTCAAATCGAATTGATTTAAAAACATTATGTATTTTTTTCAAAATACTACCGAAAATAATCATTCATGATTACGAATGTCGTATGCGTCTGTGTGTGCATATAATCATTCAAAATTGTAAATGTACTCACTAAGCCATGCATAATAAAATAGAACGCAGCAATGCAAAGTATATAAATATATACTATTAGGAAGATTGGTTGTTGAGTTGGTTGTACAAGGGTAGACAATGATCAGATAAATCATAAAAAGGCAGAACCTGAAATTTTTAATCGAGGTGATTGTTTTAATATTTACGTAATGATCCTTGCTTTTGATATTCAATTTTTATTAACAGCGTTACTTGAATTTCTTTATAATCTTGAACTCTAATATAAATTGTAGGTTTCAAGCATACTAGAATGTATCTACAAAACACTATCCCAAAATCCACTGAAAACAACTTTGATATAATTTTGTGTGCCTTACCAACTCTCTCGTTAACAAAACGTCACAAGCGTTTGTGGCGACGTTATATTTGTTTTATTCCTACTTGAACCTAACGTTGAATTCCTAAATAAGTTTATTTAATATTTAATTTCAATCCCATTATTTAAGTTACTATACAGTTTTCACTAATATTATTTGAAGACAAACGAGTCATATGTTTTAAGAGACAAGCTGATGGTAAATAGGCCACCTGATGGTAGGTGGTCACCACCATACACAGACATTGGCAATAAAACATACATTGAACATTCTCCAACTTTAGGAGCTAAGATGTTATGTCTTTCGTGATTGTAGCTTCAATGGCGCACATATCCTTCAAACCAATACATACTATACAATATTGCTGTTATGCGGTTAGTTATCTAATGAGTGGCACCTACCTAGAAGGGCTTGCGCAAAGTCGCACAACTAGGGAAGTATGTAGAAATTTTTAGTTATTTATTGTATTTTGACTTCCATTATTTTAATGTTGTCTTAAATTTTCGCGATTATTACACATTTAAATAAAACTATTATTATTATTAGTAAATTATATTATTATTAGTCTATTCGTGGTCAAGGGTAGACTACCCGTGATCACGAACGCTGTAAAATGCTCGAAACGTCGGGATGTCAAAAATAATTTATATACACGATTCAACTCCGGTATAACTAGTTTTATTTAAATTCCATTATTTTTTCAAAATGGTTGTATATAATGAAATAGTATGCACTCTGTTAATCATTAGTATCGAACCTGGGTACAATTTAATGGTGCTGAGAGGAGTAGACCGTTATTTCCGCGAGTCAACGCGCAATGTCAACACTTCCGCACCCGACGTCGGCTGAGGCTGATGGCTGCAAACATCGCTTTTTTGCCGCACATGCTGAACAAAGTGCCCGTATTTCTGGGTACTAGCCAATTTTCATTTCCTCCTACTTTGAGTTACATATTTATGTATAAGTTTATGTATAATATACGTTTGAATAGTTCAGAACTGACACTTCTGGCGGTTGTCTGCTATATAAGGTTTTAAATTAATATGTTTATTTTTATTATTACAGTTATTTAATACGGGATATTTACCATGTTTTTTATTTTTAGTTGGTGGAGCTGCATATTTCGACATTATCGAGCATCGGTAGAGCTAACCAACTAAATATAAAAAACTTGGAAAATGTCCCGACTTAAATAACTTGTTGTCTCGTATTTACTTATACAATTATAGTGATATTTTATATTGCAGGCTAAATAATTTTATAATAAGAAATTTTCATATAAACCTTACCGTTAATTATGACTTAGGATTTGATCAACTTACAGTCACGTGACACGTTTATATTTGACACGTGTATCACGTTCGCTTTAAATTAAATTACTACGTGTATTTCCTTATTCTAATTCTGAAATTCAAATCAAATTTATATATTCAATATTAACACAGAACGGTGAAAACTAAAGCAGGCTTGAAAAAGAAAGCGGGAGAAATAGTCTGAATAGTTTTCGTATTGACTAGATTTTTCAATACCATTTTCAATATTTGATACATATGTTATATACTTAGCGACTTAAACCAAGTGCGATCTCAAAACTCACTTAATGTATAGATTTTCCATAAAAAGTTATTTTGAGATCATTGCTGTTGCCGATGCTATTGTAAACCGGTCTAATTCAAGATCAAAAAGAGATTGACTCAACATCGAATCGAGTACATACATTATACATACATTTGGACAAGTTGAACACAACTTTATATGACAATATATGTTAACATAACTTTAATATCTATATTAGGATTATAAATGTGAGAGTAACTCTACCTCTTTCTATATCTGTTTTCCTCTACCTTAAGGTTGCCTGGAAGAGATCGCTGTGTTAGCGATAAGGCCGCCTCTTGTACATTTTTCCTAACCGTATTTATGTGATTTATTTACTGGTGTACAATAAAGAGTATTTTGATTTTATTTGATTAACTCTGTCCCTCTGTATGTTTGTCTGGCGCTCTTTCACGACTTTCTGCTGAACCGAATTTAATGAAATTTCATATGAAGAAAACTTGGTCTCCTAGAAAGGACATAGGCTGCTTTTTTTGCCTGATAACCAATACTCTAATACGCAAGAGAAGCCGCGGGCGACTTCTAGTGTACAAATAAATAGACACAAAAACTTCTATTTATTTCTTTGTAACTGAAAATCGACAATTTTGTTATTTATTACAATAATATCTACTTATAAGAAACTTCTTACTAAACATAAAATATAAAAAGGTTAACAAGGAGTAAATAAATCGTAGGGAATTTAAATACCTTACATTTCAGTCGTATCCAAAGGAATTCTCACTTAAGAAAAAAGACGACTAAAACACGTTGCTCCCGTGTTTGTGGTAAGATATAAAGTAGTGCTAAATTATAAGTGTTAGTGGAAAATACATTTATACACAAGAAAATTCTCCCTGTTGAACTTAAGGCCTCACTTTTATTATGAAGAATTTAGTTAGAAGGGAGGAAGGCGATGGTCGAGTTAATACAACATGTGTATTATAGGGTATATATAAGGTTAGATGACGCAAATTATATGCTCTACATTATTTAGAAATGTGAAGATATAAATAAGCATCAATACAAATATAAATGGATTTCACAAAGTATCAACAATATCACAAAACTGCTGCCTTGCTAGTATCAAATACCATTTCGAGTTTAAACAGTGCTATGTATGTAAAAAATTGGTACGCTAACCTGCAATCGAACAGTGCAAAAGTATAACCATAAAAACTTCTTCTATAAGAGAAGGATCGTAGTATACAGTGAGATATTAAAGCGCTTTTTTGTTGTTGGAAATATTTTCATATTGGATTTTTTTCGTTTCGTAATAACATGTATGACTCATGGCGAGTTTCATTAAAATCCAACGGTGGCTTTCATTCGTGAAACGAAAACAAAAGACAGGGAGAAAGTACTGCCAAATACCGTATTTTGGCCTTTGTGTCAATAATAATCCTCTCGACTAAAAAAAG
Organism: Vanessa cardui; assembly: GCF_905220365.1. NCBI lineage: Eukaryota > Metazoa > Arthropoda > Insecta > Lepidoptera > Nymphalidae > Vanessa > Vanessa cardui. Next base: position 7,550,135 of record NC_061135.1, read on the forward strand.
TATGACATGTTCGGGGATGGATTTTGTAACTGTTAATTGAGGTTTTATAACTAGTCTACCAATGTTTTGTTAAAAATTCGCTAGGATTCATCTTAAGCTCTTATAAGTAAAAATAAACGAATGCATAACAAATTAGGGAAATTTGTGAACAAAGAGGACGTACATATACCAAAATAACGTATTCTGTTTACGGACATGCATTTGCATATTTTAAACTTCATTTTGTTGGTAAAATTTCATGCCTAAAATGGCTTTAAACAATGAATGTAGACTATTATAACTTTTGGGTTCATTGCGAGTCGTAATTGCTACCTAAAATTAAGGCTCACAAAAAAGGTCAAGCAGGTTTGAAAGTCGAAAATGTATAATTTCTTGTTAAATATTTCGAATTAAATGGCAAATTTGAATTTCGAATTTTTAATCTTTGCTTTAATAATAATATTTGAAACAAATCTATATATGTACTGTATTTTAATCCTTTTGTAATAATTATTGTCGTATAAATTTTAACGGTATCTAAATTGAATGGGATTTAAGCTTATACGACACTACTCCAATGGAGGATTCATAAACGGCAGATTGATATAAAAAACGTGCAGGATTCCTCACAATGTGTTTCTTCATTGTCGAACACAAATGACTTATAAACCATATAGAATTAAAGACAATAGCCAAGAATATCGTTGGACTTGAGAAGAGATACGTCTAGTAGTAATTGACTAATGATGAAGTACGTGACAATTAGTGATGTTTCATCTAGGTTTGAATCCGTAATCGGTTAAAATACTGTCCTCACAGAAAATATATTCGTATCCATTATTTGATATTTTTCTACCATCGTGCTTATATGACGTAACAGAGAGCTAGTTACTGGACTCTTCAATGGCTACTAGTAAATCTCTCGAGTTTAAGCTTCTATGGTTTATTTTAACGAGTCCTATACATTACGGCTGGTAATACAATGATAACAGAATGTATATAAGTTTTTTAGAACTAATATTTAGATTAATGAATAAAACGTAAGTTAGATTAAATATTGAATTTTATATATGACCCTTTATTTTATTATGATACAGATAAGTCGGAAAATATGAAACATGATTGCTGGTCAAAGAAAAAATAACTATTCTTTAATAAGCCAATGACCTTGAGAACGAGTGAATTATCTTGTATGCATACTAACAATGTACGTGCTACGTAAACCTCCTCACCCCGCAAAACGGGACACAAGATTACACAGTAGGTAGTATTGTTTGGCGGAAGAATTCTGACCAATGGGTAGTTCCTACACGTGTCGTGTTACCATAAAGTAAAAATAAATTATAAATTAAAAAATACTCAAATTATACAAAATACAATAATGTAGCAATGTAATGTTTAAGTATTATTTCTAAACTTATATCATAAATCGCAAAGTTCTGAAAGAATTGTATGAGACGTAACCGCAGTTTAAAGTTTAGTTAAGTTATCCTTTTGCTATATGTTGCAATACGTTACGTTATGTTTTAATAGAAATGCAATTATGCACTATTTTTTTCCTTAATTGGACTGCACTTACCTGGTTTATTAATAAACATATTTCAATAAAACTTTCTGAGAAAGATAGCTTTTGCGCAAAATATTTATTTTAGTCTTACTTTTGTCATCAATTTGATATTTTATGAAGTATAAATAAAATACATGAACTGTTTTATAATTTTAAAAGGAGACAAAATAACCAATAAACATAAAGCGTGGTGTTGCCATAAAATAAAAATGCTCAGCATTTCGCTAACGAAGCCTCGATTGCTAGGAAACGGGCTTCAGACTGATACGTGAATCATGGTGTAAATTCATGTACCGATTTTCCCGCGCAGTCAGCTTGAAAACATATCCCTTTAATCACAATCATTTTCGTTTAGTTAAGTTCACGCTCTAAATGACACCTGTTATCGCGTGAATCTTGGGTTAATTTCAATTACGTGTACATATAATCAAATTAGTTCGTGAAGCAATAACTTTGTACCCCATTTTTACGGAAAAGACGAGGAACAAAGTGTTTGAGGTTCTATTAAAGTTTAAGCGCAGATTATCTAATATATTTTATAAAATATGCATCAGAAAAAAGGCTACACATACTACGATACGTTACAAACACATGCTTATCTACATAATATTTATTATGAAACATAAACACTTTATGGTCAAACTGCCAATAACAACACACATTATATCGAAGATGATTGTCGAATCAACGCATCATATATTTTATTAGCAATTAATTACGGTTGAATATTGACCAATGGGCGACCAGTAATATCAACACTGTTTATTGAAATATATTAATAACTTTTAAATTGTGGCACACAAATAAACAGTGCGTAAAGTCAAATAATAAACACTACGTTACTGCCTAAATGTAGAACCCACACAGTAGTTTAATTCCCCATACTGTCATTGAAATGTCAACCATTATCTATACGTTAAATCCCACGTGCTAATTATACTAACTCACTGACCATTTCAACCAAAACCTAACAATACAACTTGCTTGCCCAATAAGATCTGTATTATATTTTTACATAGTATAAAACAATGTCGCTTTCGTCTGTTTGTCCGTATGTATACTTAGATCTTTAAAATTACACAAATGATTTTGATGCGGTTTAGTCAATAGATAGATTGATTCAAGAGGAAGGTTTATAATATGTATAATACATGGATAATATCGTAGAGAAACACTGGTTATTTAAGAGCTTTCTAAATGGATTTCTTAAATAAACACTGGTTTATATTGTCCAATGACAAAAAACTATGAACTTGTATGTATATTTGGTATTAGTATTTGGTATTATTGCACTCGTACTAAGCAGGAATGGATCTCTAGTATTGCAATATAACAAAGATCTGTGTAATTATAAAGTTATGACTACTATAATATATCTCAATATTAATATTTAATCTAAAGGCAACTTAGTAATTTATTTCAATTTTACTATCTTGAATTTTCACTACATAGCGTGCCAAATGAAATAAACAGTGAGGAAGTGCAAAATGAGTATCAATGGTGTAAAGAAAATAAATGAAGGCATTAGCGCCGACCCTCGTAAAGCCGTTTACTTTGATCGTGCCGCATGGAGAAAGGTCTACAGAGCATTCAAAAAGTGTTCATGTAGTTTTATTTGAAAACTAGATGATAATCGATAACTGTGCTCTTAGAATGAACTATTCTTAGAAATTACTAAGTATAGTATACAGAATTGACCCTTATTAGAGAGGCGTGGTAGAATCTAAGCATTATATGCGAAGAAAAAAAGGCCAGCAGTGGGATATGTAAAGATTGTATTTTTCCAATTTCTTTCTTCTTCATTAGAGTTACTTCGCCACAAATTAAACCTCAATTTAAATCAATTTAAGGTATTTCTAATCATGTTTGATTGAAAAATGTTACATCTTTCGATAATGATAGTCATTATAAGAGACATTAATTTAGAAGTACGAAGAAAATATTATTGGACACATTGTTTTGCGCACCATTTTCTTCGCAATACATTCATATTCCACGTAACAGAAATTAATGACTCGGGTAATTTCAGATTTCTCGTAAAGCCATATGGCAATCCCATCAAATTTTGGAAGCGAGAGGGTAAGATCATTGACTATTGTTATTAAGTGTATTTTATTTTTCAATCTCAACATGCTAGGTCCCAATTTTTTATCAATTTATATGTCTTTCAAATCAACCCGAAACTATGCTTGAGCCATGTCTAACTTGGTATAATCGTCACCAGTTTTGAACAAATCATCTGTTTAAATAATGATGAACCCCGTCAATTAATTGTGCTAATCTAGAATCTATAATTTATCTTATTTAATCTAAACTGGAGAGAAGGAAGGCAATAGATTTTCCTCACAAATTAATTACGAAGAATAAGCGTAATACTTTATCCTGTATAAACTCCCCAGCAGAGGAAATAGCGTAAGTAAACCTATATTTCTAAGAATAAGTTTTAATTATAGAAACAGTCATCGATTAAATTCTCGCTTCAGTAAATAAAGAGGACGTCGGAGAGTAAATGGAATTGATTCTTTATATATAAGGTAATAGTACATAGAACTAAATCGCAACTTCATAGAACTTTTTGCTACTGAACAATAATATCTACAGATCACCTAAAGGATTCGGAATAATTTACTAAATAAAAATATAAAAGAAACATTAAATAATGTTTAATTTATATTTTCAATATTTACTTTGTGTAATATGATAGTGCATGGTGAGACTACCTGAAAGTGGTAGAAAAATAAAAAAAATTATTAACTCATGCTGTGGTGGACACCATGTATAATGATGTTAGTGAAACCTAATGAGCTATATAATATAGGTAGATATGTTTAATTTATGAGATATGTAGGTAGACGGATGGGGTCACCAGCGCCCGTAGTCGTTGGCGCTGTCATAAAGAAATTAAACAATAATCATTCCTTACCTGACCAATGCGCCATAGACTTTTGAAACTAAAATATTACGTTCCTTTCACCTGTAGTTACACTGGCTCACTCACAATACAAGTATAGCTATTTAACGGTAGAATATACAATGAATGAGTGGTGCCTACAGACCGGTTTTCATAAAGCCCTACCACCAAGTGTAGCTTACAATTACTCGTATTGTTATTTAAGTTGAACAGATGTAATTTACGAGTTTGACAAAATTTCCACATGGAACTGTCAAACACATGTCTAAGGAGATGAATGTCACAAAAATCTCTACTAATCTCCAAAAGATAAATGAATCCGTATAAAAGTACACTCGGCCTTTATTTTATAGTAATAATATAAATTATAAGAAATATTTATTTATTTGTATTTTTTATGGAAGACAAACAGTAGATTATCTCTCTTTTTTACTAGATAGTCGTGACAGGAAAAGTATGTTACCCTCCCCGACACACAGTACAATTAATAAGTATAAAAAAATGTAAGTTACTCCGCTGATTTCCCCCTTTTTTCAGCTGTCTATGTAAAGTTTAAAACAAAAATAGTTATATTGTGAACATATAAACAAAACTAATAAGGGAATCTTCGACGTTTTTTCTTGAAATATTTTTTTTTTTTGAATATTTTTAATGCTTTTATGTAATAGATATCCCTAATTCGCAATGTAGCCCCTCTGTTATATAATAAATCAGTGCGGGCGACAGGTTGGGCTGAACGAACCTACAACACATTTCTCGGCAATTACAGGAAACAAAGAGATATGTTTCCGCGTGGCGTTGGGATTTCAATCAAACAAAGTCAACAACGTATACTTATCTTAAGAAAAGAAAAAATTATACCTTTGTATAAAACAACTCTCATATAAGTCCATATAAATCTTTAAGACTCCTAATTATGAGAGGTAAACAATTCATGTGGCACTTATGGGCTATAAATTAATAGTTTACTAGAAGAATATAGCACGTACGTCAAAGAGCTGTATCCTTGTTAATTTGTATCTCCCTTTGTCGTATTCGCCAACCATAGCGGCTGATTGTATAGAATGCCCAAGGAGTTGAACGCTCGCTACCGAATGTACCCACCGATGTGAAAGCGTGACACATATGTACTCGTAAGTAAGTGCTCCTGACAGACAACTACTATCTTTTACGTAGAAAAATGAGGACGTTTTACCAACGCACCTGCTTAGGTTTTCAGTCCGCAGTAAAAGAAATTTTTGAATGTATTTTACACTAACAATATATATGGAACGATCTAGCTGTTAAATTAAAGAAAATAAAAGGAAATTTTATATTATAGGTTTTCTTTATTCTCGGTGTAAATTAGATATATTACTTTAAAAACGGTTATTGTTTTTATAGAAACTGGGATGAAAATTCGTTTCGTATACAATATTCCATTGAATATTACCTAAGTTATTTATAGAAACAAAGTTTTTGAACAGTTACGAACAGTTGCAAAATTATTATGATTTCTATATTGTTTACGATTTTCAAGGAATCTTGATAATGTTAATTTATACGGTATCTTGATATATTAAATATATTTAAAAAGTGATTAGTTATTTCATTTATTTATAAGATATAGGTGAGCTGCTAAATAGACATTTTTTTTATAGTATAGGTTGAAGAACGAGCCAGAGGTAAGTGGTCACCATTACCCATAGACAATGACGCTGTAAGGAATATTAACTATTCCTTAAATCGTCAATGCGCCACCAACATTGGGAACTAAGATATTATGTCCCTTGTGACTGTAGTTACACTGGCTCACTCACCCTTCAAACCGGAACACAACAACACTAAGTACTGTTGTTTGGCGGTAGAATTACTGATGAGTGGGTGGTACCTACCCAGACGGGCTTGCACAAAGCCCTACCACCAAGGAAGTGATGGTTAGTGATACCTATCCCCCATATACACCTGTAATATATACTGCAATGACCTTTTGAATTGAAGTAGTTATGTATTTTGTGAGTAGGATAACACTGGCTAACTCAACTTCCAAACCGAAACACAATAATACTAAACAAAAATATATTTATCTCGCTTTCATAGATGTAGGTAAATATCCCTAATAATGTTATCATACAATTAACTTTATTGTATTAAATAACACTACTGATAAAATATTTATAATAACATTTGAATATATATCGTAACTGTTCATGAAATTCCACTAATAATCAATATAAATATTAGTCAGTAAGGAACAGTAATCAAATTGACGTTGTAAATTATTTTTAACGTCTATAAATATTTCATAAGTTTAAGAATGAGAAATATTGCACGACGTTAAATAAGGTAAGGTAATATCGGGGCATTTAGTGGCTCATAGGCGCTACCTCGGTGGCAATATTTCACATTACAAGCGGGTGTCACGAGAGAATTAATGAAATCCTGCCCCTCGTCCAGCCCTCTTAATAGCTTCGACGAACGTTTACCTACACAGGAGTGTTTCATAAACTTTGTTATGTATTGCTTTTCATAAGGAGATAGGTTTTTAATGATCAAAAATATTAATGGAAACTCCAGCGTTCACTGACTTTTTCAACTTAAATATGGCATAAATGAATATGATAAGTTATGTATAATTAAATATAGAATTAAACTATGTAAGGATGTATATTTAGTAAACAATATTCAATTGTTAATTAACAAAATAAAAAAAGAACTAAATTATAAATCTTCTAAAAGTAACCGGCAACATGAGAATAATAAAAGAAGATATAAATAAACAAGTAAGACATTCGATACCTATTCAAGTTTGCAGCTCCAAGGCAGGTAAGTGAATAAAAATGTAGCAGTTTGATAACTCATTGATGCTTGCTTGGGCTTGAAATTTTCAATTATTGGTAAAGATTAATGTTTTCTAGCCTCTGGATCATATTGACTATTGATTATTATTATTTACCGATACAAATGTTAAAAGCAAAGCACGTATAAAATATTTCACTGATTAAAATTTCTAATTACATTAACAAATGGATTGACTCTATAAGGCTTATTTTAGGGGTACAGATAGGTACAGTTGTATCGAATTAATATATGACGCTTAATGGCAATACGACCGGATAATGATAACGAAATAATATCGGCACTTTGGAACGGATCGCACATTAAAAAGACGATTTAGAATAAATACGACTAATATTTTAAAGCGTTTCCCAATATTATTTGGTTGAAATTAATATGTATGATAAAAATTCCAAACCTATATAATATATATCTTTGGGGAATTTAGATACTACAATTAACTGTATATATTCAGTCGCGTAGAGCTCAAAGCATTTTCAAGCTCACGTCGATGTTGCGATCAATTCACTTCATCCAATGTTTAGTAGTTCAGTTGAATTTATCGCATTTCCAAAGAAAGGCATGAATAAGCTAGCTTCAGTATCTATCGAAAATTCTATTAAATAATTGAACACAATGAGATTACGTTCCGTTCTGAATAGTTTGCAATATCGGCAATGTTTAAAATAGTGTTTTTATGTTGCACTCTCCCCTAGCTTGGGGAGCGGTTTGATCAAATTATAATTTTATCGAGATCACGTTCAGGTTTGACTTATTTATTTACTATCGTATTAATTAAAATGAGTTACATTTTTTATACTGACAGAATTTGTAAGGAATTCGTTTTTCAAAATTTTCTGCTATCTTATCTGTGCATGAAAGCTCAGTACATTGTATTTATAAAGTATCGAGTTCAATTATAATAATAAATCGATAAAGATTTATCCTTATAATTGAATTTTTTATAAGCACAATTCAAAATTACCGTGAACATAATTCAGAATTGGCAAAAGTCAACACGAATATCTCTACGAGTCTCTAGCTAGAGTCTTAATTAAATTAAATTACACTTACGTTTCACCGGTATGATCTATGATTCCTGAAGGTATAAACGTAAAAAAGTCGCGAAAATTTTAAAAATATGATTCTGTAAAACAATATATGAATGAAAAGTGCACAGGGGACGCTTTTAACCGCTGAGAGAAAGAACTCTGAAACAAAAGAGTACTTGAATTTAACGAAAACTTATGATAACGAGGACACTGGTATCTGTATAAGTTAATAGTTTAGATTTATATATAAAAGGCTTCTTTTATAACATTTTTATAACTGTTATATTATATACCCATTATTAAAAGAGTTTTTTTTTTATTTGAATGAAACTTTGTAATTATTTTAATGTAACAGATAAAAGAAAACCATTATTAAAAGTTGAATTTCAGTACAATGCTATTATAATACGCGTATCCTTTATACATTTTATAGTTGTAATAAATGTTGCATGCCAATTTCGGAAAACAGACAATCAACCTTTACTAATATTATAAATACCAAACTCTGTCTGTTAAGCTTTTACGGCTAAACTACCAAAACGAATTTGATGAAATATAGTATGAAAATAACTTAAACCATAAAGACAGGCTTTTTAATGACGAACATCTATCGAAAAAGTATCTGAATAAATAACATCCACAGACAATAATATTCCATAACAAATAAAGTTATTATTGACTAAATATGTAAAAGTTATTATAATTAGCACGAGTGTTACTGAGTATGTATTTATAGTCAGACCTAATTAATCTCGTTGAATATTTCATATATATCAATTAGTAAAATGAAAAACACAATAAAATCCCAGTTCAAAGGAATCTGCAAAATCCAGCTAAGATATTATAAATTAGTCAGAAATGACGACTCATAAAATGTGGTAACACTTCTAGTAATGTCAGCTTTAAATCAAGAAATTCAACATAAAATTTATTTATTTAATAAAATTAGGCACTCACTCACGAATTATAGTAGTCAGTATCAATTTGAATGGAATAATTTCACTATGAAGACGGCAAATTTCAATGAAACCAGTCATTTGTATTATAGTTCAGAAGAGTATGTGCAAATACGAGTCGGTTTTAGTCCTTTACTCTCATAATCCAATAGGATGTCAAATCTGCCTCGATCGGAAAAAGATCAGAACCAACGATTGCACGTGTTTTCGAGATACGGGAGTACTCACTCTTCCAACTAGAAAAACACTATAACTTATCACAAACTTAGCACTAGAGTGCTTAGTGATAAGTTGTAACGAGGCTGTCAAGTATTACACATTAATTTTTAAAAAACAAATTTAGTAATTTTTATTTATGTCAAGTGCTTAATATCAAGAGAACAAATTTAACCATTTCTTAAAAAGTCGAAATGAAAAACTAAATAATAAACGTAATCTGATATTTTATTAAACTGATCGTCTTCAATTAGTGAGATTAAACACTAAGCCTAGAATAATTAATCTGGGATAAATAAAGGACTCCGTTGAGTTCTTATAATTATACGACGAACGAAATATCATAATTACAACGAACAAGCTTTTTCGATTAAATAATAGTATTATAAAAACAAATAGAAATACGAGGTATCTTTCGTAACGTAAAATAATACATTTACAATATTTAAAAGTCTATTTAATTTTATATTAGAATAGTGAAATGTAATTTATCATAACAACTACGATTCAGCAATTTTGAATGCAATCCTTGTCTCTCGTCTAAGATTAATCTTGGTCCATGGACATCGGTTCGCTTTTAGCTGTAAAGGAAATTGTCCTTTCAGCAAAGCATTGATATGTCTAGACGCAATAAGGGTTTTCGAACGTGTATTCCGATCGGTTTGAATCGTGTAAGTATACGAGTATACGTGAAGCTTGCTGCAAATTTGATTCTTTGGAATTTAACCTTTCTACAAAAATAAATAAATTCTATAATATTTATTAATTACATCATAAGTACCTTTTAAATTTTAGATCTTCTTAAAATATCAATAAAATGTCATATACACTTGTGTGTATCATATACATTTCTATACGCAATATATTTTTATAGATCGAACTTTATATATACTGTCAAGTTGGTAAGGTACTGAACACTCATATAGCTAGATAATAAAAACAATTAAATTTGAAACAGCCTTTAATTTGCGATTATTAAAATATACAATGAAATGTAAACTTTTAATGTAAAATTTTTATTTTTAAGTATTATAATAGTTCTACTTATATGGAAAGAAAATGTAGTTGTTTGTGTATTAATAACATCATGAAATATATACTTTAAGACGGCTCACAACTATCACACGTCTTACTGAAACAATCATATGTGACACCATTTGTCAATACTTATTGCTATTTTAATCATAATCTCAGAGGGATGTAGCACATTATCGATTGACCTACTTATACTAGTCTCGCATCGCGTTCCTGACAACTCTGTTCGTTCCTTCTTATCACTTAAACAGGACCTCGTTTTTTGCCTCCCTTGAATAGCAGATGGTAAATAAATGTTCATATATTTTTTCTACCATTGAAAGGAATACTGTGAAATACAAATAAAGATTGAAAAATTATGACAATACGAAATTTAAAAAAAAACGTCTCTTGATATAAATTTCTTAATATAATCACGTCATATACTTCTATATATATTGTGACTTTTCAAATTCAATGTTTTTCGTAATGAATGTACCAAAGTATGTCAGTATTTATGATGTATTTCCTCCCTTATCAGATATTGCGTAAGGAGCATGAAAAAATCGTAGCAACCGAATCCCCAGTGGAATTGGATGAGGAAAACGAGCCTTTATCATTCGAGTTTCATTTGTGTTTTGTATGGATATACAAATATTTATTTTTATTACTATGTCATCAAGAGTAAGTATATATTTAAGAGACTAACAGTTATGCCTAATGGTGATATGATTAATTACATTAATTCAATAACTTGATCATAACAAGAAAAACTTTGAAATGGCTTAAATTGCCCGAAACAGTTATTGTTTTTTGAATTATAAAGAGGACGTGACAAGCAGAGAGATCGTGCTGTCTGATTAACTCATTGACTGTGTGTCAGATGTATTCAAAATTGATTTACTTTTTTGTTTGACTTCAATATATGGCCTCAGAATAAGTTTTCCGATTTCAACATCATACAGAATGGATACTCTACACAACATTCAAATCGCCAGATTATGGTATGAAATGGTCATGAGTTTTCACACCGAATTATTGGGTATATGTAGGTATCTGGAGTGTACCCAAATACGTATAAGAAAATCAGGGCCGTATTTAGGGCAGGGCAACCGGGGCAACTGCCCTGGGGCCTCCACGTTAGTGGGGGCCACAGTTTTCAGCAAGTTAACAAATACCGAGATAAAGTCAAATTATAATAATGTTATTATTTAATTTTTTAAAAGTTATCGATACAAGTAAATAAATCATAGCTTACTTATTGAAATAAAAAGTAATTAATTCATGATAATATAATTATTAGGTTGTTCACGCTTCTTCTGTCTAGTCTATAAAGACAAGCGAATAAGATTTTTATTCATGGACTATGACAAAATTTATGTATCGATTATTTTAACAATTAAAGTATAATCTTGAATCATGATAACGAAAATAAGAAAAAAAAATTAAGCATACATAAGTGTTGTATCACGAACTAATCCTCTTAAAATAATAATATATCAAACTAGTTATTTTCTTTATTCTACTGATGTTACTTAATAAACAAAATTAGGTATATAGTGAAAAGTAATAATTGAATACATTCACGGATTAGACGAAATTATTCCATTAAACGAAGTAAAAATATCTATTGGATTTAAACAAGATAGTGCACCTGCTTCCAATGTAACTAGACAGTTTTTAGATAACCATTTTATGGGGCGTTGATTGGACACATGGTTCCATAAAATATAAAAACTACGTTACTACTATGTTTTTCCGACATGATACCGTTCGATGTATTAACTTTTTAATGTTCCTTTATAGTTTAAAGATGTCTATATAACACCGTACAGGAAATTAAAGACTCTAATGTACCTAACTAAGAACGAGGCTAGATCGCTTTGATTTTTCCATTAAGTCCGATTTAAAAAAAAAGTAGCTCTATTGGGTAACATTGTTCCATTTAAAATTAAAGCAAGGAGTTGTGGCCATTGTAAAGAGTACACTTATGTCTATTTATAGTACTATATGAAACATAGTTAAATAAATCGGTTTATTCCAAATCTTTTCAGAAATTCGAACGATCGAAAACATTTTGGTACATTTAAGAGTGGTTCATCATTAGGCTTCTCTTCCAAGCACCTTTGTATTCTGGAAAATTTATAACGACTCAGAAAATTCGAGGCAATACTACAACAAAGACGTTTTGAATAATAGCTAATGAACCCTACTCAAGTCATTTCAATAGGCCTCCTAATGTCGAAGTTCGTGGCTGAGTTAGCTGTAAACTTCTTAACTTATTGAGAAATCTTGGAACTTTTAAATAGGTCGTCGGACAAACAGCTTCTTACAAAACAATTGTAATATTAAATAAATCTCTCAACACATGAAGCTTTCCTACTGTTTTAAAACTAAGTAAACTTAACTCCCAAATACCATACTAATTAATCTCAGCCGCTATATTTTACATTTGGACGTCGCGCATGAATTTCTAATTTCATCCTTACTATCTCAATGTCTGGAAATCCTTAACATCGCGAGTTTGAAAGAATTTACTGCCGCGAGAACCAGCGGCTTTTCCAAACCGAGACTACTTCGAAACTTTACAGAGAAGAACTTATATTTTATGTATTCCTATTATATTGTATTTTGCAAAGGTCGGCAAATCCTCTGGTGTTGCAATTGTCCATGGGCAGTGATAGTCACTTTCCTCCAGATGAGTTTCTTCCTCGTTTGCCATCTATCCAATTAAACAAAAATAATGTCAACAATAAAAATGGCAGCAAAAAATCTGCAAGCATTATAAGGGTCTAACAAAAACCAAAACTCAAAGAATGATCAATTGATTTAGTATTTTAATTTTTAGACGATTTTGACGAATTAGACTACAACGTTAATTAAATAGACTAAATTAATTTATATAATAAAGAAGATTCTTTGCAACCGAAATAATTTGTCTGATCATCTACTTAGCAAATACTCTTTAGCAATACCGACGTTATGCTAGCGAGCTACTGTAAGACTATCTAGGATATACCTATATATGCAATGTGTATATAAGGAGGTTTCATATGGGTATAACAGTGTAAATTTGGATTCTAAGATGATAAAATTCTACTCTTTATCCACAGCTTCCCTTGTACAGATACCTATGATGACGCTGACCTCGCCGTCAAAGCAAAAGCAAAGCGATCTACATGCCGTAAACTGTGCACTGTCAAATTTTAAATCGAGAATTACGAGTCTAAATGGTATTCAAATTAAAAAAAATTAATGAAAATTAATAGATTAGGTACTACGGCTCGATACGACAGCAGCGCTTAGTTATACAGTGAAATAAAAGTATTAGGTAAGTCATATAATTCTATGTACATTTTCGTACATATATACAATTACTTAACAATAATTTGAGGCGACTTCTTATCTTCCTGTCAGTCACATAAAACATAATCTTAAATGTAAAATAACCGTCGAGGAATCGCTTTCATGTTTAATTGAAGATAATCCACATGCTGTGAAGATAATCGAGATGATTAATAAGAATACTTGTGCCAGTCACAGAACTAGGTAAACGCCAGTTATAACCACAGACGCGCACATAGTGTCTTGAGTGCAATGCAATGGCAACCGGATATCCTAGAATCAGAAAGTTTTCCAAATGATTGAGCAGAAATCTTTTTTGATTTGATTTGCCAGATTAACACACAACTAGGGACGACAACATTTCACAGTAGTATGCGATAACGATCCTGTGGCGCCCTCTGAAAAGACGGAGAGGGTACCGCTGGCTTTTTAGTGAGTGTACCCCGGTGTGCCGGGGCGCACTAGGTGTCCTGGGCACCGGCGAGCCTCACATACCCCCCTATTTCATGGAGGAAGCGCGTAATGCGTTTTTCCAGCGAGAAAAAAAAGGGTCGACAATTAGGGCAACAGGCAAGTTTTGGAGTTTGTGAGCCGAGATGGCCCAGTGGTTAGAACGCGCGCATCTTAACCGATGATTGCGGATTTAAATCAAGGCACCACTGAACATTCAATTGCTCAATTTGTGTTCCTAACTTATGTAGTGCTCGGCGGTCAAGGAAAACATCGTGAGGAATTTTCGTGTGTCTAATTTCATAGAAATTCTGCCACATCTGTATTCCACCAAACCGCATTGAAACGAAAATATTTTAAACCTTCTCCTCAAAACGAGAGGAAGCATTAACCCAGCAGTGGGAATTTTACAGGTTGTTATTGGAGCTAGACAGTTAAACGGACATACATATTACAGAGCCAAAGATATGTCCCGAGATAATCGAAGTAATTGGACTATGGCGATTTCAAATATTTGAATTCAAAGGAAGACTGTACACGTTTTAACATGTATGAACTATTTTCAAGATCACTAAGAAAGAGGCTTTGGCTTACTACAGACTAAAAAACTGTCTATACTATATAACTATATATATATAACTATATATATATAACTATATATATATATAGTTCAACATAATATGGCAACATTTTTATAAGCCGACACTTTGTTGTATTTTTATTTATACTTATTAACAAAATATTTACACAACGAATTATAGAATGTCCAAAATTTCATTAAGCACAACGGGATATAACATGTATATAAACTTTTAACCTATTCGTATGATAGGGAAACATAATAAAACATTATTTTTCTTTTCGATTAACATTTATTTATACAGAACTAACCTAATAAAGAAGCTAATTAAAAATAATACAGTTCAAATTTCGAATTATAAAGTTCAAATTTTAAAATGTTTTCATAAATTTAACAAGAATCGACGACCAATGATATAAGATAGATCTGTTGATCCTATACAATTTTAATAGAAAAATTAGAACATTTCGCAGTACAATAATTTATAATAGTATAACTTGTATAGCATAAGCTAGGCCATGAACGTGATCAAAATAATACAAGGTTAATTAACATTACATGAATAAGTTGTGTATTCACAGTTTATAAATAAAAATAAAATAAAATGTTCTATATGTAAAATATTTTAAGAATCGTTGGTGTTTGATATTAAAAACAATTGTCTGGAATTAATAAAACTGGCAACATACTTGGTTCTATTACAGAAAGTAATATTACCAAGTATTGTCAATAACATAACTGTAATATCGATAAACATTCTATTTTCAAATAGATTACATATATGACCTGTTTTTAAGAATTAGGACAAGCAGACAAGTAGTATATTTTGTATCAGAGATAGGTTAATTAATGAAAACGATTTTTTTACTTTAATGGAGTAAGTATAGTACGTACAGAATATAAAAAATGACAAAATAAGATTTCTTTTAAACTTGGTAGTAGATTAAACGTGATTAAGGATAAAAAGAAGTCAAAACTCTTACGGGAATTCTTTTAAACAATGACAATAATAGGCTAGAGGTCAAATCAATTTGTATCTCGTAACTATATATTATATAGCTTTGGTATCTATGGATAGCATAATATACACGTTAAATATTATTTAAGCCTAACACCGCATCAAATATACATATGTATATATTTTATATGAAAATATCAAAATAATCCACGGCTCGCATAAACAACGACATAAATTTATATCCAAAACGAAATTTCTACTTATAAAAAAAACCTATATACTCCTAAAACAATATGAATTATTTAAATCATCTATTACCAAATGGTATTCAAAGTCTTCTGAATATTAACCTAAATATTTATGAAAAATATAAGTTATAATTTCGATAATAAACGTTACATCACATTAATATAGAATTTTCTAAAAAATTCATTACCATAAGAACCATTTATTAAATAATTAACATTATTTCTGACTATTATCGAAACATTTACTATTTCGCTCATTATTTTTATAAATGCGATACAAAAGCGATTTCATAGTACTTATAACTTTAATCATTAAAAATATAACCTAAGTTAAAGGCTAAAACAACAAAGGCCGAAAATGTATAAATTATACAAATATTACTTGTGATCATAATACATATTAAGTTAATCACAATTTGTGTAATTAATAATTTGAAAAAATGATTTTAATCATTAAAACTTTTCAAGTGTTTTTAACACATTATTGAATAAAAGAAATGATTTAATAATATATATGTAAGGAAACTTCAAATAATGATAAATGATTGAGGTGATACAAAACTGTATTGATGGAGATCAACCGACATGATTAATAAATAGTTCACAAAACATTATATAATATAAACGTAATCATACCTCATACATAGTCAATAAAATAAAACTAATCACTTAAACTTACAAATTATGTTACACAGTACAGTTGTAGCGTCAAAATAATTAAATGCTTAGTGAAAAGCCAAAACACTTCACAAACTAGCATGCATATACGTAAATTATCACAAGAAAACTACAAATGCTCTAAACAGGAAGACCGGGCAAAAAATAGCGACCACCAAGCGAAAAACGTCCTAAACGTGCGGGGAATAAGGTGCAATATTATAAACCACGACAATGGTATGGAAGCGCTAAGATTTCACAAAATAGATAGGACTATGAATAACGTACTCCTATAAATTCCGTTCAGCGCCATCTATGCTGTAGCGTATGCCTAATCTAAGTGCTGTAAGGTAAAAGGCGGGTTCACTAAAACAAAGCGATTAACAAAACAAACCAAACGGATAAGTGCATCACGTCAAATATAGAATAAAAACCGATATCTACAAATTTTATTTTTTGTTTTTTATATTTTTTTTCGTGTATTCTAAAAATGTTTTCTATTTTACAGGTTACTAGATGATATATTTTTTTTTTGTCGAGCCTTGGAACGCTCCCATGCCTGCGCGTGAACGCAGCCATTTGAGTATTCCAACGCTCTGATGCGGATGGCATCTTTAAACTATTTAAATAACAAGTATCAGCTGACATGAATTACGCACTTTCAGCAAAGAAAAATATGTCAAAACACTACTAACATTTTTTTTCGACTTGCGACTAGTGAAATCAACTCTACTTGACCATTAATCGATTAGTACTTTTCAAAACCCCTCGATTAGTTCATCCCCGAATGCACTATGTTTTGTCACACCCATCTCAGACACTGTCACACACATCGTAATGATGTTTCGTGATATCATATATCTCGTATATGATACGGAAACTTTGATGCGTCAATGTGCCCACAGATTACATATCGAACCCTGTGTAATCTCTGTATAACTACAAAACACCTTAATTAGCCAACAGCTAAATCTGTATTTTCACTTTTTATAGTTTAATCGCAATTTTTCCAATGGGTAATTATTGATTTTCTATAGGAATTACGATAATAGAGACGTGAACAAAAACATATACGACTACTTGAACAAAGTTATACATAAATTATATCGTCAAAGTACATACAACCAATGACAGTTGGTACACAATGACACAAATTGAAAACACATATTCAAATTTTCACACAAAATTTTCATCATACAAATACAGAAAACGTCGATCTTTGGGAGAGTTAGCAGGACATCTTCAAGATAACCCTACCAAATTCGAAGTCATACGAATGGAAAGTATAACACATATAATAATAAATCATCTCGATTCGGTGTAGTCACGTCTCTACGGTGTCGGGTAAGGTGGGTAATGGCTAGAGTTGACATACTGTTCCGGTCACGTGGTCTCGCGCTATTCCTCTGCGCCAGCGTCCTCACTGATTGTCTCGCCTGCTCTATCTTGGGAAATGTTTTGACCTGCAATTGACAAATTTATATTAAGCCAAAGTTATGATATACGATTATTCTCAGTAGTAGAGCTTTGTGTAAGCCTGCTTGGGTAGGTACTATTCAATCACCAAAAAACAGTACTTAATATTGTTGTGTTCTGGTTTAAAGAGTGAGTAAGCCAGTTTTACTACAGGAACAAGAGCCATAACATCTTAGTTCTCAATGTCGGTGGCGTATTGATGATGTAAGCAATGGTTAATATTTCTTACAGCACCATTGTCTATGGACGGTGGTGACTAATTACCATTGGGTGGCCCTATGCTCGTCCACCAACCTATATCATTAAAATATATTCTATATATGTTTATGATCACTATGCGAAATCGAAATGTCATAATAGGAATATTATCTTGAGCTGATTTATCCAAGCTCATCAGATCCTTTCATGAACCGTTCTTAGTTCCTAAACACCCCTGAGTTAGTAAATAATGTTGGTCGTAAAATATCTCTCATTAGTTGTCTATATAAAATCTAAGTATAGTTCACCCTTTTTCGCTGATGAAAGTATGCACTTCTTGCAGCTTATGAAGAAAAAGGAGACACATTGGAGTTGGGCGTTGAGGGCATGAGGTCCATGGTCTTGCACACCCAGCCTGCTATGTCAGCCTTCTCCGCGTCTGCCTGGCGGATCCACTCGTGGTTCTGGAAACAACAGCATATAAAGTTAAAATTATCTAACATATTTTCTTAATTAAAATTAAACTAAACTTTATTCAAGAACGTCGTCGTCAATGAGTTAAACTGTTAGAATATCCAATTTAGATTATACAATTTAAGTCCTTATCATTGATTTTAAATATTACAGAGTATTGATGATTACAGAGCTATTAAAGTCAGTACACAGGCTACAATGGTCCTTCAGCTACTTCCACTTCAGCTGTTATCAAAAAAATATTATTCTATTCACGATTCTTAATCATTCTAATCCTACTAATATTATAAATGAGCAAGTAACTCTTATGTTGCCTCGTCACAATTATACCACTTTTAAAACGATTTAGAAGTATGTAATTTGTTATGGAGATAGTTTGGGGTCTTCCCGATTAGTTTTTATCACGGTAATCATCAGCATTTAGGGTGTGAAATTTGAAAAATGTGGAAGTTGCAATTTTCAATCAATCATATTTCTATTATAAGGAATGTAAAAAACTTATTACAATTTAACTTTTCGCTAACTTAAATTATACTTGAAATAAAACTAGTTATAACGGATTCGAATCGCGTATATTAATTATTTTTAACATCCCGACGTTTCGAGCACTTTACAGCGTTCGTGGTCACGAGTTTTATTTCAATATGTAATCGCGAAAATTTAAGACAACATTAAATTATACTTTTCAATCTGGTTACTCAGATGATTCAATTTTTTAAGGATCCCTGTATAAGATGTAAGAGGGGGCGTTAACTATTGTGTTCTTAAAGTTTTATAAATTTCGGTTGGGTAAAGCATAGTGTTCGCTGTTTAATACATATCTTCTCTATATTAACTGTTTATATTATGAAAAGTCTTACCATAAGTGTCTTAAGATCGGCTCTTTCGTCCGGGTTCTTCTTAAGGCAGCGGTCCACGAAATCCTTGAACTCGTCAGAGAAGAGTCCGGGAGGCAGTTCGGGAGGCGGTTCGTTAACTATATAGTCGAGTAGTTCGAATATTGCCATTGGGCGAGGTGAATTTGGAGCCTAGAAAAATAATATTCTTGTTTAAAATAGTTTGTATAATTTATGTCAATAGGCTATTTGACTGCTTTTTAAAATCCATTATATATTATTTAGTAGAGGTTAAGGAACCCAGTAAAAGTTGATTTTTTTTATTTCTAGGACATATTTGCCGAAAAATATCATATTAAAAATTCTATATTTAAATAACGCGCGAAAACGCTACTTTGACAATATGGCGCTGCAATGGGGTTGGTGACGTGACTTTGCTGTATTTTGATCTGTGGTTCGTATAGTAGAAAAGCAAGGTTTACAACAAAATGACTTCATCATAGGCCCGGCCAATCAGGAGCGTTTTGTGTCACGTGACAAACGTTTGAAAAAATGCATTTTTATTTATTGAATAAATTAAGTATTATTTTCAAGTTTCGTTAGTAAATAACCATTTTTAAACTCATTATATACACTGATTACAATAATTCACAATTTATTTTTCGCATTTTCAAATAGCCTATTGTCAGTCTTTTTACTCATATAATTATATAGATGGAATTACTAGTCTTTTAAATCGCGTCGATGTTTTGTACAAATGATTAACATATTGTCAACGTAAGATTACAAAATTGGTTAGATTACAATCTGACGAGTCAGATCTGCAGATATGTAATCTGTTGAAATATTGTAAACCACGAAATGATTGCAATTATTTTTCGCTATATGGTAATCTATCGAACTGAAACTGTCAGATTACAATCTGTCCCGCGTCAATTTGTCAACTGCCGAAAGCTCTTCCTGATTGGCCGATTTTGAGCGGTCGGCTACATGAGTCACATGGCGATATAAATATTTGTTTATATTTTATGTACTCAATGTTAATCTCGATACATTATGTTGATCTGATCGTGATATTTGGTATGGTTATCGATTATCATTAGAACTCACTTGACCAGGCGAATGGTCTTCATTCTGACCACCGAACATGGCGGCCAGGGTCTTTGAGTCGGGAGGTGGTATCGGGTACATGCCGATCGCCATCTCCACCAAAGACAGTCCGAGCGACCAGATGTCCGACTGCACCGAGTAGTGAGTGCCTTGGAGACGTTCAGGCTGAAAAATCATCAAATATTAATTATATATCATATTTTATATAGCAATAGCCCAGTTTTCTATTGAACATGCAAAGGATTTTAAACCAAAGTTATTTTTAATTAATAAAAGCTTCCGTCCACGATTTCGCCCGCAAGTTAGGCATGGGAGCAGGCACAACAGGTACGAAATATAGATTCTACTAAGAACAAGCATTTTTAATAAGCCTTAATTTAAAATTAAACGTCGTATTAGTGTAATATCGAAAAATACGTGCCATGTACTGTCAGGGATGAAAGGCATTTGGAGACATAAAAATAACACTACTATTATTTCCAACACTAATATTTCCAAGAGACTTTACTGTATAGTTTGTATACTATATGTTAAATCTATGATATTCTACTTCAAAAGTCAGTTTATCTGTTGCGCTGTCACAGTCAAACCAGGAACCTCATTTGATAACATTTTTTATAAAGCAAGCTTGGAGTCCAAGAAAGGACATACGCTACTTTTTTAAGACAACACCTATGATCAACCCCAAAGCTATGGGCGACAACTAGTCGATACATATAATAAAAATGGAGTGTCTATTTGTGACGGCTAATCTCCGACACGGCTGCACCGATTTTGAAGAAACTTTCACTGGCAGAAAGCTAATATAATAAGATAAAACAATATTATTTTTATTAAATTCATACGCGCACGAAGTCGCGGGAACAGTTAGTTACAAATACAAGTACAAATTGATACATGTGGTTTCTTATGCCTACTTGAATAAAGCCTTAAAACATACCGACATATAACTCCTAGTGCCAACAAACGAATTGGCCATAGAGTCGATGAGCTGTCCGGAGACACCAAAATCACATATCTTTATTTCTCCATTACTATTCACGAGTATGTTGGACGGTTTCACATCGCGATGCATGATGGCATGCTTATCGCGCAAGTAGCTTAACCCTTTAAGGACTGCTGATGTTATTGTTCCTGTAAAGTTAATAAATTATTTATAGTGCGTTACTACATAACTGTTTACATTATTGATTCAGAAAAAAATGCTTTCAAATCGCTAGATCGTGAATATAAGTATAAGTTACGCGTTGTTCTTTATAGATTTATAGCTAAACTATTTTTTGTAAAGCTTTTTCGTATCAGTGATAATGTATTGTCTACAAGACTCAGTACTATTTATTAATTCATATACGGGAGCGTTCCCCTGCGTTGAAATATAACAAAAATGAAAAAGGACCAAAATGTATTTTCGTGGAATCGATCTTAATACATACACAGAAAACTGTTTTCCTCTAAAAGATCTTGTGAATACTTTGCTCTGAGTATGAAACAACGTGATCCAGAGCTTTACCAATAATACCGTAATGTTTTAGATCCTTTGAAGTAGTTTTACGATATACATAATAAAATGCTTTAGATAAATGACAAAATACGCAGATAGCGCTCTTTGTTTTCTGCCATACGTCGTATATATGATTGAGCCTTTCTAGCATCAATCGTAAGTGACCCCTAAGTAACGACAAATTATTGATAATGGAAACTAGTGATAACACAATATTGAACCAGATCTTTAATTACCTAACATAATTTTTGTGAAATATATTGCTATAGGATGGGATGTCCTATATTTCACAATGATATTCAAACACTAGGAGGATGGTATGTAGGCAACATATGTTACTATTCTTTTTGATTTTTATCCAGGTAATCCTGACCAAGGTACTATGACGAAATTGTTAAATTATTGTAGTGTTTCATTGGTCATTATTATGTGTGAATATTTTTAAGTGCATCAGACTTCACTACCTTGTGAGAATTTTATTACATTTGTGTAGAGGTAATTATACAATTTCTATTATAACATGAATAATTCCATTAAATAACTACCACATTACTACTTACCTAAAATTGACTCAGGAATTCTGCCAGCCTTTTTCAATATCAAATCCAAAGATCCTCCGTCCATGTACTCCATACAGATTGATATTTCTCCATCACTGTAAAAAGCCCCATAGAATCCCACTATATGAGCAAAATTACACTCATGGAGCACCTTTAGTTCTCTGATTATCTGTTTCTTTATCGCTGGTTTTACTTCCAAATGTATTAGTTTTCTTGCCATTATGAGACCAGTGGACTTGTGACGAACCTTCATTACAACTCCACCATTTCCTTGACCTGTAAAATGTTAAAAATTTAGTCATCAATCGCTAAGTATATTAAATTTATCTTCATCAACAACAACAGCCTGTAAATTCTCACAGTTGGGCTATAAAGGCCTCCTCTCCCTTTGAGAAGATTTGGAACATATTCCACCACGCAGTTCCAATGCGGGTTGGTGTTTTTAATTTATCTTAATAGAAATAAAAATTTAGTTTTAAAATAGAACCTTTGTCTAATGGAACTACAGTCAAATACAAAGTCAAGATCATACAGTGTATAAGTATTAAACTTGCTTTCAGTGGCTAAAAATCTACTGCAATTGCACTAAGAAATATAAATAGTTTAGTAGCATAATGGTCATAACTGTACCTAATTCTCCTAACTTTTCAAAGTCATCGTCACTCAATTCTCCAATCTTCTCCTTCTGACAGAGGAATACCTCTATCCTGCGTCGTTGTGTGTCATCCATTTCAATTTGCTCTAACCTCTCAGTTAAGGCTTCAATACTTGTTTTCGACTTTCCTGCTAATCCCTGCCGCCTAAATACAAAATTGATTATTTATTGTTTGATACATGAAAATATTACAATGAGCAATTATTTATAGGCAAAAAAAGATCTTCATATTTTATAGTATAGACTAGATAAATTACTCCATGATTCCCCAGAAAAGGTATTCAAATTGTTTTATAATTATATAATCTTTCCTATCCTCTAAAAATGGGTGGCATCTAACTCTAAGAATCTTTATGATTTATTGCTTGGTTGACTAATATATGAATTCTAAGAACATAGCAATAAAGTATATTATATTATTATAAGTATAGTATTTATGTTTTGGAATAGAAGAACTATGGAGTGGGATATACCTAGGTTGACTAAGCATATGCATGTACCATACACATATGCTGCAATAAAATAATATGGTGTATAGATTAAGTTATAAAAGTATTACAAAAGAAGGAGTTCAGTTTGATAAAGAAGTAACATCCTGCTTAGTTTTTTATCACTCAAGTACTGATATGAAACCTGTTTAACTTTATATGCATTTAAAAGTCTTGCATCTATTTACTGATAAAAAAAAAGTAAAAATTTAAAGTTTATTAAGTATGTATCTGAGTATTTATAAAATATTCAATAAAAATAAAATATGTATAAAATGATTAGACTACATTTTAATATAACAATTCATAAAAATAAATAACGTACGAAATTACGGAATTTACTTACTCCGAAGCTGTTGCGGATTTAAGTTGAGGGGTCATATTAGATGGTGTTATAGCAGGAGCTGTGTCTATAGACCCCGGTGGGAGGGTCAGATTTAATTTATTCTTCGACATTTTGTTCATTTTTAAATACCGTTTTATCAAGGCATTTAAGCGGCTAACTTATGTCTTACACACTATAAAAACACCGCGCTTAATGATTTACTTTACACAATAAAAAAATGTAAAATAAGACATTAACTCGACTTAACACCCAATGCAATATAAATTCGTCAGACGGTTTTTGTTCGCTCGGATAATCGTGCGAAATTGTTTGACGTTTACATTCAAAATGTCAGTGTCAGTTGTTCTTATCATATCATTCGCTCGTTCAATTTATTGAGTGTTTCATCTTTTAAATATTAACCAGACCAAAGATATTCATTTTTTGTTTTAAGGGTCATAGTACACTTTGAACACAACATTTTGTGGAATAATAATTATTGTTGTAAATTATTATAAGCGACGTGATATCTGATATAAGTTGTCGAATTCTGTTATTAGTATATAAAGGGTTTATTTTTATAATGACAATGTGTGAGAACTACATTCTAAATATTATTTAAAAAAAGTATATGGAAACTCTTGGCATGATTGATATTTATTGATATATTTTTCAAATATTTCTTCTATTTCTTATTTAACCAAGTAAAAAAAGTATTATTAGTAGTATTTGAGTGGTATTTAACATTTTTCTGATTTACAATAGAATGATTACCTTAAAAGTAAAAAATGCACTAGGATTAAACACTTAATGTACTTGTTATGATCCTTAATAACTTAAAAGATAAAAAATTAAGCTATAAATTGTCAGGTTCATACACACTTAGGTATGAGTGTCTAAAAAATATGCTCCATATTACATATAGTAGCAGTTTGTGCAAGGCTATTTGGCTAGATACTACCCTTTCATTATAATAATTATATTCTTCAACCAAGACAATACTTTGTATTATTGAGTTCTGGTTTGAAGGGTTTTGTTAGTCAGTCACCTCACTTCTTAAGGTCGTTGGTCCATTGGTGTTGTAAGGAATGATTGTTATTATATAAATATTGTCATATTTCCTTTTACGGCGATAATGTTTATGCGCTTGTTAAGAAATAATCGCAAGACCTCCCGAACATCGAGCGCTACCAAGAATTACCATACCGTGAGAAATAATCACACCATGCATTCCTTGAAGCTACCACCTGTTGCCAGCGTCGCTGCTTTGTTTCGCAAGACCTCCCGAACACCGAGCGCTACCAAGAATCACCATACCGTGGGGACCATTCAGTGATTTACCGATTTCGTTATAAATATGTAATTCAGACTACAGAACTTCACTTTTTGTTCTGACATCGAACAGACTGTCACGTATTATAAATTAGAAATAATTAATTGTTAAATTGAATTACTTAAATAAACGTATAAGTTAAATTCGTTCGGTTTCATTCTGCATCCTCAACGGCAGCCCTACGTAATTCGCTACTATCAGGTGGTCTATTTAACCGTCCACCTAACAAAATCATAAACAAAATGGTGTCATGATTATTCTAATTCAGTTATTTTTTTCGATAAGTCTAATATTAAAGATTTTATTATTATAAATGTTCTATTCATATCTGTGATACACAATAAAACAGCTTATTTACATGTAATTTTAATATATATATTTCACTAAAATAATCTAAATTAACCAATATCTATATTTACACATTTTATAAGTATGATGATATTAAAATATACTTGTAAGCAGTCTAGTCAATAGTACAATGAGAATTATTAAATAGAATATAAAACAAATATTATTTATTTCGTTATAAAAAACAATTAATAAATTGAATAAAGATCTTCTTAAAGACCTAGGAACTGTAAAACAAGAATAGACATTACTTATTTTTTGCAACAAATAGCAGCTGTGCGTTGCTTAAAAAACACGAGAATTATAAGCATATTTAATATAAAACCTTAAACTTACAATGAATACTATAGTCAAGTCATTCTCTTAAATATAATATTAAAAATGGAAAAATGTTACCAAATTATGATTAAATTAAAATAGTTCACAATTGATCAAGTTTTTATTTTGGTTAAAAATGTGTTAATGCCTGGTTGATTTTTCTTATTATCCTGAGTTGCTTTTTTAGTGTCCAATTTAGGTTTTTTGATTTCTTTGTCCTCTATTTTTGATTTCTTCTTTTTCTCATTTTTAGGACTCTTTTGATCTCCATCAGTCTTTTTCTTTTTAGCCTTTTTCTTATCTGGATCTTCTGTTTCATTTGATGGTTGCAAAAATGGGGTTGGATCATTCATTATCATAGACAATTTACCGAAATAATTCCATAATGCATCTGCACAGTTTTCTGGCCTGCTACCATCTGCTGTCTCCCATAGTAAGCCATATAATCTCGGTTTTAATTTTTCCATTGGTTTCTTCATTTCAAACTCAAATTCATCTTCCAAATGTTTCAGTCTCGCTTTTTGTGTTTCAGGTGAAAGTGAGAGTACATCATCTTCATCCATAGTTGCTTCCTGTAATTTTTGCCCATAGTTAATAACATTTACATAGAATTGCTGCACCAAAGCCTTACTTCGAACAAAGTTGCGTAAATTAAATTATATAATACATTTAACACTATATATGAATCATTGTAACCCATACATTTACAACAAATAATGATGCATATTTGTTTTCCACTTTTTTTAATTTAAATTGGTATATACCTGTTTTGATAGCATAATTAAATATAGTGAAAGAATTTGATGAATATTGAATTTAAATCCTTGGACTTTAGAACAATAACTCATCATATTACTTTGTAGATGTAAGACAAGGAAATTAAAAGTGCAGCAGGAAAAAAAACATCCACTAATAATGCATCAATGGAAATCTTGTCAACAATCCAACAAATACCATACAAAGGAAATAACTAAAGTAAAGGACTACTAAATAGTTATTTTAAACATACCTCATCACTTAAGTAACCGTGAGGCACAAACACCTCATTGTCAACTTCATATTCATCGGCATCTTGTTCATCATCACTTCCAGCAGCGCTGCCATCTATACTCTCACCCTCCTGCTCCTCTTCCCATTCTTCATCACTGTCGACTTCATAGTCTAAAAGCTTCTGGAATAGAATAATATAATGATTAAACCTTGTAACTTTACCTAAAAAAAAAAATCATTGTATATTATTTTTTTAATTTTGAAATTGCCTGAATTGATCAGGCATGCCTGAAAAACTATTCAAGTCAAATAAAAGTAAATTAGAGGAACTGATTTCAATGATTATATTGACAGCTTTATAAAGAGATATATCTTGAAATAAAACTAGCTATAATGGATTTGAATAGCGTATATTAAAGACTCCCTACCCGTGTCTGTCTACCCGTGACCACTAACGCTGTAAAGTGCTCGAAACGTCGGGATGTTAAAAATAATTAATATACGCGATTCAAATCCATTACAGCTAGTTTTATAACATTATGAGATATATCTTATTCCCTTATACATACCTCATCAGTTTTAAATGGTTTTCTTGGATTAATAAATTTGCTTTTTTTTCTCCATGTGCCCCAATAAGGCGGCCGCCTGTTCTCGTGGAACGCAAACAATTTAGGACGCAGTTTTTCACGCTTCACTATATCACAAGCTATAGTTTCACCAGCCCCATCCACGGGTAGAAGTTCATCTTCTGCAATAAATAAAATTATGTACTACTGTATACATATGTTTATTTCAACACAAAATGTATTTTATAAGTATGTATAGTGTTATTATAGCTAACTCAAGATTAGTTTAATAGGTAGGTAGATAAGTAGTAATAATTTAGATAATTTAGTGTAACTTTATAATTTCCATCACTTACCAACAATCATGACATCATCATCGTCTCTGTCACTCAAAGGCCAAGTCTTTCCAGTACATTGTGGCTTGTGTGATCCTTTCAAACTATTAATATATAATGAACTTTCTGGAACATTTTGCTCTTCTAAGTAGTTATCAAAAACTTTTCTACTCTCTTCATCGAGAGTGACTCTTGTTGTTGGTGCTAAACGCATATCAGACTTTATTGTGAAACTAGACAAAATATCTTTGTTACTTATTGTTCCAAGAGTCACTTGTTCCTTTTCGCCCTTTTGTTTTGGCACAAAAAAGCTAACGAAAGCCTCCGCCGCTTTCTTTTTCTTCTGCTCTTGTTCTAATTTTTCTTGTTCCAGAGCTTCTTGTTTTTTCCGCTTCTCTTCTTCTCGAGCCTCTTTTTCTTTCTTTTTTTGTTCTTCTTTTTCTTCCTTTTCTTTTCGCTTTTGTTCTTCCTTTTCTTCTCTCATTTCTGATGATAAAAATAAATTCTATAACATATTTTGACATATCCAGGTTAATCATAATAGGTTTTGGACATTTACATTTCATTACAATTTAGATCTAACCACTCATGAATAGTGTTAAATTATTATCAGTGTGCAGTAGTAATAGTAAGCGGCACTCGTACTTACAAGAAGCCTCAGTGTGTGACGGCTAAAGTAAAAAGAGTAAAAAATGAAATTAATTTTAAAGTTTACATAATTAATAAATTTTACATACAAAAAACAACAAACAAATAAACAGTTTATTTGAAGAACAAGTTTAAACCAACTTTGTTTGATTGATATTTGCACTATGTGAAGTGACAAGTTTTACTATTATTGTCATTTTTCAAACAATTTTTTCTATGTTAACATCAACAGTTGAAAAACAACAAAACCAACTAACTTTTCTCCAGCTCCTTTTGTTTTTCTTTTTCTTCCTTTTCTTTCCTTTTTTGTTCCTCTTTTTCCTCCTTTTCTTTCTTCTTAGCTTCCTCTTTCTCTTCTCTCTCCCTCTTCCTCTGCTCTTCTTTTTCTTGCCTCTGCCTTGCTCTCTCATCTTTTTCTTGCTGTTTCTTTTTTTCCCGTTCTGTTTTTTCTTTTTCTCTTTCTTCCCTTTTCTTAGCTGATTCTAATTTCTTTTGGAGCTGCAATATTTTTTGGTATAATTAATATATTATTTATGCAATAAATAAATTATTTATCTAACATGAACTAACTCCTTGATAAATATCTTAAAAATATATAACAACATTATATTATTTGTATTTGACTTAACTGTATTATATTAACTGTAACTTGTATTGACTATTAAGGGTTAATTTTACATTAAATTATTAATTATTATTATTCCTTTATTACATTAAAGCCTAGTCATGGACACTATATTATTTTTGCTTGTATCAATATGTAATGAACAAATAAAAGAAAATATTACTAGTCTACAAAAGTTACAAAGGAATTTTATAGAAATAATTCCATAAAATAAATGTAAAAAAGGGTATGTATTCCATAACTGTATACTATTTTAACACAGTTGTCCAAAGATAGTGTGTCATGATGTAATACAACTTTAACATGAAATGAAACAATGAAAATGAATCATAAAAAAAAAAAAACAAATTTCACACTGGCTAAAAATGAAAATTGTTTCAAATGTGAAGAAAATCAAGATGCAGTAGTCAGTATAACTACAGACACAAGGGACATGTGCCTTAGTTGCCAAGTTTAGTGTGGCATTAGCGATAGTCATAAGGAATATTTGATGGTTGTTAGAGCTCAGGCTCACTTACCTGTCTTCCAAACTATATAATAAAATAATATACATTCATAACATCACAGCCTTAAATGTTCATTAATTTACATTAGTTATTAATTCTTTACCTAGATAAAATTACATTAAGGTACATTAAACTACGCTCTCACTCATAATCCTAGTTTAACAGATGCTTTGTTAAACACTAATATGTTCATTTCTCTCATCTATTGATAAACAGAAGATATAGCATTGTTTTCAAACTACACTCTAAATTACCCGTAAAGATAGATTTAGAGAGAACTATATTGAAATATATACAATGACTCACTTGTTTTGGAGTTATCTTTGTATTTGATTCATTCAAGGATATGTCGCCTTGGCTGTTTGTGAGAGATACTTGTCTCGTTGAGCGTCTAGGTGTTGATGGATTTGAGCTGAACGATTCATCACAGTTACTTATAATAGAGCTGTTTTTGTCTTCAGCTTTAGATTGATTTCTTTGACTTCTTTTTGGAGTGATTGTGTTTGAATTGTTTAATTCGTTTATATTTTTTTCTGGCTCTGAAGCCTCTTCTTTCTTTTCTGTGTTAGCTGGCAAATTATCTTCGTCTTTGTTAGTAGAGCATTCTTTATCATTATCTTTATTTTCCATATTTTGGCTTTTAACATCTTCTGAACATGAATCTTCCACAGTAAAGATGTTATCTTTTCCACATCCCATTTCTGGACTCGGAAGTTCATTGTCATCATTGTTTTTGGTTGCTTCTTCATTTATTTCTTCAGCTTCTTGTTGTATTTCTTCCGATTCAATAACTTCCATTTCTTCAACCATATCATTTTTGTTGTCACCATTTTCATTAGCGGGATCAGAAGTATTTTCATCATTTTCTGCAGAGGTATTAACTATTGTTTTCGATTTTTTTGTGTTATTTTTTTTCTTTTTAACATTCTTCGCTTTTTGTGCCTTTTTCTTCCAGGCAGTGTCTACTAATTTTACGTACGGATTTAATTGCTTATCTAATTTTTCTACCTGTGGATCTTCTTTGCTATCATCATCACTAATTATCACTGATTCTTGAGCCAAATCGTCTCCTTTACTTATCTTGCCAACTTTTGTAACAGGCTCAGGCTCAGGAACGGAAAGTTTACGCTTTCTAGATTGAGTAGTAACAGATTTTGGTGATACATCACTTATTATCATAAACGGCAAACGAGCTTGTTTTAGAACTTTTTTCGTAGGGGTCACTTCTTCGTTGTCTGAAGATTTTTGGGTTTTCATATTTATATATTAATATTAAAAGATATACAGCTAAATAAAACTGTACTGTATTAAATTTCACTTGAAATGTTAAAGAAAACAATCACATTGCAAAATTATGCGCCTTTACTTGAAACTTTGACTTACTGTCAAACTGTCATGAAAGCGCGGGAGTTATATGTATTTTTATTTAATTGTATCCTCCTGGAAGTAGCAAACGTATTGAATCATACAGCTTTATTTTCGTTTCATATTTTTGTCTTATGTTCGGATGAACTTATGTAGTAATAATAATATTCATGGATAATATGTGCGATTTATAATAAATTATGTATATGTATATGCTGATTACTACTTTAGTACATAAAATAAATAACATTAAAACAACAAGCATATAGTAGGTCAGCAATAAGTAAAGATAAAATAAAGGTCGCATTGAATGTTCCCAACGTTATGTTGAAACAATGAATTTGACATTTAAAAAATAACAAAATGTCGAAGAAAAAATACAATTTCAGAGATGTATCTTACGGCTTGCAAAAACTCAGAAACTTTTTACTAGGAAGGAAACATACGCTACACGGACGTTTTCCTCCTTTATTAGCTCCACGTACTATTCCACCAGCTGAGATTCCAAGAGGACCAGACCTTAAATACTCTGAAAAATATTACTTTAAACGAAATGCATTTAATTCAGTTTTACCACCAGTTGTTGCACCAGTAGCGGAAGGTCCGCCTATTTTGAAAGATCCGGTTAAAAAAATAGCTTCTACGGTTATTCCTCCTGATGCTGTAAGTGCAGTTTTATAATAGGAATAAACGTAAATAGTATTTATTATAGTAATTAAATGCGTATCCTAGTAAATAACAATTACTTAGCCATTGTGATATCCCTCAGAATTTTAACAAAAATTTTAAAATAAAAGTGCCGTACCCCCTTATTTGTACTTATTTACAATAGTGCCTGATATTTTGTATTATTTTGTCTTTGCTTACTTTTTCTTGAAGACTTTTACTTTTAGATTCATATTCCGAAAATATATTTAATGCAGAAAAATCTTTTTCATTGAAAAAAAATTAAGGATAAATAAAAAGTACCTACAATATTTATTTTGGTAATTTATTAGGTATTTACATATTTCGATCGCTTTTTCAAATGTAATTAAAAAAAAAGTAAATCAAAATACTTTATAAAAACGATTTCTTTTCTAGATATGCTTTAATTATGCTCCAACACCTGGTCCTGCATGGTGGTGGGATGGCCACTGTTATTATGAATGCGTACCAGATCCGATTTGTGCTCCTCAACAAAGTGCTTCGCCGTGTCCACCTTCACCTGAACAGCAACAACAACAACAAAATAATTAAAAACAGAACACAACATTATATATTTTGTTATCCTTCCAATTGTGTTCAATGTTAAATAAAAATAAATTTTTAATGCTTAGTACTTATTGCATTTGTGCCTGTGCCTTTTTTAGTATAAAAATGTCTATGGGCCTAGGAACAACAAAGCAGTGGAGTAAATATTATTTATTATACAAATGTATGGTTTTTATAATATAATAACTATAAAATAAAGATAGACAGAATATCTCCTGATTTTATATTACCATTCCACGTAGCATGACGTTATATATAAGTAAGTTGCAGGCAGGCGCCTGTAAATAAACCAAAGTACTTTACATAAATGTGTGAAACAGTTTTACTGTTGGATGATTTAACAATTGTGTCTCAGATACGAAAACCTTTTTTTAGATGAATAACGTTGTATCTGTTTTTGTATGCATATAAAGAAATTGATACTTGATATTGTGTTTTTTTTTAAAATAATGATTGGATTTTCACGAATAGTTAAACTTTTTTCTCAGTAAGGAGTTAAAGGCATCATAAGTATTATTTTGAACAAATAAAACAAAAATAGATTGAATGAGTATTTAAAACAAAATTTGGTTTAATGACTTGTTAAATTAGGTAAAATATAGTACACATAGAAATTATTCTCTGAATATATAATAAGTACTTATATAATAGTAAATCTTAATGCATCGTTTATTAAGTCGATTACCTTGATCGCTCGTAAAAAGATAAGTCTCATCTCGATATCTATGATATAGTTCTGCTAATTGATTATAGTCAAGATGATCATTCTTAACAGAAAATAATCGTTTGCGTAGATAATTATAAAGTACTCAGAAGACAAATGTGGGTGCATTTTCATAATCCGATTAGATGCTATCCGTCACGATCGGGGATCCCGGTATCTATCTTTGAAACGTCAAGTTGCTATGTATTTGCAAAGAACAAGATATGCATGTCTTTGTAATTGTGATTAATTAAGAAGTCTCACATTACTATTATTTATTATTTTTTTAAATGTGTCTGGTCACTTATCTATTTTTGTCTCTGCAGTGTGGGATTACATTTGGATTTTTAACTTGTGTCCGAATGTCGGACCATCTTTTTGATATTTATCTAATTAATTTGATTAATCACCAACACAATGGTTCAGTTAAGTTCATATGTTTTTAAAAACGTAATAACGCTTTCCTATACTCGTTTAAAAACTTATTGGTGCAATATTGTCGGATATATTATATATAGTAGGTACAATACGAAGCAGTAATAAAAAAGTCATAGAAATACTTACCTATATGTGAGGGACTCGTTCGAGGTTCGCGACAGTCTTAAGAAAGTATAATGAGACTACTAAAAGCATTAAGTATATTGAATTTGCAAGTCATTTTAAGGCAAAGCTAGCCTTTATTTAATATTACACCGTGAAAACGTTAAGCCTTTTTAAACTACAGTACTTAAGGAAGGAAATGAGCAAAGTCATCTTAGTTTTTAACAACACCGTCAACAAAGTTATCGAAGATGTATTATTCGCCTCTAATTGATGAGTTTAAAGTTAATAGAATATGAATATGAGAATATGGTGGTACGTTTTTAGGCAGACCTGCACAAATCAGTTCAATCAATAATTTAACTGTATATCTGCGAGTACCTACAACAATAAGTGAAATGTTTTATTCATGAGATTTAGTTAACGCGATGTCAAGGGCAGTTGAGTGAAATATATTTAACTTGCATACACGCGCTAATAAATAATGTATTGTGCGTTTACTTCACGGTCCATATTGTGTAATGAATTTTGTATTTATTATCCGTGCACTACAGAGTTATTTATACTAAGTATGGAACTTGAGAGAACGGTATTATACTAGACACTTAATAGTAGCAACTTCTACACATGTGTACTTAGGTATTGTAGATAAAACACATAAGATTTTTATTTTATTAGGACGGGTTTCTTAATTTTATATGTGTATATTATAACTTTTATTATTATACCATGTGCAAAGTACATTTTAATGTTATTAATATTTTTATTAAATTATAATAACACTTAGGTAAAAGTATACATAGATATGTGAGTATAATCTCCTGTCAGTCAAACTAAAGACTATCAAGGCACACAGCGAGAATGATGCAAAGGCAAATTTATTACTGATTTAAAGGTGTTACGCGTACACCTGCACTCAATTTAGTGTTTATTAGCCTTAAGTTGAGTCGAGAGCTCTACAGCGGTCATGGTTAGTGATTAGGATTAATCTGTAGTCGCATCTACCGTGCACTCCGTAGTTCCGTACAATCGCGACGGTTTGGCGGCGCATGATCGAAAACGGCCCAGTCAGTCAGTACCTCCGGACACACTGTAGCTGACAAACGTATTGCTTAACGCCTCCGTAGCAGAAAAAATCAGTTATGACTGACTCTTTTGAATTCCCGCCAAGACCCTGAAACAAAAATCATTTCCAAAAATATTTTCTCATTACTTCTCTAATGTTTTGAATAACAAAGTTGTTTACGGTTTTCGTGGCGTTTGTGTTTTATCGCGGTTGTGAATAGAACCACCTGTAAGACATTACAAATAGATATACTGAGTAGTTCAAAATGAGAGAGGATTCAGAAACTACAGCGTTAAATGAAAGGATTGAGGAGTTCAGGAGCGATCCGGAAAAACTGCGACAGGCCTCTGAATTCGTTGATGAGCTTATACAGGAAGCAAAAAAAGAGGCAGAAATAAAACAGAAAGAGAAAGACAAAAGCAAATTATTCGTAAGTATCAATGTATATTTATCCCGGTAAGGAAAACGATGTATGGGAATGATAGGGCGGTAAGTGTTCATGTAGGAATAGACTTGCTATAGAGCGCAATATAGCTTCTTCGATAGCTACGCTGTCATCCTAAATAGTCTTTAACATGATATCGATACACTCGTTTTCTGCATGCTTATCACATTTTAAAATTCACTATAACCTTCATATTTATAATGGTCCCTTGACAGGTAATCAATACTATCATCACGAATGTGTTTTAAGATTTCTAAAGTAATATATCTAATCATTTTACTATCTCGATTTTAGCAGCACATCTTTCATTTTTTATGCTCGTCTATTTTTAAAGGTTTTTATACTAGTAATGGCTAGGCCAATTTGCAGTTTTCTAAATAATCCTATCTTAAATAGGATGAATGTTTTCGGACAAATAATGTTTTAGTTAAGCGGGAATGTGTGATATTCGCGAGATTAGTTGGTAATCGGCTTACGTTTATCTGATAAAATGAAATATATGTGGCAGATAGATGTTTGATCGATACTTCCGACCTTTAAGAACTGTTTGGCAGGTGCAGGTTAACGACTTTATGATTTTACACACGATAGCTCAAAGCCTTCTCGTTTTCCATTATTTTCTACTTTTCTTTCGTTGTCATCTTATTTTCTTTTCATATATGATACAAGTCTGAAAATTGGTATGATTATTCATTCAAAATCATGGATAATTATGATATCTATGACATGTTTATTTATTTATTTAAGATATACAAGAAAAATCGAGATGAAATGAGCTATAATAAATATAGATTAAGGCTACTATTTACAATACTCGGCGTCCAAGCTTTATGAAGACCTGTAAATCTCGTTTTCTACGAATTCAAATAGATGCAATATTCTATAATTTCGAATTTAATATTAATTCGAAATTTATTTATATATATTTATATTTTAGTTTATTACGTTTGCTGTACATGAAAAGGTTTGGATTTGAATCATATTTGGGAATACTTTCGTTATGTACTAAATGTATCTTAATATAGAATGTCTCTATTTATGTAGTGTCGACATTACCGTGACACTGATTTTAATAAAATATCAATACGTGCCCACCTCCGAAACGCAATAATCTGTATTTACGAAAAACAATTTACAACGCCTTAGTAAAACCGCACCTCCTTTACCAAATCAAAGTAAGCGGTAACGCAGCCATAACATACTGACCTTCAAATGACATAAAAGAAAATAATAAAACTGCCCTTTACTTTCTCATACTTTAGTTCAAGTAATAAAATCTATACCGACAGCAAAATAATGAATATTCGATAGATATATATTATATAAAACAAATGTTTTTGATATATTTTTTTAATATCTTCAATAATACTTTTTCATACCAATGTTATATTAAAACAACTGTCAAAACGAAGAGGTCATTGACCTACGAAAGAGGAGAACAAACTATGGCACAACGACATGATTACCTTTTCTATGCTTTAAAATACCAAAGAAATATAAAACGTGTAGTTTCATTTAACACATTTAAGACCCAACTGGATCTTATGAAAAACTATCCACATCTAAGCTAGTAGCTAAAATGTGGTAAATGATGTCAATGTTAAGCGGTACGATGAATATTATTTCTGAGTAAATAAAAAAAAACATATTTTTTTAGGGAAGAATTTTCAAAATTACAAATAGGAACAGATTTACACGATACAAGATTTTAATCGTACAATTTAAATAAAATGTAGAATTTTTGTCGTTTACGATAATTCAGAATTAATTTTAAGTGTATTTATTTACCTACGTATTGGCGCTGTAGTTTTTTGTAACCTGTGGGAATCGTTTATTGATTTCGTTAATAGACCTGCGCTAATTGACTTTCGATGATATTAAAGTTTGTAGTCTGTAAAGAACGGTAAACCACAATTATTTTTTAAGATTTTTAAAACAATTTATAACAATACTTCTTAATATATACTCGTATCAAATAGAATTAAAACATAATCACATCGATATGAACACTATGACGGTTCGTGGGCAAGTTCCTTATTATTTAAATAAACATAAAAGTTTTCAACAAATAATGATTAGTAGTCTTGGTTACACAGTATCTATCAAAGATGATAAGATATTTTTAATGAAAGAGTTCCTTGGCTTTCTTTTAAAATTATCCGATAACATAACAATTTAGAGCTTGTAAAAACCTATTTAAATTAAAATATTTTTTATTTTTTTTGTGTTAGATTAGACATTTTCAGTTTAGAACTCAAGTGTACTTGGTTTATTAGGTAAAGATCTATGACTTGAGATCAGTTTTAACTTCATGACAAGAAGGTCAACTTACCCAGGGCCCCATTGTCAACGTGTCATCGAAAGGCTTACACATTTTTGTAACGTAACTGGTGACGCGTGCACATCGGCAGGGGTTAGGCCTCCCTACCAATGTGCATATCCCTGTGAGCTAAGGGTAGGAAGGAATACATACGGTAGAAAATAATATACACATAGTATTTACATATAGTATTTTCATACTTGCCCGATTCCTGTCAGTATTATAGTACTTAAATATAAATGTATAGCTTCGGCGATAGTAGTAAGCCGATATGTCGATTAATCACTCATTCGAACTCGCTGTAATCCTCTCGACAAGCTAAAATTATCCCCGAATCTCTATTGAACGAGAATCTATCAAATCCCACCCCTTGCGGTTGATGGCGGTTTATGAATATGAAGTTATATGAGTTTTTAATGGAAATTCGTAGTTCAATTTTCTCTTTTTTATATATAAAACTTAGATTTAGGAAAAAGTAATTAAAAATAATTGGAGGAAGTATACATTAATACGTATTAAAACCATCGTAAAACTAAATTATTATTATTGACTACAATTAAGAGGTTTTCAATGATTACATACATGCTTTATTGTGAAAAACTCACATTTCATATAGGTAAATAATTATTTTTGGTAGGTACTTAAATTTTGTTGATATTCAAGAGCAGACTAAGTTACAGGTAGCAGATTTCGCAAAAGAAACTATACAAAAATCGAAGAACGTATCGTTCTTTTGATTTCCTACGATGCATAAAATATGTTTGCAATTACAAATAATATAAATATCTTGTTAGCAATACTAATACGTCAAACAGAACGTTTAAACGTTCAAATACAAGACTATTATTAAGTTCGATGTCAATCATATCTATGATGATATATTGATAAACTTGTAGGGTTCAAAGTAATTAGCTCTAGAGTTCAGTTATAATAGAAGATAATTAATTTTATAGTTGTATTTGCATAGATTAGCAACTTAGAAAACAATTTTTCCTTATCATCGAATGTTGCTATACTTAAAAATGCATTTATTTATTTTTTAAGATCACTTATATTAAATAGTAAAAAATAACTATTTACTTAACAGCTACCTCATAAAATGCATATCGATTCTAACTCATGCTTTTTCGGGTATTTTAATCCTAGAAATAATAACAGTTCTTTGCTATTAAAATTAATCTAATGCTATTTATTACTAGTTTTAAAATTATTTTGTCGAGTTTTTGTTTTCATTTCAATATCCTTTATATATTTAGAACTACTTATATTATGACGACCTAAATAGTTTGTATAATATATCCCGTTACTTTATAAATAATAGAGTAAACCTAAATTGTACCATTAAGATAGAAGTTAGCATTTGTGATCAACTCATAAAGCTTAACTTGTCAACCTAGAAATGTTTTATTTTCTTTTTGATCCGCTTCAACCAAACATTTTTTTATTTCTATAAACTGGAGCACCTATTGTTAAGACTCGATACGAAAAATGTCAAGTCTATAGTTATTTTAAAATATATACAACTCGAATAAACCAATAAGAAAATCCTTAAACCAACATTTGACCCAATTTACGTCTTCGAATATCTCAATTCTCAAGTGCCTGCTTCCTTTCCTCTTAAGTTTACCAACATTTGCTTTAAACTAGGCCAACATCTTTATTAATTCGAATGGAATAAATGATATTAATTAAGCCTGTATACAAACTTCAATTAGAACACTGATCATATTTACTTGCTAGCTTATATTTGTAGATTTCTTGTTACATTAATTACTTAATTAAGCTATAACAGCTTACATACGCTAAATATATTCAAAGTTGGTATAATTTTCTTATCAAGACACCACCTAAAGAGTTGAAAAGTTTAATATAGACTTTTTGACTTCAAATTTTTTTTTTTAATATAGGCAAGTGGGCAAATGGAAACTTTTTCCTTATCGCATATAGATAACGGCGCTGATTTATATATTAACCATTCCTTATATCGCCAATGCGCCACCAAACTTGGGGCTAGATATGTTATGGGGGTTCATACTAAATATTGCTCTTTGGCGGTAGCTTATCCGATAAATGGATAGTACCCAGGCATGCATGCGTAAAGCCCAACAAGTAGTACAAGTAAAAATTGACGTGAATTTTCAAGTAAATTTTGTTGAAATTCATGAAATTGACTAACATGGTGCGCGCGCATTCAAATAGATTGACTGAAAGATAATGTCACCGTGCCTGTTGTAGACTATCGTACATATCTAACCTAACTTGAAAAAAAAAACTAATAGACTTGCTATCCTTTTTCTACCACGAGAATGAGATGGCTATATATTTTTTCTTTTCATAAGTTCTTTGATTGGGCTCATAAATATAAATATTTATATGTTTTTGATCAATGAAATTAACATAAATATTAAGGCTATCGTTTTCCAAGCGATGTGTGTGTTTTTGACTTTTATTATTTTGTATAATTTTTTAAATAATTAATTTGACATTTATAGAAATAGTTGTTTATGACATTATTCTTATTATTTAAAGTATTTGTATATAAAGTTTCTTTTATTAGATACAAGTAAAATATAATGCAAGTTTTTCATCGCAACATCGTTTATTTCTGTAATTATGAATTGCCGGCTTCTGCGTTTAACGACGATATTTATTTCTGATCATGTAGACGCTGATTTTCATTTGCATTTTCTTTGTTTCAGGAATCTCAAGATCCAGGTGTGGGTAAGTAAAATATACAAAAGAATACAGAATATATGAAAAAAATACATGATTTATTGTTATTTAATCAATATTTTTATATTAAATATATCTAGATTCGTTACTAACTTTAATTTTTTTTAAATAGAGTAGGGGAAGGTTGCGATCATTGGACCGGTTCTTTCATTGGACCACCTAATTCTTTCAAAAACTATGCGTGCTATGACCAGTTCAATATGATGCTAGGCAACAGTACCGCACCCGTTGTCCATCCGCCAAACCTCCGTGCGCTTGAGACACGTGGCACGTAGTAATGCGAACACCCATGTCAGTGGCGACCGTGATATAAAAACCGAGCCATCAACAAACTGATGTAAATAGCACTGTATTTATTAATGTTTGATGATTGTAATACATCAGGATAGCAAATTTATCTGCTTTTACAGAGACGATGAAGTTTTTTACCTTATTTAACATTTTTTTTAAATATACGCTTTCGTTCTGTTGATATACCTAGTTGCCATCAATGGACCACTATTGTGACGCCATTATTGGACCGGTCCAATCAAAGAAACTTAGCGAATTAATTATTTTCACTTAGTAGAATTCTAAGAAATGTTTTTGTCCGTGTAAATTTTCCGTATGAAAATTTGTGTGTAATTAAATAAATATGATAATTTTTTCTCTATGAAAGTCCCAACTCGAAATTATTGTAATTGATTGTTGATCTCGTGGAAAGTTTCTAAACAATTAGATATAATATTAGTTCACAAAAAAAAAAAAATTCTAATATAAAAACTTATGAATATAAAAGTAAATCTTATTGTGTTTCATTTGAGTCACATTCATTGGACCGTTAATACAAATGTTTCTAAGTCCAATGATGGCAACTTAGTGGTCCATTCAAGGTGACGGTGGTCCAAAGAAAGCAACTCCTTATTGAAAAGTTATTTTAGTATATTTTTAAAATCTTGCAACTTACATTGCCAATAATTTATATATGATTAATTAACATAAATAGCATAATATTACAACATTTTGATTCCGTTTGTCGATGATATTTCATGAGATATGATGTCATAAAGTTAAGTGGTCCAATCATAGCAACCTTCCCCTATGTCATCTTTTTCACTGAAATATATCTTTTAGTTTTCTTTTCAAATTTCAATACTTTCCACAACATATTGTATTCTACATATGTTGTGATTTGAAGAGTAAAGGAGCATGTAGGGTTTAATTTTATCACAGATATATTATTTATATAAATAGTGTTGAACTACAAAAAACAACTAAAATAGCCAGCTTGCTTTATTATCTTAGTGTGCGTGACACTAATACTTTACTCGTGTGCGTTTACTTAGCCAACTGTTTGGGACACTTATTTTCCTACAAGATCTTAGATTTGACTGTTTATCTAGGCATATAAGTAATCAAGGGGATATCTTATCTGTTATAGTGGCATAATGTTTAGTAAAACTTTTTCTAATTTATTAACCTTACAAAGAGAAAGTTGTCAAAACTATAACAGATAAAAAATACATTGTATGTATGTTTATTGTAATATTGTCTGACTTGACT
The DNA here is from genome assembly GCF_905220365.1 of Vanessa cardui. Lineage (NCBI taxonomy): Eukaryota > Metazoa > Arthropoda > Insecta > Lepidoptera > Nymphalidae > Vanessa > Vanessa cardui. The sequence continues at coordinate 7,592,145 of NC_061135.1, forward strand.
TACGAAAACTGAAAAATTTACTAAATTTATCTCGCTGAAATAATCTATTTAAATCTTACTAATATTATAAATATGACAGTTGGAATGGATGAATATTTGTTAATCAACCACGTCAAAACCTCTGTCCGATGAAAAAATATACAAAGATACATTATAATCAGAAATGTGGCATACATTTTTATATCTCTAACCGACAAATTATAAATATATGCTCCCTCGCATGCGGGTAAAAGCACGGGCGAATAAAGATAAGTAATAAAAAATTCTAATTAACAATAAAACCATTATGTTACCCGTGTGAATTCGGCATGGGTAGTTACAATTATTAATTAATTATTGCTTAATCATGCAACATTAATTAAATGTATATAGTATATCATATAAAATGTCACTGTCAAAACTTTGAGGGGGAGTAGCTTAAAAGTTTGAGTAAGTATTTGATTCACACATATTATCCAGTGTGTTAAATAATAGCTTGTAAAAAGAGTTACCAATTACCAAAGTAATTATGATAACTGAACCTACTCATGTTTCAAAGGAGTCATGATAATATGCCCCAATTGATATTTTATCTATGCTAGTGACAGGAATGAGTCCAAAATTACTTTTAGAAATTATTATAATATATAATGTTCTTTATTCAAAATATTTATAAAAATTATAATAATTCTAAAGTTTGTTAACAGAAAATTAGAATTATAAAAAGATAATCCATTAATAGGAAGAAAAGTGCTGAACATTTTTGGCATTGTTTATTTTATGTCTAGTTCATAGGTACAGATTAATTTAATCAGATTTGTTAAAAGTCCTCCATTTATTTCCATTTTTATATTTTGATAATTTTATTCGATATTTGATTACTACACAAGTAATATTAGGGAGTAGGTATATTCAAAATTTCAGAAGCTTTTAGGTACAAGAAATAATGAAACGGTTCTTTCCAAAACTGTTGTGTTTATTATATGAAGATGTTGTTTTAAGTGGTGATTTTAACGAGTAAAGCTAGAAAATGTATAAATAGTTCTTGGAGCCGAGGGCTGCTTCGAATACGTAGAATTTAATATATTGTGGGTCCAAATCCGGCCACTATTTATTATTTAATGTGTTTAATTTTTATAATTATTCATCCGTGAGCCGTGATCGAAAACAAACCACCAGTGGAACAGCATAGTGGATTACATTTCATGCTTTTCTTAAGAGAAGAGAGTTCAAGCAATAGGACATTCAGAAGATCTTTGCGTCATTACTAAATATATCAAATTGCCTGAAACAACAACATGTCTGGAAACAGAATAATGTTTAAGCTGTTTAAAATAAACGACGACTTCCTTTTGTTATTCTGAAATCGAAATAACGATCGTTTTACGTTCCGACGTTAGTATTAAGTATAATATCCGTTTAACAAGGTCTTAATTAAGCAAAATAATTTAATTGGTCTAGTGGGTATCCACTAAACCAATTAGTGTTCAATATTTTTAATGCATTAAAGCTACTAAAAATTGTCTCCACCAAAATTGTAGTTTTAATAACATATTTTTTTCCATTTATTTTCGTTTTAGACAATAACGACCCAAAAATAAATCCACTAACTAAAAATAAACGAAACGATTTGAAGGAAATGAAATGAAAATATTAATTTTGGTCAGTCGCTTGGTTTTTTTTTAGCATAATTATTGCGTGTTAAGTGAAGTTTCATTTAAACTCAATGCGATCACTAATTGGTACGCTTTTAAGAGAAGTAAAAATGATTTTTGAGAGTTAATTAAGTCTTAAAATAATCAAATACACTCACTTCAATTTGGCCGTAATTTGGTTTACATAAAACCATTATATTGATGTCTAAAATTTGTTATGTAAATATTATTTCGTAGACGCGTACTTAGTGCTGATTTCGTTTTTTAATGTTTCATTTACATAATAAACGAAGACCTTCATTTGAATGAACTGAATAAAACGCTTAATATTTATATTCTGTAACATAATTTAATATGTTTTCTAATTATTTCTTAGTATAAATAGCGACATTTACAAGTTAGTAATAATAATTTTGAATTAATTTACATTCAGTCTTAATAATATAACGATACAATTAATAATTGATCGTCGTAAGTACCATATCTACGCTCATCATAAAATATATTTGTACTGCCGAGCAGTTTGTTGTTTTTGTTGAGCAGTAATATTTTGTACTGTTGTGTTTCGTTTTGAAGGGCGACTGAGCCAGTGTATCTGCCACAAGATATAGAACATCTGAGCTCCCAAGGTTAATTACTTGTGGGCAATGTTTATGGACAGTGGTGACCAGCTACCGCACATTCGTTCTTCACCCAATTTGATACACATGTAATGTGGTACGCCTTTGTACAAACCTCAATTCGACTACATACAAATAGCTATACTGTGTTGCTGTGTTCCGCTTTAAACAGAGAGTGAGTCAGTGTAATTATAGGCACAAAGGCCCATCTTAATCCCGTGGCTAGTGGCGCATTGTAAATGTCTGGCATGGTTTATACTTCTCCCAACGCCATTGTGTATGGCTGACAATGACCGGCTATTATCAAGTAGTGTTTTGTCGTCTGCTTCTCTTAAATAAATTAAATAATCAATGATATTGAATTAAAAAATGAAATTGATTAAATTAGATCTTAGTTGAATATATTACTATTTAAGTCATTAGTAAGCTTTTAAGCTGTCAAAGTCTAGGGGACTACAACTAAATAGCTGGTAGCCCAATGTACTTATTGTATCCCACAAGAAACTCTTTTAATGTTAAGGGAACAGTCCTTTTGTCTTCCACGCTGCAAATGCGAGTTAATAGATTAACTAAAAATGTACTACGTGTATGCAGAACCAAATTTTACCGAGTACTTACACGTACGTTATAAAATATTGTAATACCACTTAGGAAACCTTAAGGAAACCCTTACTAATGAAAGTTTTTTAAGTAAATTATTTCATTTTACATAATAAAGATCAAAAGTAATCCTTTAAAAGTTTTCTTTTATGACGAGAAATATAAACGTAGCTTCGCAAAAGTATTCCTTGCAGCGTTTCAATAAAGACTGCTTTCATTCGTTCTTTACTGTTTATTTATGTAGAAAGAAACAAGATTTCAAAGAAATATGTTCTTAATACGATATTCACAAACATAATACATTGGTAAAGATGTTATAATATTTTATAAAGATACATTTCCATTTTTAGCATAGCGTGGGTGTAGACTTGGAACTCTTTATACTACATTTAAAAAAACTTCCTTTAGGTCAAAGAAAAGATTCTTTATATTTATTAAATACACCTAAATTCAAACGATTAGATAAATGAGTAAATACTAGTAGCTTGTGTGACGTTTTCGTGTTACCCGCTACAACATTGATATAAGCTTAATAAGGATGACAATTCAAATATATACATAACGTATTTATTTTAGTTGATACCGTGTTTATGAATTCATTCCATAGAGTTTACACACTGAAAATAAACGTGAAATACAGGACTATATACACAAGTCTCCTATTTAACTTGCGTAATCAAAATATCGAAAAGTTTGCCATGATAAAAAATTAAAAGTGTATTTTCTTCGCATAAATGCCACTAGCATTCTTGCCACCATTCCACGCGGCCAAAATTTCTACAGTAACTAGCGACCTGCCCCGATTTAGCACGGGTGCAATACTGATACTAAATATTCTACATCATTTATTTATTTACGACATCAAATTAGAAACATCTTAAATTATTAGAGTTTCTTTACTACATTGTCCATTGTATAACATACATACAAAAACCTTCTTCTTGAATCACTCTATCTATTAAAATAACCGCATCAAAATCCGTTGCGTAATTTCAAAGATCTAAGAATAAATAGTGACAGACAAGGGTAAGCGATTTTGTTTTATACTATGTAACGATTATTTTCAGTTCATATGTCTATTTATTTGAAAATATTATATGATATTACTTGGTGGTAGGGCTTTGTGCAAGCCCGTCTGGGTAGGTACCACCCACTCATCAGTTATTCTACCGCCAAATAACAGTACTCAGTATTGTTGTGTTCCGGTTTGAAGGGTGAGTGAGCCAGTGTAACTACGGGCACAATAGACATAACATCTTAGTTCCCAGGGTTGGTGGCACATTGACGATGTAAGGAATAGTTAATATTTCTTGCGGCGTCATTGTCTATGGGTGATGGTGACCACTTATCATCAGGTGGCCCATATGCTCATCCGCCAACCTATACCATAAAAAAAGATATCAATATATATGACTGCGTTTTATTGAAGTTCAGGAACCCGTGGGTGATTGTAACAATGTCGGTTCGCTAACCGGCTAGACGGCGCATCCCGCCTCACACCCCCGCTTCCTATTATTTGTTACGAGTAAAAGACATTAAGGATGTTCAGTGTTATGAATTTTTCATGAAGATAGATGATTTAAATCCAATTTTAAAGTCTAGTGACTATTAATTCCTCATTTAAAAATAATTTTGTATCTTTTACCTTATCAATAATCAATTACGTATAATAAAATTGGAGTGTCTGTTTGTAATATAAAAAAAACGCTTTTTACTAAATGCATATGTTTAACTCGGTAAATATACCAAAACAAAATTTTTGTCTGTCTGTCTGTTTGTTCCAGCTACACTCTGGAATGGCCGGCCCGGACCCGATTCGGATTGTGACGAAATTTTCGTAGATAGCTAATATAATAAGGAGTACTTTAGGTTACCATAATAACTTTTTTGTTAAATTCAAATACGCACGAAGTCGCGGGCATAGCTGGTTAACAATTAAAACCTTGTAGTATAAAGCTGGCGTTTAATTTTAATTTTTTTATAAGACAGGTAATTAGGTAGAGGTTGAGCTGGTGATAATTGGTTACCACGATAGATATTGGTGCTTTAACCTTTTCTTTTCCCCAATTAAAAATTTACTAATAAAATATTTGTTGAGTAAGTGGTACCTACTTACCAAGATGGACAAGAAAAAAGTCCTACAATGAGTACCTATAAATAAAGTTAAAAATGTTTTCATAGTAACTTTGAAAGAAATAACGTCTCATAAAAGTAATAAAGAGATTCAGCATATAAACGAGGAAATATGGCTTTGATACGCCTTGTCTGTTATATTTCATCATAGTCGGGGTAACGGCCTCGCTATTCATACGATTTTTTTTGCAATATAAACTTAATAGTTAATCATTTATATTTTATTCACCAAAATTTAATATACCTCTGTTAATCGATTTTATTATTTCGAGTCTTTTTTTTAAGAACAGATCTGTTTAATCTTGAATATCTTGCATAGTTTCTTTTCGGATATACACATATGTTACGTTATTATGGAATTATTGTTATACGGCGTTCAAACGGCTCAACATTTTTTAAAGAAAATTGCCATGGTGACATTTTCATGTAATTTTATACAAACAGTTTCTTAAGAATAGCTTTCGGAAATTGCATAGTTATGAACACAATAAATGTCAAATTATAACTAGTAGTCGCCCGCGGCATTGCTCGCGTTTTAGGGTGTTGGTTGTCATGTGTTAGGCAAAAAAGTAGTTCATATCCTTTTTGGGAGTTCAAGGCTTCATACCAAATTTCATCAAATTCGTTTCAGCGGTTTGGTCGTGTGATGGACGACAAACAGATAGGCAGATAAAGTTACTTTCACATTTAAATTATCAATCACATTTAAATGTGCTAAGAATCGATATTACTATATCGGGATACATACATAACAAAAATACTACGCTACGTGAAATTTAGTGTCTAAATTGGATTCAACGAGAACGCCCAAAAAATCTGCCCTCAGTTACATTTTTGTAAATAGCATTTTATCAAATGCCAGCAAAGCATGCGAAACACACGAGTACCTTTCAAATTTCAAACCTGTCTGAACATGTTCGGTGTTTTAAAAATATCAACATCGTACATGAAAAGGGCGCTCTTTATTAGTACGGTGTTTGATGTTCGGAAAATTTAACTTGTTGTCTTTGTCAAGGAAATAAAGATGTTGCTTGTCAATGACGTTTGTCAAATATCTCCCATTTAGGTATTTATCTATACATGTAATCAAATTGGAGCGTCTGTTTGTAATATTAAAATCGACCATTTTTACTCAATGCATATGTATGTGTACATGGTACATATACTAAAATAACATTTTTTACAATTTTTCTCTGTCTGTCTGTGTATTAGTTCCGGCTAATCTCTGGAACGGCTGGATCGATTTTTACGGGACTTTCACTGGCAGATAACTGATATAATAAGGAGTAACTTAGGCCACAATATTATTTTTTGTTAAATTCAAACGCATACAAAGTCGCGTGCACAGTTAAGCATCGGTATAATTAGGAACGAGGACTCCGTCACTATAAGTCGAATGGGAAGGTAATATTATATACTAATATTGTAAGGCTGAAAAGTTTATTTATTGTTTGAATCTCAGAAACTACTGATTTAATTTGATAAGCTATATGCCAGGTCATTGATATAAGATAAATTTATACTTCAAACATATAATACATAGGAATATTATACAGTTTTTTTATTATCTTATCATAAAATCTATTTATATTTCAACGCAAGCGCTAACAATTGATAAAGTATACTAAGATCTTAATAAAAATGAACTGCCAACTTGAAAGATTGAAAACTAAAACACTGTCAAATATGATAAAAGGCATTTTCAAGCCATTGTAGTCCGCGTTACAGTCAGCGTCAAACCCGAAAATGTATTAGGGTATCTGTTTCACTTAGCGATATAAATAACTTCATTTATATTCATGAAATTGGTCAATGAAATGAATTAATTAGTATACATTAAATAATAGTAACATCGAGTTAATCTAGTTTGATTAGCATAATTTGATATATTACAACAATACCCACCATCAGGAAGTGTCTATTTCTAAAATATAAAACATCATAAGATCCGATAGTGATCTTTCAAATTTAAAGTGTAAACGGCATATTTTATATCCAGAAATTATTAAATATTAAATCATAAATTTATCTAAAGTTTTGACTTTACTAAAATAAGAAATTGATTTTAAAGCATTGTCATAAAACGTAAACTACAATTTATAAACTTAAATACATGCTTCGAGTGATCGAAATCGATCAACGATGTCATCTTATAAAAATTTAAATCGGTTTTTCCATGTTCTGAAAAACGGTATGCAGTATAGTACTTCAAAAGGAAAAACAAAATTTATCCGATATGAAGTAGCAAGAGATATCCGAAGTTATTAAAATCCCTCTGTACTTATATAATACTATGAGGGAATAGCTTGTGATATATTTGTCGTCGTAAACGTGCGGCACCATGTGGTGTATGTGGTATTGTCAAGTGTGTTTGCGACACGTTGTATTACATAATTATGTTGTTTAGAAAGCTGAAATATGTTACATCTCTCATTAAAACGGTTCACAAAATCCTTAATTAGAGTTATGTAATGGAACATTCAAATAATATATATATATATATATATATATATATATATATATATATATATATATATATATATATATATATATATATATATATATATATATATATACAATATTATCTCGGATAAGTTAACTTAAGAAGAGATGGTGATCGTCCAGTCCTTCATTATTATTCTTCGATGGTCAATTGATATCAAGATCAACTGTAGTATTCATAGCGTTATTTGCTTTCCGAGGCACGAATGTGCACCAACATCCATACTTAGGGCTCCTTATGAGAATTACTCGAGAGAAAAATCAAATGTTTTTACAGGCACAATTATATGACTATTTGGGATACTGCTACAAGACCTTTAAATTATTAGCATTCACATAAAATAAGAGTATGACTGCGTTTTATAAATTCCATATGAAATATTAATTGTAGAATGGTTTTTGAATACAAAATAAAGATTTCATCTCGTATTTATTACTTACTGAATAACTAAACACATTTGAAATAAATAAAATACATTTCAGATCTTTGAGATTAAATATGAGCAAAAAGTTATATATTGTACTATCCTCAGCAACTGATTGCATAAAATCATATAAACTAGTCATAATTTCTAAAATTTTTTATTATATCAGCAGTGGCAGTAAAGAACTTAAAAATGGAGAGATACAAAGATATTTTGAAAGGAATCTAAATCCTAAAGATAAACATCCTTACATTTAGTTCATTCAGTACACGGTACCTCATGCCTACATGAGGCACGAGGAACTGTACTTATTTATAGGTACCTGTGCTACGTATTTATAGCTACCTACCTCCGCTAATCAGTTTAAGCCTGAATAGGCATCCAACGAAGGTGAATCTTGAAGGCCCATTGATGTTATTTATTGAAAGAAAGCACATCTATCTACGAATACAAGTTCAAGATATTAAGTTTTTGACCGAACAGTTTATGAACGCGCAGAGCATTACATTTTTAGGTGAGATCACAAATACCGTATATGATAGCATTAAACGGACATTCTATGTGTATAAATTATCACACATTAGGCGTATCAATTTTAAAACTAGATGCGAAAGAAGAAGTGAGTTTGATTTAATATAGAAGTTGATAATTATATAAGATTGGACAATAATTTTGGACAATTTTAATCCTGAAATCACAGTTGTTTATAAATTGAAATAACATAGTGCCATGGATGGCATGGCATGGTACCTAATTTCTAGTATTGGGTTTTAAGAGTTTCGAGTGTGTTAGAATGGGGAAATATTTAATAACTGAAGCCACCACTACATTTTTCACGATTAATATTTAAGTAAGGAGGTTGCACGTAATGACACACTTAAAGAGACGGCCAAATTTTGTACAAAATTCATGGTTCAACGAGGAAAATTCCTCGCACACCCAGGTGTGTGATAGATGCTTGAGAGTAGGATTAGTGTTTACTGAGTCTACTATACATGCTATAGATTAACCCTTAGTAATCTATTTGTGTCCAGAAAAGCCTTAGGCACAAGATAATTGCTAGATGATGGCTGAGATTAAGGCAATTTCAAAGGAATAAATCATGTTTTCAATTGAAAAGGTGTTCAGGGTATAAAAAGGTTTAAGGCCTAAAAATAAATGGCTAAATTGAGCTTGTCTAATTTACCCTTCAAACTGAAACAGCGACTCAGATATTAGATATTTTATGCGTAGATGTTCCATGGGCACGTAATGGTAAGTGGTTACCATTGGATAGACATGGGCGCTGTAAGAAATATACATTAACATTCTTTATATCGCCAATGCACTGCCAACCTAAACTAAGATGTTATATTATTTGTGCTTGTAGTTACACTGCCTCATGCGCCCTTCATATGGAAACCAATAAAATATAAGTATTGCTTTGATGTTTACTAACCTGTGAGTTAGTGATACCTGGTCAGGTTATCACAAAGCCGTAACAACCACAAAGTATCATTATTATTCTACTGCCAGTCACTTTTACATACTGAGCGAAGATTTCAGTCTTACCATGTATCAGCGAAACAAAAGAAATAACACACTAACAGCAATATAAAAAGGAATCAAAATTTATCGTCTCTTTATAATTACTGTGGTCTACCCCACGTAAACTATTCAAACATTAATGACGCACACATGCGACGTAATTAAATTCCTGCTTGGCCATTACTTGGATTACCATATTAATAGTTTTTTATCACCGATAAATTCCTTTGAAGGCACTTTTAATGAAAGACTAGATAAACAGACTTTATTTTGCATACAAATTTCTTGTTTTTTGCGGACTTGTCTTGCTTGGTGACATTCACTCCTTAATTAAATTATTCCGCCAAAGTTCAGTACTTTGTAGTGCTGTATTCATGTTTGAAGGGTGAATTAGCCAATGTTAAGTACAGAGAACACAACTTGGACCGCATACGTGGTAACTTAATGACGGTTTTGGATATAGTTTACACTTCTTGCGAGTGTTTTAAAGCTTAAACGGAGAGTGATCTGTGAAACGCACGTTAGAGATAAAGTGTGATGAAGAAGTTATATACCTATATAACGTACTAGGTGTATTTTATATATAGCTATACTACGTGAGGAGGGCAGTTATTAGTTCGTCGATAACGATCTCGAAACGATATTTTATGAATAACACGAAACACCTTTTAATAAAGTTAGTCAGGAATGTGGGCATTATTAAAAGATTTATTTGCATTACTTTATATAACAATTTCAAGTTATTTTAGTCTCGTTATAAAACGTAGGCATATAATATAAAATAAGCTCGTAATCCTCTTTATTTCATTAACCTGCTAAAATTTTTTATGATAATCTTTGTAAAATACTCGAGTCTGCTTAATATGAACATTAAAATGTAATGTTAAAAAACAAACAAAAACCAGAATTCGGGACATAGCAAACAAGAGCTCTCAAGGCCATTTTCATGCATCAGAAAATCGTGCAAATTTTCAGTGTAAAAGTTCGCGCTCAGTGAAAGGGTACTCTTTCCACAGTCGGTCGATCACAAGTCTGGGCCTTTGTCTGGAGTTGAGGGATCGATATTACGCCCCCTGTATAATATACAGACCCCTCAAATAGGGCTACCACAACATATGAAAAACAATAAATAGAAAGTAAGTCTGTGTGTATGTCTATAACGCTTTCATGGCTATCCTGTTGAATCAATTTAGATAAAATTGGGTAAGAAGCAGGATTGAATCGATTGAAAAGACTAAAAAAAAAAGTTCCATAAACATTATTTGCACAATTGTAATGAGAATTGATCAAAATACTGTTATAAATTTGATTAATATTATCGTATTGTAAATACTCGCAGTTTAATTACTTGATGACTTTTGTGTTTTGTTTCGTGTCAAGCTAATAAATTACGGTCGGCTTCAGAAAGTTCAGAGTTCACAATCATGGATAACAATAATAAAGTAATAAAAGCCTTAATAGTAAGTATCACGGGACTGTTAAACCTTTAAATCTGGCTCTGGTTTTATCTATTCGTATTCTTAAACAAATGAAGCATTCCTTTGGATAAGGCAATATCTCTTTCTTCAGGCGAATTAACCTTCAAAAATCGTTGAGTTTTGTGTCATATTTATTTATTATTTGTATTTATATTTATTTCTTCAATATAAATATATGGCAACCCTGACGTCCACTTGCAATAAGACGAGTGAGGAAAGGGGCCTCAACCACGCCAACAGTTAGTAATGATGAAAATACAGGTAGACACGAATATTTCGCTTTGTTTCACAAAAGCTATCTTTAGTATTATAAAAGCCAGAATTTTCACTTTCATACACTGAAATACAGATTTAATATAACATATATATTATTAATATAAGAAAATACAGTTTTGCTTATATTTATTGTTCTTATATAAACAAGAAAGAATAATAAATTCCAATGATTTGAATAGCCAAGAACGCGTTTCAATAATGCTTTATGTATTTTTTTTTACTTTGTTCTATTAATTTTTTACAAACACTTACCTAATAGTAAGAAGAGTACCTATAAAATAAAATGAAATCCCGACTACGTTGAAACGTAACGTGGTCTTTATCTATATCCTTTTACTGAGTAAAGTACGAGGAGGGATGAAAAGATTCAATTAAACTTAAAATTAGGGTGGCAAACTGGGGACTCATTACTTAATGTTTCTTTAAGTGACTCTGTCTCATTTGAACACAGTGTGTTTCGAAAGGACTTCTTATTTATAAATTAAATATAATATACCGTAAATTTGAAAGTAAATAACTTGCTTTATTGTTTTGGTATATATGGATTCACACTTAAATTTAAAACTATTATATAGCATTTTTGATCACGTTTACTTTACGCAACTAACTAGGTACACGTATATATGTATAAAACGAATAGGTAAATATATACATACAATATTACTATAAAAACACAGACTTGTGATTGCACGCTTCGGTGACTTTTGTGATCTTTGTTTCGTTGCTCTTTATGTTAATTTAATATCTCACGCTATGTAAATATTTACGATATTGCATTGAAAACATTAAACTTATTTTCTAAAAGAAGTGTAATAAAAATTTAGTAAAAGTACCTAATATGAAAATGTTTGTACAAGAAGAGTAAGAGACCAAATACCTATAGTACGACACAACGTAGATGTAGCATAGGCAAAATTCGTAAAACCGATCACATCCAAATTATCAATATTTATTGTGTGTATATTGTGTGTATACGTGTAATATCATATGGCCTTATATATTCATTAATTTGACACGTCGATTTGCTTTCTCGGGTTGAACCGACGCGAGTATCTATGGCGACGAATAGCATCGAATAGCGCGATATTCTATTGATTGTGTAAATCGGCAGTAATCGGTTTTACTTTTTTTACTTTTTACTAAACGAAACAGATTGATATATATTCCTCATAGACCGGGAGATGATAATGACAAAATATTTGGTCATTTGTACCATTATGGCGGTTCTTCAGGGGGCGAATGTAAACAATATTTTTTCAAAATCCTAAGTATCTATTCGTAATTCGAACGATTTGTACCAGTATGGCACTATTTTTTCCTGTAAGTTTGAGGTTTAATGAATATAAATACAAAGTTTCAAACACCTACGTGGCGGCAATCTTGTCTTATAAGCAGATATTATGTTGTATAATATAGCTATAATATGGGATTATTTTTTTTAGGTTAAATTTTATGAACCGAATGCGATGTTGCCATACTGTAACAAATGATTTTATGTCTTTTAACATGTCAAAAGATCAGGTTTTTCAACATAGATTTACTTATTTATTTTAAGTTTATGACGTTTATTTAAATATGTAACAACAACAATAACAACAGCTTGTAAATATCCCTTCCTAAGACTTCCTGTCCCTTACAGGAGAAGTTTTGGAATACATTCCACCACGCTGTTCCAATGCGGGTTGGTGAAATACACAAGTGGCAGAATTTCTGTGAAATTAGATTCCTAAGGATTCCTTACGATGTTTTCCTTCACCGTCAAGCACAAGATGAATTATAAAAACAAATTAAGCAAATGAATATTCAGTGGTGCTTGCTTGGGTTTGAACCCGCAATCATCGGTTAAGTTGCACGCGTTCGAACCATCTTGGGGCGGCTGAATATGTAAATAAATACGTAATTATAATACAATCAGTTGCTCTACATCAGCCTACATAATGCAAATACATCCAACATTGTGGTTAATCGAATCAACCTAAACAGTCGATTAAGTTGACTAGTATAGACTACCAAGTTGATATAGCAAGCATTTATATTTCCCATTCCAAAACCATTAGTTTTTTAATTGTAACAATAACAGTATCGATCAAGGGAATTGGTTAAACGCGTCCGTTTCTCGGAAAACATGCTTTCTGTATTATATAGGTAAAGAGACGAACACATGGGCCACCTGATTGTAAGCGGTCACCGTCGCCTATAGATGATGACGCTGTAATAAATGACATCGCCAATGCGGCGCTAGCCTTGGTAAATAAGATGTTATGTCCCTTGTGCCTGTAGTTACATTGCCTTCTGACTGACCTTCAATCCAGAATACAACAATACTGAGGATTGCTGTTTCGCGGTAGAATATATAATGAGTGGGCGGTACCTACCCAGACGGTCTTGCACAAAACCTTAACACCATACGTTTGCTTGGTTTCAATCGAACAAGGAATAAAAATAAACAAATCTTTAATTTATATGTATATACCTTATAATATAGTTTTGTATAGTCCTTGTTTAATATAGCTTTATTTATAATAATATTAAAATATACTCAGTACAAAGAAAACGTCATTTTTTGGCGCATCCATAGTTAATTCGATGAGGCATAGATTATTCAAGAGCTCGACCAGTTAAACCACGAGGTGTCTTTACAACTCCTGTAGTAGGATTAAGCTATAGAGCTGTTGATCGTGTGTTGATCTCCATCATATCGGATTCCCTTTCATATCGATACAAAATTTTATAGATGATAAAAAAGCGTAGAGTTAATACCTGTAGATTTCCAAGCAGGATTTATTAATTTAAATAATTGTGTTTAACTAACATGACTTTTTTTTTTTAAATGTTAAAAAAGAGTAACTACTGAATTTCTTGCCGGTTCTTCTCGGTAGAATCTACTTTCCGAACCGGTGGTAGCTCCACTTAATTGTAAAATGACGATTCAAAAGTGCTTGTAAAAGCCTACTTGAATAAAGTTTATTTTGATTTGATTTGATATGTGAGCTAGTAAATATAGACTATCTTTTTCTCCAATTGTTTCTGAAATATAAATAATTTGATATTATATTGTTACAGGTAATTTAAAGAAGAGGTTGGGTCGCGCTCGTGGTTTTGTGCTTCGTATGTTCGACGCGCTGTGCAACTGCACACAGACGGCCGCAGCTGCAGCTCGCACTACAGCTCGAAACAATCCATTTACAAAACGCTAAATATTTCTCAAACACATATCTTTATATATATGGAAAAATAATACACTTAAATCGGTCGATTCCGATTTTCAAAACATACATAATGTCCGAATTTAAAGTTACTTAAGCGAATACAATTTTACTATCATTTAAAAATACGTCGATTCTAAATGAATTAGAGTATATTTCAAACGCTTATTTATTTCATAAATGCTCTTATTTTCAGTTCGATAGGCTTTGGCACTAAACTAGTCTGGTTATTGGAAAATAGTTAAGGATGTTATCCTTAGCAAGTTAGTGCCTACTTGCTGGCAAGTGAGTACATGATTTGTACATCAATGTAATGGTTTTACATAGTTATTACTAAGTAGATTTTCTCTTTACTTTAGTAAAGACCTTATAGATTCATGCGGTAATTTAGGCTCAAAATAATGTTTCGACATAATTGTAAGTATTATTACATATTAATAATTTATCTGACTTAATTTAAAATATTGTACCAAAGTTAGATTTCATGAGATGAAATGTCAATCGTTTTTGATACTGTATTTTTTTCGAACTTTTTTTTTTGATAATTTTGAAGCTCTTCAGAGTTACAGTTTTTCGTGAAAGCCCAAAGTACTAATTTATTTATTAAATACACATTTTTAATGATTTATTGATACTCTTTATCAATATTCTAATTTGTATCAGAATATTAAACGTGCTTAAATATAATTGTAGTGAATATAACTTTATATTGTGTCTTCCTTTCGTCTCCCTTGTCAGTGGTACCACTGTTACCATCATTGATGTTATTGTGATCGGTGTAAAGACGCTTATAGAAGTAACTGTTTAACATATTTTGGCAATATATAGATGTAATCACATTAGAAATAAGACAAAGTAGATATGTTCTAAAAACATTTTGTGGTCTATTATATAATACAAATACTATTATATCTTTAAAACCATGAACAGCTTACCTCTCAGTATCTCAAAGGGAAGGTCCCTTATTGGGTTAAATCCTTTGTACATTTATTTATTATTACAATTAAGATATTTACAACATCTTTCAGAAAAGAATATTTGAAATTTAATTACATAATATTAAATATATGTCCCCAGATAGTTAAATTAGTCATTGAATTAATAGCCTACCCTCTGTCTGTTTTCAGTGGAGTCTTAAGCAAATTTCCTTATTATATGAAAGGAAGACTACTAGCTTAATGTCATAATGGCTGCATATTGAACGGTACCGCTAAGTAAAAAGGCTAGGCTGTTAATTTAATGGCTATTTAAGGTCAACTACTTGCGACATATAATATATAACTTCATAGTCGGGAATTGTTCTAATCAAATATTGAAAAAAAAATAAAGATTGTATTATTATCGTAAATATTCTTTGTACCAATTATACAGATCTTTATAAAAACTACAATAATAACTTTCCTATCGTATACAACTGATTCGTCTGTAATATTTATATACAAAAAATTGAATGAATTTATAATGTCGTAAGTACGACACGATTTGAAATTTTTGTGAAAAAAAATGTACACTATTATTACGAAAATTGTAATTGAAAATTTCAAATGTATATAAAGATGTTTAGATGATAGACGATTAGAGACTTACAAAAAAATACTACATTTCATTATATTTTATCGCTTACGAATGCACAAAACGAATACTATAAGTATTTTTAAATATTATTAATTTTGAATAATTTTTGTACATTATTTTTATATTCTGAATTATATTATTTTTGCATTTAATAACAATATCTGAATTATTTTTATAATGACGTAAATAAAAATACACACAAACAGCGTAAATTTCCTATTTGTAGACTAAGTTAAAATAAATTACTTTTAAGATTATTTTTAAATTAAGATTGAGCTTTTAAAATTATAGGTGTCTTAAATTAATAAAATGTATCAATGTAGAGGAAATTATTTTTCAGTGTAAGAAATGTAATTAAATTATAGATCCGGTGTTTGTAAGTAATTATAGTTCTCTTCACACATTTTCAAGCGAAAATAAGAAAAAATGTGGTGATTTTAATTAGAAAGAATAAGAATGAAGGGAAAAATCTCGTAGAAGGTTAATTAGCTAGAGCTTATAAGAAATGAGTGGATGGCATCAACGTGCTTTGATCCTTTTATCTAACAAATGGGCCCTTATAAGAAAAAGTATACAGTTTTCGTTGATAAATATTAATTATACGAGTATGTATATCTGCTTACAAATTTCAACCTATTTATTTCTGATAAAAAAATTGTTTTCTTTCACTTAACAATTGAGCCTTGTCTGGAAAATATAATAAAATATGGATAAATTTTAGATATGATAAATAAGGAACCAATACGTTTCTTAAGAAATATTATTACTTTTTATAACTCTTCAGGAGTTATGAGAGTTCCAAATCGCAGGGGATAGTATGAAAACGAACGAAGATCTATAAAATAAAATAAGTAGGTATATCACAGCAGAGCCTTCGGTTGTGACGTATAAAGTATGTTAATACTTCATTTATAAGTGATTTTTCTTTAATTATCACGTTAACGCACGAATAAATGTGTGAATTGATCTGTATGTGTTTACATAAGTCTTAAATAAATGTTCAATGTGATATCCTGCCTGTACCACTTCCTATGTGATCCGACTTCTTCTTATATTAAAATAATTTTATGAATACTTCTGTGTTTTATTTTTATATAGATAAATATACGTTTATTTATTTATATTGATTCTATTTATACTTCATAGAACTTATACGTTATAATAAATAGGTCACAATATTATTAACCTATCCACCGTGGCGTATTTACATATGGGTGTAAGGTAAGTTCGCCCAGAGCGACAGATTATAAAAGTTTTTTTATCAGTTACTTATAGTCATGTTACTTTTTTAATCAGTATCAATCGGTTCGACCAATCATATTCCATGTCGCAAAATTTAATAATCTTTATTATCATTAATTTTTTTTACATAAAGCTGTGATACTATTAATAGGTGTTAGGAAATATTACCTGTAAACTATTTGTCGCAAGACAATTTTTAATGAAATGATTGGGAAATAGTTTCTCGACACGTGTTCTTCTAATCAATCACACGTTGATTGTTCTTCAATATTTTTTGATTTATAATATACAATTATGAGTTATTTATTACATTTTAAATAAAAAAAGTATTTATTTAATCTGAAGAGTATTTAAGTTTTAGGAAAATAAGATCTTTACGAAGTATAATTTAGCAAAGTTTAGAGATATAAATAAATATATTAAAATTTAACAATGAAGTTATTCAATGAAACCTGATACATAATTAGTTTAGCGTTTAAGCTCTTGATTACTGATTTTTGTATGCACAAACAATTACTCATATTAAAAAAATATGGTCTCTAATAAAAAGTTTTTATGCCAAAGTTATTGTGAAATATTATATCCAGGTCACGTCGCGTCAATAAGTAGGAAGCAGGTCAACCATAATATCATAGAAGGGTCGTAATATAAATAAGTATAAGTAATAAGTATTAACAATTTATAGTGAACTTAATACTTCACTTGATTACAATAGAGAAAATTAATTAATATAAGTAACTTAACATCGCAAAAATGCGATATTATTTTGTAGTATATTTTATAGAATCTAAATGGCTACATAATTCCGTAGAGAGAGAGAATAATCCGAATAATTTTATTTTAATAAATATATTTATAGTTGTTATTTATTACGTTAAAATAGCTTCATAACTAACCGTTTAACCTAACCGTTATACACGCATATATATTCATATATTGTAGGAAATGGGTCCTAGGCTGCGGCAAACTAGGTAATAGACACTTCAGAGCAGATTTGTAATGCCTTATACATAGCCACATTAAATATATATATGATGTGTCAATTATAAATAATAAGTCAATATATTCAGGAAGAAAAATTATGCCAATGAAATTAATAATAATTAATTTATTGGCATACATATATAATCACATATCTTTGAAAAGACAAATAAATGCTACTCGTCATCCTTAAATGCTACAAAATAATGTACAGATAATGTTGCCAAATATATAATTTAAATATTATTTTAAAATGAATTCAACAAGTTTTATAAAAGTGCCAAGAAATTTCTACTTATATAGAATATATCAGTATATTTTACGCATTTTCTCATTACCAAAGTTCCTAGTTGTATGTAAGCATGAAAGATACGGGCCAATATGCATAATTATCACTGTTGAGTTCTTTGTCAGCTATTCACTGATAGTGATGGCTACAGAGTTTTCAAACGGGTTCATTTTCTTGTTAAAATGTAAAGTTTTACCACTTTTTAAGACTGGAAACAGAAGTGACTCCAGACAGGCTTATTTCTTTTCTTCCATCTTTAAGTAATTTATTTAAATAAAATATTTTGAAGTAACTTCTTGTCCATTTCGGAACAAATACTATTTTTTATTGCGAGCAATTCGGTTTTACGAGAGGTCGCTTGTCAACAGCTGATGCGGCAATAACACTTCTCAAACATATTTGTGATACATGGGAAAAGTCACAGAATGATATTGAAGTATTATGTGACTTGTTTAAGGCATTTGATTTTGTAGAACATAAAACGCTATATTACGGTATTAATGGTGAAGCTCTTGAGCATAATAATATTCTTATTGCTTCGTACGTAAATCAAAAGGTCCAACAAGTTTTTAGTAATGGAATAGTCTTCTGGATCCTTACATATTGTGTTTCACAAGGATCAATTTTAGGTCCTTTTCTATTTCTGGTAAGTAGTATATACAAATGATCTTTTTATGTTAAAGTTATTTGTTATATTGAATTTTTTTGCTTACGATACTTCATTGATTATTTAGGTCGGGGGGTAAAAAATAACTATGACGATGGAAGAGTGTATTATCATTATTTATTTCAAAACAAATAATTTAGTTTCGAATGATAAAAAAAGAAAAGGTCTACACATTTTGTAAATTATATTATATACTCCTGGAAAGCAAAATTATATCATTTAGCAGTAGTTATCCTAATAAAATCGTTACTACGTTGTTTTTAGAAATAACATTAGAGTCTAAACTGCAATGGAACCCTCATTTATCGTCCCTAGATTTATATTTATCGTAGCATACACGGTTCGAAAAGTTGGATAACTAACTGTTATTGATACCGCTCTAGTATATTTTGGCAATGAAGTTATTACGTTCAGGTAAATTTATAAATATTTAATCTGTTATTATTTTTATAAGAGAGTTTTCAGGTTTATTTATAAATTTGGAACTAGAGACTACCTGCAGGATGTTTTAAACAAAGATGGAGTACACACAGTTGGATCTAAATATATTGAAGAAAATTAACACAAATTCAAAACTTTTGTCTAAAAATTAAAGTAATTTTTAAATATAAATTTTAATATGTAAGGTTTATTTTATTTATTATCAAAATTTACAACCTATGTGTAAAGTTGTAAACCCATTAAAACGTCAATATTTGTACTTTGCGTCTTTTTATAAACTGGTAACTTTACTAAACGTAGCACCAACATAACCTCGTGAATCTTGTAATTTAAAAACATGTCACCGCAACGATTAATAATTTACACTCTCAGCTTTATTTTATTACGTTAAAAATATTGTTTGTTGTCTTCATAACATTATTTGTAACGAGATAAAGGGAAGAAAATTATTTTATTTCAGTCTGAGATTCTGTAAACGGGAAGAATTTACAATTTCAATACGTTAACTTAGATGTATATAATTTAATCTTTCAAAGTGATTGTAAGACTTGATTCAACTAAGTTTTAATATCTTGACCTTAGACCATATTTTACTATTTTATCCAAAGGTTGAGTTTCTGTTTATATCTGACTTAGTAGAGGTCAAAAATATTTATAAATTAGCTATATTGTTCGAGTACATCACGATTTTCTGTGTTAAGGATGAAATATATAATCAGTTGTAGGTATTCAAAACAACTGAATACAGTCTTATATAAAAGGAAATAATAAAATAGCGTAGAATAAAAAAAAAATACAAGCAAGATTGAATGTTTCTTTATTAAAATGATTAAAATTATATCAAATTTAAATTTAAAAACCTTATTTTCTACATTTTTTATAATTCGGAGAACGATCTCTATCTCTTTTCTTCTTCTTTCCTTTTCGTTTCTTATCGATATCTCTCTTTTCTTTCGTTGACTTATGTTTTTTACTTTTTTCTTTACGATAGTTTATTTCCGAAGAATCACTACTGCTATGCCGTCTTCTACTTACTGACTTATGCCTGTTGTCGGACTCAGATGTCAAAGATTCATTACTACTATATTTCTTTTTGTTCTTATTTTTGTGTCGGCTTCTATCTTCTTCACTGCTAGAAGATTCTTTTCTATATCTCTCTCTACTCGGGCTCTTTCTACTTCTACCATTTGAATGTTTTTGTTCATTGCTCCTTGGTCTTTCTTCTTCCCTCCTTTCTATTCTAGAGTAATCCCTAACTCTGATATCATTTGATTTTTTACTGGAAGAACCATCTTTCCTAGAAGATGTATCTTCTACCTTTGAATTATTATGTTTATAAGATTCCTTCTTTTTATATTCTTCGTATGATTCAGCATCTAAAACAATTAAATAAAAAATGTATTTTGCTTATTTTAAAGAAAATGAAATTAGAAAATCATCGTCAATCTTGCCAAAAAAAGTTCGCTCAATAACAGAAACAATGACAATATAAACATGCATAAATAAAGGCGATTGACAGACAGGCAGAAAATCGATATTTTCTAGTCTGTTTAATTTGGTAATAGCACAGCTAGGCTGCTCTACCAGTAGACTCTTCGTTCATATTCTCATCATCATCATCATTCATATCATCAAGCGTCTATATTCTATTCCAATAATAAAAAGAGAAAAATCAAATAAACAATATTTGACAGTTCAGAGTCAGCCAGAGAGAGACTAGGCCAGAGGTCTAGAGTTTCATTACTCTATGATTTCCCATCTATGGCGTTTGGAACGTAGACGAAACTGTTATCGGTATTTGGGAAGATAAATTAAAGTCGATATAAGTAGTTAAGTGTAATGGTTTTTTATTATAAATAAAGATATTATATTAACCATAATCATTTATATGAATATTATTCTTAGCAATGATCATCCACGTACAAGTATCATATACAAATATGAAGAAAAGGGACAAGAGAAATATTGTATTCATAAAACATGACAAAACCGAAAATTGAGCAGATGGCGGCACATCACAGTGGGAATATTTAAAACAAATTTAATTAACCACATAGCTCGTAGAAGAACCAATATTTGTCAATTCATCATCTCAGCCCGAAGCAGCAAAAGACTATTAAGATAAGATTACTGAACAAAGGTTCTTGGGAGTCTCTAAAAACGGGCGGTCTTGCGCTAACCGTATTCAAAGGCATCCCAAGATAAGATTGATCTATCTTGTAGGAGGCCTGAAGCATGATGCTTCAGTTCTACGGGCGATGTGCCCCAACCAATGTTATTTTAGTTCGGCAATTAATCGGAATTAATTGGAATATGTTCCAAACCTTCTCCTCAAAGGGAGAGGAGGCCTTTAGCCCAGCAGTGGGAATTTACAGGCTGTTACTTTACTTTTTTTTTTTTTTAATTAATCGGACAATGTCGATTTAAGTTTTGATTCGATCTAGCAGGGAAGCTTCGAGCATAGGCCTCTCCATTACTATTTGAATATTATGAGGCATCCACGTCCGTATATTATCCCTGGCAACACACTTGTCGAAGACTTCGACAATTTGAATCAAAATAAATAAAATCCCTCCAACATCATAAACATGGTATGTTGAAATCTCCAATCCCCACTAGAAAAGTCAGAGCATAAGCGTTTTATTTCTGCAGAAGTGCTTTGCGCTTCTTTTGCGAGAGTGATTACCAAGTCAGTCAATATTTGGATATAAGATATTGCATATTGAAGCGTAAATTAAATATACTGAAAAAATATAATGAAATATAATGAAAGAAAAATATAATGAAAGTCTTAGTTAAAATTATTTTTTAGCTTGGTTGTGTAAAAAAACTGACAGAAAAAAATGGTGACGAAACCATAAAATACACAAGTAATATTTTGCGACAACACCAAAAACAGGAGAAAGGGTATACAATACTAGGATTATAGAATTCTTGGACGAAAGATGGAACGCCAGAATCAACATGCGGCGTCTATACGACAGTGTAGTAAGGATGAGCATGAGCATGACCATGACGCTATACCGTGCACCAACAAGAATCGACGCTTACATAGCTTTAAACAAGGCACTTCTGAGGGACAGACTACAGAGAGAGAGCGATGAAGGCAATAAGTCGTTAACGTAGGATGTCGTTGATTGCGTCACCTCGACGAACCACACGAGCGTACCGATTTGGGAACTCACTCCAGGCAGAACGTGTTCGCTGAGGTGTACTGGTTATTCCATACAACATTTTTTCACACTTGACACGAGTGTTTTCCGCCACTGAACCACTGTCTCAGGAATTATGGTGGCGATATTTAGCAGAGGTCTATCGTACCGATCAAACATTATGCCTCACAGAAAGAGGCAGTATAGAAATGGTTTATTTCTGTTGGAATGTCAAGGAAGTCCCAAGGAGATACGAAGTCAAAGACCGGAGATGAGTTGTCGTCGCTATCCACGTTCCGCATATATGCGTTTTACCAGCAAGATAAAAAAAGACAAAATTAGCGTAGTTTAATCGCAAAATAATCAAAGGGCTCTAAAAATAGAGAAAATAAAAATGAAACGATCAATCAAACTGAGAGAGGTATAATCATTGCACAAGTACCAGATGTATCTAAAACTGATGTCTATCTAAAAAATAAAACACTTTCTACAAAGTAAAAGTATGATGTTCTCTTGACCAATTTCGGTCAATATCAAAAAATACTACAAAACTTCACCATAAATTAACTGTACAGGTATGTGTGCAAATCCAGTCTCATGCTCCTATTGAATGGCAAATCGAAAAAAATCTAAGCAAGGCCAGGTACAGAACCCTTACCAGTACATTTACAGATTTCGGTTCAGCCGTTGTTGAAATATTGATCATGAGGAAATAATAACTTTCTTTCAAGTCAATTTTCTCTATTGTATCTTATTTTAGAAAGATCTTCGATAAAAACAACTAAACTCAACAGCTGAAGAAAAAAATTGTAAAAATTAAATAACTTACTGATGACTTTTGATTGTTTATCAAATTCAGATTTGGATACTGCTTGCATCATAAATTCACTCAAACTGACTGTTTCCTTCTTAACTGATATTTCGACCATAACACGGCCATTGTCTTCATCTAAACTTAAAACCTGTAAAGAAACATAGATAATATTAAATCATACAGAGATTATAAAGAAGTGTGAGTTGGAAGAAAGTTCTGTAGTTGCACATGACAGATTAAGTAAGAAATTATAAAATAATTAGATTATTATATAAAGGTATACATTATTTATTATATGGTTTAATTAATTATGTAATAATAACAATTACATTTAAATTATTTTTGAATTGTATTGATACTTTATATTCGATAAGAGGGTACATTGACTTTTCTGTTCATTATTGTGAATCATGCGATTTGTAGTGAAGTTAATATAAGTGAGGGAAGCTCCTAATACCAGGACACTCTTTTCCCTGCGCCAGCGAGATGTTGACCATTAAGGTACGATATAACTTTAATTATAATTGTTGTTGCTTGTTAAATTATTGATAAAATATCTGAATTGTTTATTGTATTTAAATTGTAATTACCAAGAGACAAAGTTAGTTTTTTTATAATTAGTTTGATTGTAAATATTATATAAAATTATATTAGATTTCTAAAGATGCTATAATGGTTGAATAAATTATGTACATATATAATTGTGACTAACTAACATGATTGTATTTTAAATGTTGAAAAGAGTAATTACTGAGTTTCTTGCCGGTTCATCTCAGTAGAATCTACTTTCCGAACCGGTGGTAGCTTATTTAAAAATAGTTGTTAAATAACGATTCAAAGTGCGTGTAATAATATATATAACGATATATACAATAGCGATTCAAGTACCCTTTGTACTTGAATAAAGTATATTATTGATTTTGAAATACATTTTCTTATTCATATCATCTTTTATTGCCTTAAACCTTAAAATATTATGAAATAATAAAGAAATAGATGTTATTTTTCAATTACCTGATATTACATATTACCAATAATAAAAATATCTAACACACACAAAAAAATTCTTGAATTTTTTTTAGGCTACTATGCATACTATTATTGAGGCCCTATATTGTCTTTTTTCAATGAGTGAGATTTAAGTTTTTAATTTTGTAGAAAATAACAAGCGTTTCTGTACTTTTTATATTTTTGGAAACTTAATGGAAAATTAAACTATATGATACCCTAAAATGTAATTTCCCTCAATCAAATTCTCTTTTAATAATTTGGTTAAAAGAAACTGCGGCATAAAATCTTGAAGTAAAAGAAGCCAAATGAATATTGTCTTATGGCTTGTTTCATTAAATTATGAATAAAATGAGAAGCTCTTCTTATATATACCATAAACAATAATTGTTACTCATTTTAATGCAACTGAGCAACAGCTCAAAACGAGTATTGTTACTAAATGACTCTGTACAATAAAAAAATACTACTAATGGATAAATAAAAAAAAAATGTAGTTAATCTTCGTTAAAATAATGGCAATGACATTAATGCATAAAAAGGCTGCAGACTGTTTTGTGAAGAATTGGATATGGTAAAAATAAGAGCATTTTTCTGCAATGAAAACAAAATATAAACAAAAAAAAATTCAATAATGATAAAAATGACTTACATTATTATATTAATAAATGAGATGACACTTACTTTAGCATAAAATCCACTGAACTTGCCGGAGGTAATCTTCACAAATGAATTCTTAACTATGGACAAGTCTTCTTCTTTATCCTTAGAGGACTTTTTTTTCTGATTTTCTTTGATCACTTTGTCTGCACCCAAACCCAGTCCTTTTGGTCGCAATTGTGGCTGCTTGTATTTAGATCTGAAATGTAAAAATTTTAAAAACAGAATAATAATGTAATGTTATTACGTACATATTTTGTCTATGACATATTTTAATAAAATAAAATAGATAAATCCACTATACACTAGTGATATGAGTCACTAAATGCATTTATATGATCAGTTATTTTACCTTTATTTACAATAAATATCTCGAAAAAATACAATAATTACAATTTGTTCAAACTATGTCACATTAAGAATTTGTTGTTTTTACTTTATATAAACACATTTTTATTAAAAAATTTAAGAAATAATATTTTTAATATAAACTACATATATGTTATCTACAAGTTTCTATCATATAAATAAAAATTATAATTATTAGGATATTTTCACTGATTTGTATTTTATATCATTTTCTGATTTGTAAATGTAACTCAGCATGGACTTTTAAAGCTAAAACTTTGATAGAAAAGATGTTGTTTTATTAAAAACTATTTATTACTATTTATATTATATTTTTATTTAATAAATATTCAATTAGGTATGTTTCTATTTACAATGAGAAAAGACAATATGCTGTTAGACATAAATCTGCAATCATATACTTGCGAGTTACACAATAATATGCCTGTTAACATATTAATGATAAACTAACAATATTTATTACAAGAGTATGAAAATTATATGTGTTATGTCATTAGATACTTACTGATCATTACTTGGAGTCCAACCCATGCCTCTCAGCATCGCCAATCCAAACTCTTGTACAGGTACAGAGTCGTAGTCATCAAGAGTTGACTGAAATTACATTTATAAATTTTATTAAAAGGTTTCAAATATTACCAGTGTTTACTTCATTTTATAGGAATTAAGTTTTAATACTTGAACACTTCAATGAGAGTTTGCTTAATGAGATGGTTAGAGGCTGTTTGTAAATAGTGATATCAATATAAGTTAGGTAAGTTATAGCTTTCAGACTTAAATTTGAACGCATGCCAATAGGCAGGTTTAGATATGTAATGAGGAAAAGTGACACCCTTAATTGTGAAGTATGTGGTTTATTAAAAGATTTTAGAGTTTTTCACACTTGTATTGGTATGCACTCATAACTACAGTTTGAAAAAATACCAAAATATTAAGATTTTTTTTATATTGTGTGTATTTGTTTTTATTCAAAGTAATGCTTTGAGTATTTCAGCAATAATTAAAATTTGTGTAATGATGGGGCTGAAAATTAGGCTGCCTATAAAGGCCCCTTAAAAATACCATAATAAGAAACAACACTAATTATTATGACTAACTTCTATATATTTTTTAATTTATATTAGAAAGGTAGTTTTGCTTCTGATGGTAAGTGGTCACCACAATCCACTGATATAGACTGTGTACTAGATAATATCCATTCATTACTTTGCCAATGCAGCACCATTTCAAATAGGTAAAATTTAGGTAGCCTTATCAAGATACCACTACTAAGTCATACCACCATGTAAATGTATTTAATTAAAAAAATAATTGAAATAAATAAAGAATACAATTTAAAAAGGCAATATACCTCAATTTGTCCTTCAAGAACGGGTTTAGCATTCATCGGCAGAACTAATTGAGGAGTTTCCAAAACTTTTTCTTTCTTTGCTTCCTCCATTAACTCTCTAACTGCCATTTGGTCTATTGTCTCATCATTTGGAAGGTTTTTCTCGTCAGATGATATTTTTGTCTCTAGTTCTTCAAAGTTTTCAGCTTTTTCAGCGATTTCTCTTAACCTTTCGGCAGTGATCAATGTGTTAGGTTTCATGGGTATAACCAATGGTGTATCTTCTTCTTTCACTTCCCCTCTGAAATATTATTCAACATTTTATTCAAATACACATAATTTCAGTCATTATTATAATAAAACCTTATTACGAAATTGGTAAAATGATATTTGTTAAAACAGATTTTTTACAAGTGTAACCTACAAAGTTTAAGTGTCTATAAATTGATTTTAATGATTACGAATATTAACTAAAATTGCAAAAGATACTTTTATATTTAAGCGAATTAAGGTCGTAATAATATATAATTTAACTTGGTTAGGTGAAATACTACGTAATTAAATGTTTTGAGATTTACCCCACAACTTTGATGGACTTTTCTTCAACACATTCAATGTATTCTTTCTTTTCAGTAATTAAAGGTTTATTATCCTTTTTTGTTTTCATAAAGCCAAACGAAATCTTTTTGCCTTCCATTTTGCCGAATTCTTTAAAAATATATCAGTTAAGAAACAAATCAATTGATATTTTTTAGATTTCACCACATAATCGTAGGATTTCTATCCAACTGTTTAGTATTTTATTCTAAAAACAAATTAAATTTAATTGATATTCACACATTTTCATTTACAAATAAGGAATTATTTGTATTCCTTAGAAACTAAATGTTATTTACAAAACAAGACGAAAACTTTGCAATTAGCACGGCTAAAGAAATCTTTGACAATGTCAATCATGACGCGTGTGAAATGTCAAGTTGAAAACATTATATAGACTTACCAACCGTAATAATTATATTGTCTTTGGTATTTTTATTCTCATTGACATAATATTAGGCTTCCATTACACGTTAGCGCCATGTCAAGTGCTTAAAAAAATGTTGTGGTTATGAATACTTTTATTTATGCAATAAAAGGATATTAATAAAGCATTTAAAATTTTACTTAAACATTATTTTATATTGATTTTCCTGTAATGCTCGACCGGTCTTAATATATTTAATCGATATTTTTTTCAAATTTTAAAACCGCTTATGATCTATTTGCATAATTTCTATAATATGTATTACATTTTGTTATTTTTTTATTGATGAGACATTAATTGTTTGTATTATAGGTGTTGTATTATAAGTCATGTGTTAATCTTATGAAAAAGAGATCATATTTTTCTATTACCTAACTTTTTATGTACGTATTTTTTTTTCTAAACATAATTCGTTCTTGAATAAATTATCAGTAACCAACCCACCTATATCACAATTTTATAGATTTGTATATTTGTATACATTTAAATATTGCAGGTTATTTAACTTCTGGGATTCTTCTTAGAAATACACTTCTAAAAACACTTTACAAAAAAATTAGTTAATGAAAAACTATATATCCACATCCAGCAACTCTCACGTCGTACATAATTTCTAAAACCGCGTTTTAAATAAACATTTAAATTTTAAATAGCGTTTCAAACTACAAGAAATAAAACAAATTTGCTAATTTTATTATTTTGTTGATAGCTACGTTCATTTTCTGACGCCATGCTACTTTATCGACCCGTTTTATTTTCAACCGACTTCCAAAAGGAGGAGGTTATCAATTCGTCTGTATTTTTTTTTTTTTTTTTTTTTTTTTTATGTTTGTTACCTCATAACTTTTCACTGGGTGGACCGATTTTGATAATTTTTTTTTGTTTGAAAGGTAGTGCTTCCCGTGGGGTCCCATTATTTTTTTATTTTTTTCCGATGATGGTATCCATATGAAAAAGACATAAGTCTTAAATTTGCATTATGTATATGCGCGACAAATAGGTTAATAACTGAAAATCACGTTAACCAATTTTGATAATTCTTTTTTTATTACAAAATATATACTTCAAGGGTAATTTGGTGAAAGTTTGGTAAGGTTCTGAGCACAGGATCCATGACAAAGTAACGGAACGGAAGGGAACGGAACAATTCTGAGGAGCACGTTAGCGATACTCCGTCGAATCTTTTATTTATAGGTTATTTGGATATTTGAGTCACCTTCCGTAATGTGGTTATGTTTATGTAATTATCATAGTCGAATATTATTATCAACTAGCTACCCACCTCGGCTCCGCACGGGTGCAATACTGATACTAAATATACTACAGAATTTATTTATTTACGACATCACATCGCAAACTTCTAAAATTATCAGTGTTTCTTTACTATATTGTTCATGTATTATATACACAAACCTTCCCCTTGAATCACACTATCTTTTAAAAAAAACCGCATCAAAATCCGTTGCGTAGATTTAAAGATATAGGGACAGAGAAAGCGACTTTGTTTTATACTATGTAGTGATGGAACTCCTATACGGCTCGCAGTTAGGGTGCGATATGGGGCAGGATTTCTTACTATCTTTAATCAAATTTTGTGTATGTGATGTGATGTCATATGATGTACGACATATATTAGCTCTTTTCCAAAGTTTTTTTGCTGAGGTCGATTACAGCTCTTTCGAGGGATCCATGTAATTTATGCCGCATGACGTATTAAAGTCGCATTTTCGAAAGTCTATTTTTGCTTTACTCGCAAGTTTCCTTTGAAATTGTCCTCGAAGTAGTTTCTGACTCATATAAACGGAACGCTTAATCTATCCATATTAAAAAAAATTAGTCAACATCAGCTTCACTTAAAATCAAAAAATAAATAAAATTTTAACAAAAAGAAAAACCGACTTCAAACAAAACACTATTTTAAAACAAATGAATATGCACGAAAAAGTAATAATTATAAGTAAATAATTGCGTATTCAACATATTTTTTAGAGTCTTCCTAAGTTAAATGAAATGAAAAATATTAGACTACTTAAAAGTCGATTAACGATTATATCATGTAGTTATAATTATTGTTATATTTGGAGTCGGTGTCAGCCAATAAAACCCTACAGTATATCTATCAAAAAAACAATACGAGAATACTTTAACAAATATGTTTTTTACAAATTACCTTTTACACAATAATATACTGGATCAATCAAGGGGCGCGTATCGCTTCTTTCTTTTGATTGTTGGGGCAAGGGCACCGTGGCTGACACCGGCTCCAAATATACCAATAACTATAACTACATGATACAATCGTTAATCGACTTTTAAGTAGTCTAATATTTTTCATTTCATTTAACTTAGGAACACTCTAAAAAATATGTTGAATACGCAATTATTTTATTACTTTTTCGTGCATATTCATTTGTTTTAAAATAGTGTTTTGTTTGAAGTCGGTTTTTCTTTTTGTTAAAATTTTATTTATTAACAGTATATCTTGACAAATATTTTTATTGCTTATAATCAATATAGCCTCATTCCTTGCGATTTCGGCGGTGAATAAATGTTAACCATTAGCCTAACGAGGCAGTAATATTATTATTTGTCATGTAGGTACAAATGTTACTAAATAAATACAATTAAGTAGGTTCATTAATTGTACTTACATAATACATTTACATAATACATTTCCTACTTTTTTAGAATGGATATAGGTCTAAAACAGAAGTTTATTTTAGTAGTTATTACGTCATTACAATTATACTGTGTTAAATTAAAAACAGAATTACTCGATAAATACGCGTTATGCTGAATAACAGTGCAGTATAAGAAACTTTCGTTTTTCATTAAAGAAAGAAATGTCGCGCTTGACAGCAAAATTAAATATTTCTGCGACAATATCAATGTAATATCGAACTCTGCGAATAGTGCGAGGCAACTGTGAATTATTCGCTAAAGGAATGAACATTTTCTGTTGCATGTATAACATTCTATAAGTATTTCGATTTGGCTATAAACAAAATAGGTTAAGAGTATATATTTTTCATGATATTACATCATATGGATTTTATTATAAAAACAACAAAATGTAGATTGTGTTAAATAATTTATCATAACATTATACCAACCGTAAGAAAAGATAAGGCAAATAAACAATTCAACAGCAAATTGACCCGATATCGTTGGTTGAGAGCTTGATTAATCTATGATATTCACTATGGATTTGTGAAAAATTGGCCTTTTGAACGTCGACGAAACTGTTATTGGAATTTTGGAAGTAAAGTTAAAGGGGATATAATTAGATAAGTGTAACTATATTGTATTACAAATAAATATTTTTTAATAGTACACTCGAATAGAGTTATTAGCAAATCGCATGAAATGTATACCTAAATGTAAACTTTATTTTTTTTTTCATTTCTATTTCGATTGGAATAGGCCATACGTACGTATATTAAGAGTATTAATAAAAGAAAGGATATTACGGTCATATTAATTAGGTAGCAATATACGCCGATTAATTCTGCCACATGTTAGATGTTTCCTCCTTTGTCAGTTTTTCTTGCTTTATTCGAAACTTCTTAATACGTCTTAGTCCGGGAGTAGAACATTTACGATTTGTTACTATGTTTGTTTAATATTCATGTGTAGATATATTTTTTATTTCGTTCACATTGTCATCTATTGTCCGTTTCAAATAAACGAGATATAGGAGTGCTAGGACCTGTCAGGTAAGTAACCTCGAGGAGCGAAATACATTATAAATAGGATAATAGAAGTTCATAAATAGGATTTAGAACTTTTGCACACGAATCATTTCGTGAATACCTACATTTTACAATAAACTTATTTTTAAATGTTTGAAGAAACATAATGTAAAATTTGCTATCGACTTTATTTTATAAAAATAATATTAGGATATGTAATAACTAATAAAATATCTATGACAATCATTTTGTTTGTTTTAATCATATAGCTTTATAAATAAATGCTTAATAACATTTTAAAATAATTTACAAACCTTTAGATCCTTCCTAACTCAATGCCAAACATTACGGTCGGTTCAATGGTTTGGTCGTAATTAAGTTACAAATAGGTAATTATGTAAAGAATAGTTGGGTAATATATCTACGAATATTAAGTTTACATACGATATCCAAGCTATTTGTGTTGTTTAATGTTTCGAATAGAATATGACTAGTAATTTCTATTCAGTTCCTTTAAAATATAATACTTACGTAATTATAAATTTTGTTATTCAAAAACAAGTTGTTCTTGCCTTTTTGTATGTGTATTATATATAAATGAAGAGGTTTTAGTTTCTTGGAAGGGCTAAATTTAGAACCTAAAAGTTCATAAACGAATCATTAGAAAGCTCATGTTTTGACAAAATTTATAAAAGAAAATATAATATCACGCTACGACTCATGCGGATGAAACCGCAAGAAGAACATTTTAATAAACGTAGGATTTTAATTGTTGCCTTTGTTATTATTATATAATTAGTTATAACTTGGTTGGTATTTATTTATTTACATTAAAGACGTAAATAGGTATGTGAAATATATATTATGAATAGTAACAATCATGATCGCGTGGTATGGTGGTAGGAGTACTTGAAGTATCTCTTAAACATTTTCGATTTTCTGAGTGTAAAATGATGCTGTTCTCCCGTCACCAGTAAAGGCGACGGAATGTATTGATATTCAAATAGTTTCAGATAGCCAATGTATCAGCATAATAATACATATAAGGATGATTTTTATATAGTTTGTCCTATGAGGAGAAAATATAACGTTTATTTCACAACGCTGTTCAAATGGGTGTTGGTGAATAATTTCACATGCAGGGTTCTCTGCTATGTTTCACCACCGACATGAGTTATAGGTAAAAAAAAGTAATCACATGAAAATTCACCAGTATTACCTGGGTTTGGTTCGAAACCATAATTAATAGTGACGGTTAGATGCGCGCAGTCTAACCACCGGACCATCTTTCTCGACTCAACATTGATAGCAGATCATCAATTTTCTTTAATATTGAAATTGTGTTAGCAAGTTTCTTGATACCTGTGCTCAATATAATTTATAAATTCGATACATAATTGCAGTTTGTTAATCAAATAATTTAAGCTTTAGGGATCAAAAATAACAAAATCAAAATTTCTATATTTGCTTTGACGTAAATAAGAGCTTATCTTTTCTAAATTGGTATCATTTAATTTATTAGGTTTACTTAAAATTTAGATAATACTTACTAAAAAATAGAGATTTCTTATTATTTGAAAACATAAATTTATAAGTTTGATCGTAACATCAACGTTGTTACTAACATACCTATTCAAGTAATGAACGCTAAGCAAAAAACACAAATTGTTCAGGATAAAAGTTAATACATACAAATTTTGGGGACAGTTTATGTAAAGACACAACTGTTTCCTTAGGTACAATTATAGTAAAAGCTAAACTAAACAAATTGTTATTGAATGTGAATTATAATCTTAGAATAATGAAACATAATATAGAATTGTATAAAATGGTATTACAGAGAAACTGCTCCATTATAACCGTTTTGAACACTGGCTTTTCTACTGGCTTCGAAAAGATCATTTTCTATCAAAAGTTAACTGTAGATCTTTTATTATTAATAAGTTCTTGTGTTTAAAATATGAAGGTATAGCTTATAACTTACAGATGTATTGTTTATTCCAACGGATGATTAAAAAATGTCTAAATGTCATTCATAAAAATATTAAACAACATAGGACTTACATATGATCCTTGAGGCACACCTTAAAATGCATTCTTCCTTGAAAATTCAATATTATTATTGGTCGATATCTAATATAATTAATGGCATACGATATGAACTAGTTATACCGAATAGTGCTGTATTTTAAATTAATATACTAACATTAATCAAGAACTGTGTGTAGTGCATAATATAGCAGAGTTATATATTAGCAATCGCATATGTAAATCTAAGGATTGTTTGTCCGTACTCCTTCTACAATTGGAATATGACGGCATAGGTAGATAAGAGAGGTAAATCTATCGATGATATTAATGAAATGTTTATGTCATAATTAAATGACATAAATATCATATGACGCGTAAATCAATAAAACTAAAATACCGTAACGTGCAAATTTGTTTTTCATAATAATTTATGTGAGAATGGAGTTATTAAAGGTACTAAGAATGTATATATATTTTGAAATACAGTATTTTAAGTACTTTAAAATACTATCAAAACTATTAATAACAGTATTAGCACGATATTACGGCGAGGGTTTTATTATTTTAGGTGTTGACGAAGAAAATAAATTACGAAAACTTTGGCTTGGGTTCAATTTGGTCTGCTTACATTCTCACATTTTATAAGCGAATACTCAGTAATATTTCATCACATATGATATTTTTCAAATGTTTAAATAAATAAATATAATACATGGAATTAAACAACAACTAGAATTTAAAAATAAACTAGAAATTATTAGCAAGACTGTGTGACAAATATATAAAACATAACAAAATAATTTATTATCATAATTACTTGTTTTATAGTTAAGTGAAGTGATTTTATATTTACGTCGAAAATTTGCTTTGTAACCAGCTATTATTTAATATAAGTACATTAATTAAAAAACGGCGATATCGGGATGACCTGACGACCCGTGACACAGTTTGTGGTGATCCACAGGCACTAGCTATTTACAATCAAGTATGAGTAGGCTTTTTATTTTAAATTAATTTATTGTAGAATTTTGGTTTGTGATGATAAAATAATAAATAAATAAACTTATTAATATTTTTATAGACACACTTAACACAATCTATGTATCATGATGTATTTCTATCTATGAGTACTAGTACTGTTACTTTTGAGGTATTTAAAGATTTAAATAGATATCATAGACTAATAACCTTAAAGTAAAGATTAAACCTTAAAAAGTATTTCATATTGAGGTAGTTAATTTAGGTGAGGTTACACTGAGCGCTTATATTTTTTATTATACAATCAAAAAAGGTAGTAGATATAACTAAGTATTCAATTGTTCATATATGATATGAATATTCTATATTTACATTTATTTATTAGTTGTAGTTTTAGATGAATTTTATTTTATTTATTATTACAGCACCATCCACTTCATATTCTATGAGTTATCCTAACCTACACAGTCGATTGCTCGGAAGAGATCGCTATATAGCGATAAGGTCGCCAGAATTGTACGCTTCTTTTTTTAATCTGTATCCATGTTTATTATTTATTTATTTTCTCTTTGTGTTGTACAATAAAGTTTAAGATTATGTACTGTCAGTATCTTATTTATCTTTTAGAAAACATTTTATAAAACAGCGCGATTTTAACCAGTTTTCTTTGGTAGACCGAATCGATACGATTTGGGTACCTTCAAGAAAAGTGCGTATTCATTACCATCAACGTAAACGCTAGCAACGCAAATGCAAACCCCTGGTGTTCTAGGTGCCCCATAAATGCAGTCCCGGCGAATGAGAACACGTTGCAATAATACAAAAAAAAAGTCTCCTAGACTCGACAATACAGTAATTTATCTAGTGTACACAATAATTCTTAACATTTCTATATATCATGTTCTAGGACGGAATTGTATTGTCAAGAAAAGAAACCTCTATATTTTATTCTTTTTTATCGACTACCGCCTGTTGTCACGGAAATTTGATTTTACGAATGAACGAATTTAATATGGCCACCTCCATCAAACTCCAGATATATATTCTATTCGTATTACTACAGTGGAAATAATGCGCTATTTTATACGCATTTTTGGCTTAAAACCATGGGATCATGAAACTTGCAATTTGGAATGATCTATTTACACAGTTACGACATTATCAAATTAGGACATTATTTTTATATTTATTATTTCCGTCATAAATGTCACAAATATCAATTCTATTTATTAATTGAATAGCGTATTCGTTTAACGGTATATCCGTTAATTATTAAGTGATCTTTATAATAAATATATCTGCTAATAATTAAAAAAAGTATTGTGTAAAAAATGGAATGGGTTTTAAGAATTCAGGATTCAAAGCTTAACTAATAAAATTGTACGGCTTTTCTATTATACAAGATTTTGAATTTCAAATTTCTCCAAACAGAATATTTCTTTACAGTTTTCCTTCAGTGAGCACGAGTGAATTGTAAATTCAAATAAGCCATTTGTCAATTCTGTATGTTCTTGCCCACATTTTACGAACGTAAAATAATATATTATACTTTATATCAGAGGGATTTACGTGTTAGAGGTAACTTTACATTTGACTGCTCCGTTGAGTTAGTGGATTGCTAATACAGCTACATTCTAAGAAGTTCCAGCTTCCGTTCCGTGTCAGATCTATAATGTTTATCTATAAGGGTTTGTCTTTTGAAAAATGCTAAAAGATTATCTTGCTTGGAGTTAGGAAATTGCCAGTTACACTTCCACATCCCTTGTCTGATTTCTATTTGACCGTTTCGGTTTTCTGCCGTATCAGATGAAGGCTGGGGAAAAATAATTTATCTAGTGTTTGAAATTTGCAAACGCGGCGAAGATCTCAACAGCATCAATAAAGTATTTATTGTAGCGATTACGTGGCTATGTTTAGTGAAACGAGTAATCATTGATTTTCTTGTCGGCTCTGTGGAATTTATGTCCTAAACTGGTGGTTGGGTGGTTTCAATTAAATTATGTCTGGTAGATTGACTAAGTTAGGCCACTAAAATAAAGTAAGTTCAAAAATTTTGCATATATTTTTCCTGTTATTGTATTGTTAATTACATTAGAAATAAAACAGTTCCAGTAACAAGATAATGTAACTATCATTACCAAAATTGCTTAATTAACACATTGTCGAATGTCAATTTCATTCTCGTCCCAGGGGAAAAACCAAGTTTGGACGGTTGGTCTCCGTCCCTAGTCGTATTTTCGGCGTTAATGCCTTTCTCGGATGAGACGATTTTTGGACAATATTTTTACTTTATATACCTATATTATGTAAGCAGAAATTCGGCTACTGACTATAAAATATTATTAAGTATATTAATCAAGAAATGTTTATTTTATACTAAAGTAAGTACATTAGATGTCGATAACTATGTGAAGATATACCCAATAAAAAGGCAAATAACTTACTTGTAACGTTTTTTGTAATTATATTTATATATTTTTATGGGAATACAATTGCTTGATTGTTTATATTATTGCAATATTACCCAACAGAACCATAAAAGCGTAATTAAGCGATGTTAAATGCCAATTTTCAGTGAGTCCCGAGAGAAAATTGAAATTGGGGCATTGATGTTCTGTGCTATGCTCTGTATTAATTCGTTAATGTAATACAAATTGTATATATAAGGTAATATTTATAAAGGAAAATGAAATTCAAAAAATATTTGTTCTAATTGCGTAAAAATAACAAATAAAACTTTTGGTTTCTAAGAAAAACGCAATTAGTTCATTTGGTATGTATATTCTTAAACAATTTGAAAAAGTTTGCCTCGTTTGGTTGGGTAATTCTAAGCAGTTTTGAAAAATTGCCAGGGCCACTATTGATATCATTAATGTGTTCATCTATGTCATTTTATTGCTTAATTTTTTGTATCGGAATGGAAACATAATATTTAAACTTACCAATTTTTTTAAAGTAATAGTGAAATATGGTATTTGACAATCTGAATTGTTATCTTCTAATTCGAATCAACAAATTCACCTACAAACTTTCATTCCTATTGAATGAATGAATTAAAGTCTTTCCTGTTTGTCTTCTACGTCTTATAAGGAATTCTTGCAAATTTCAGTCTGTTAAACTCACTGAACTACGCTTTATATCAGTCTGTCATTTTAAAATCCTTTCAAGTATATACTTAAGTCTGGTTAACATGTTCAAGAAATTACTTGTTTTGTTGACGGATAACAGAATTCTAGTGCAACGTTATCGTTGACTTGTTATTGTTATTTTGGGATCAGATAAGATCTACGTATAGCGGATATTAGGGTAAATATACGAAGGGTTCACAAATATTAGTGCTCTAATAAAAAATTATAACGTCAATTATATAATGATAATCTGTAAACAAAACGAGTAGAGTTTTTAATCATAGTAGTAGGGATTTTTGCTGTCAGTTCAAAAGTAGTTTTTCATGATGGAGTTTTGTTTTTAACTAAATCTATAGATGAAGGCATGTAGTCGCGGCGATGTCGAATAAAGATTGAGTTACCAATATTACTTCCATTATTATCAATATAGTGAGTGCGATCCTTTGACTTTGAAGTTGAAAGCAATTAAGGCAAACTTAGTCGGAGTAAAGAGGTCGAGATGGTCTGCAGTGAAATGATATTACGTATACATTCAACGTTTGACTTTACAAAATGAAAATACGAATTTTAATACAAACTTCGTTCTTTAGAGCATTCTTGGAAATTTTCTGTATTCGAAGTTATTATGTTATGGCAATAAGAGATAATAACAAAAGCCAAGGGCGATTCGGACAAGTTAAACGAGCATTGATATTAAGAAGTAGCATTGAGTGACGATGTTTTTCCTTTGGAAGGTGAAAAATAAATTAAAACGTTTGCAACTCCATTGATTCATTATTCAGACTTCTTTCAGACTTGTTGAATAAGAGTTTCCCCTCAAATTCTTAAAGTAAGAGAATTATTATACTTGCGTTTGTATTATTTGTAATTGTGTTCACCTATATACCCTTGTGTAGTAGAGTAAACACTTCGCTAACGCCATTTTGAGAACGGTTGCAGTGACCAATCGGTAAGAAGGACGTGATAATGCCTCAAAGATTTTTTGAAGTGATTCCAGTTAAGGAGAAAAAGTAATTTATAAAAAAAAAAATATGTTGAAGTGTTTTCCTTGAATTAATAATCATAAACATTAACATGATTATCAAATCCAAAATAAGCAAGTGGATAAACATTATGTTATGTTCAAAGAGCTAGCCTTGTAAGACACGTCCGCACTTTAGTTTGACATGTTTGATTACGTCACGTTCCTAACTTGGTATTGAAATCATTGTTATATTATTTAGAAACACTTTGGTTTGAATTGTTATAGTTGAATTGAAATCCAACCGTTCTATAAGTCGCTTAGTAGCGAGAGTTAGAACAAAAAAAGACATCAGAAATCACTAGTTATTTTTTATTGATTTGAATTTCAGCGGTTGGCTGACGTCAAGTCTGATGGAGCGAAGAAATCTCATTAAGTTTGAAGTGAATAAACAAGATTATTCTGAGGGTGTCTCGCAGCTGATATTAGCTGAGATGTGTTCCAATTACATTGATTTGATACAATTTATATTGGTTTTTTATTTTTTATATCTCACATTTCTATTGTTTATAAGAGAAAGTTTTGATATTGTACTAGTGGATGAGGTAACTCGTGAGAATGATACTCTGTCACTCTTCAAAGTGAAGCGATACTTTTCATTTCCTACTTCAATTAATATAAAGCAGAAAAAAAACAAACTAAGGTTTTTAATATATTTTATTTAGTTCAAATTCCTTATATTTCTTCGTTTTTAATTACAAATTTTATTTATAGAGCAGGAGATTGTAGGTGATCTTTTGTCTATTTTCAGAAAATCCTTTAGTTTCATCAGATAAAATCATGTCTAAGAGTAGATTTACGGCTATAAATTTGTTTCTTCTATTATTAGAGATGAATATGCTAATATCAAATCACGTCGTTCCACGTTTTGAAATTGTAAATACCGTTACAATATAATCTATCTCAAGATTGTAAACTGCCGAAATATTCTGAACCTTTACATAATGATTACAATTTAATCTTTAATCAAAGCCTAGCACTAGTAACAATTGAAAGTAACTCCAGTCGCCGCAAGTGAGTAAAGCATTTTTGCAAATTTTCAGTGGCCTCATAGACCCAATGTCAATGGACCTGTGTCTGTTACATGATAGCCTAAAAATTAAATTTTCTTCGTTTAATTGTGTCAAATAATTGTTGATTGAGTAAACAACGTTTATTGAAAAGTATTAACAGTCTTCAATATTAAATCTTAGCATGATAATCACGCATTTATTTTTTAAGAAAACTTATCTGAACTAACGAGCTTGTCGGGCAGGTCAGTATAATTTAAAATATTTAAATTAAGTCAAACCAAATACTTAAAACAGATATTTAATACGTTTTATTGTAATTAGAATCACCGTTCACAATTTCCCGATACTTTACAGCCTCGCGAAAGAGTTTATATTCAAACGGTATTCACAATATTACAGTGATAGATACGTCTGTTGGATTGCCTCAAATTTAATTAATGATTGAACAATATATTACCATTTGGAAATGTCAGGTGTACTTTATCGAAATTCGACCATGTAGCGCATGCAATATATAAACTTATTGACAGGTTTTATATCTAATGTTACTCGGTGGTAGGGCATTGTGCAAGCCCGTCTGGGTAGGTACCACCCATTCATCAGTTATTCTACCGCCAAATAATAGTATTCAGTATTGTTGTGTTCCGGTTTAAAGGGTGAGTGAGCTAGTGTAACTACAGGCACAAGGGACATAACATATTAGTTCCCAAGGTTGGTGGATTCGATGTAAGGAATAGTTAATATTTCTTACAGCGTCATTGTCTATGGGTGATGGTGACCACTTACCATCAGGTGGCCCATATGCTCGTCGGCCAACCTTTACCATAAAAATATATACATATATATATAATGTAACTTTGCCCGATTATGTCGTGATAGGTACTTGACACTCTCTATTTTTTCTTTTGTAGCAAGTTATAAATACCCATCAATAACATTATCATATTTTTATACAATTTATAACGAAGTAACCAAAGAAGTTACGAAGTGTTTCCAGTTCAGAGAATATTAAAAAAAAGAGTTAGGTAGAGAAGCACATAAAATTTTACGTAACGAGATAAAGATTCAAAATGCTATTCATTGCATTTCATTACTTGGTTTATCATGGTCCGAGCATTATTTACGATGAGAATAAACCAACGAACATTAAAATATACACGATAGAGTTTCTCTATCGAAGTTATAAAGGATTTTTTACGACTGTTCCGACTTGAGAGTTCGTCGTTTGGGTCCGATGCAAAACAGATTTTGGATAAAGAGCCGTCAAGCATGATATTAATAGTGGTAAAATTTCTTAGCAAAATATTTTGTCAAAAATTTCTTTGTTTTGGGTTTCAATATACCTAAAAAAAAGTAAAGTAACAGCCCGCAAATTTCCCACTGCTGGGCTAAGGCCTCCTCTCCCATTAAGGAGAGGGTTTGTAACATATTACACCACGCTGTTCCAATGCGGGTTGTTGGTATGCACATGTGGCAGAATTTCGATGAAATTATACACATGCAGGTTCAACGATGTTTTTCTTCACCCCCGAGCACGAGATGAATTATAAACACAAATTATTCACATATTCAATATACCTGTAAAGTAACATTTATTGGGGTAAGACTTCGTCCCTTTCAAGGAGGAGTTTCATCCTCGTTGATTCAATGCGAGTTTTAAATGTAAATTATAAGCTGGAGTTACTTATTATCATATCTATAAAGTTTATTTTGTTTATTTGGTTGCCAAACAGGTATTGTCAACAAAGAAACATAGCAATTCAACCATAATAAAACATACAAGAAAAATGTTTGTGTTTTAATCTTTACTGTTTATCTCAACGCCCTAATAATTTCCTTTTTATTTATATAAACGTCGTGTCTTAAATTATATTTATTATAAACCTGGAGAGTTTGTATTAAGTGCGACTATTTTAGATGCCTGTAATCTTATGTAAATAATAATTTTTAAGTTTGATAACTTTTATATCTAGGAAGACTCATATTTCACCAACAAACAGTAAAATTTAGTAATATGGTGTTACGATTTACTAACTACAGACTCAAGGGACGTAACGTCTTAATTTCTAAGTTAAACTAATGACACTATAAAAGTTATAAAAGAATAATAATTAATAGTTTATCTAACTTAATACAGTATTATCAACAACATAGCTTTATTTAATAAAAAGAGACATATAATCCAAATCGAATGCGAGTAAAACTGAGGGACTCTGTTAGTTAAACAAACGGTTATTCGGTCGTATCTTAAAAATAAATAAGAACAACATAAGACAGTGCTAGTCTGACATCAGTTGTTTGGTGGAAAATTTGTTATTCGCAATATTAGTGTCGGTACACCTGCGTTGTTTCGTATATAACAAAGAATTTTCAGTTCCATTTCATGTCCAACATATGATTGCATCGCAGTTGGCTCACCTCTCCGTGGAAATAACGAAATTGGATACACGGCTTTATCTAAAGCCAGCTTTATATGAAGTGTTAGTGATCATTTATTTTTATATTTATAGTAAGTTATCTATCTACTCATATACTTTTGGTAATGTTAGTTTGGGTGCATATTGGATATTTTTTGTTAGTAAGTTTGTTTTTTCTACGTGTGTTATAAGCGAACTAATATATAATACTTGACAGTAGGGCTCTGGGCAAGCCCGTCTGGGTAGGTTACATATACTCTACAGCCAAACAGCGGCTCTCGGTAATATTATTGTATTCCGATTTAGCGATTGCTCAATGGCGATGTAAGCAAGGTTCAAATTTAGTACAGCGCCATTTTTTAAAGGCAGTGGTGACCACTTACCATCAGGTGACCTATTTGCTCGTTCATCTACATAAATTATTATACTATATAAGCAAACACTTATAAATTTTACAACTATGTCAGTATATATGTACACGTACTGACTTGATGCATTTGGAATATCTTTAAAAATCACGAATTTAATTTAATTTTACGGAGACCTTTGGTAAAGGAGTTTTTGCCAACGCTTACTGCACTTTAGTTGTCGGATTTGGTATCCACTCACGTAAAATCATTTATATGAGCCACTTTGGTGTTGATCTTAGTTTGGGTGTTCATGTTTGAGTTATTTGTAACACCGCCAAAGGGTTTCCTAGAAGGGACCGTTAGGTGTGAAGCGTTTATTTACACAATCGTGTTTGTGTACAACACCAGACTAAAATATCAACTTTATTTATCAAGGTAAATATCACAGGGTACCTAAAATTATGAACAATGTCATTATCTTTATCGTCACTTTCTCAGTGGTATTACATCGTCAGACTATACCTACTCAGTAACAATACGTTCCGATGTGAATAGTGAGTGAGCTAGTGTAACTACATGCTGAATATAATATCTTAGTTGCCAAGCCTAGTGGCGCATTGGTATTGTAAGGAATGATTAATATTTTATGCATCTCCATTTTCTATGGAGGTTGGGAACCACTGATCATAAGGTAAGGTAAGGTATATTTGCCCGCCGATCACACAAACTAAACACTATAGACGAAAACGAATACAGACGAAAACGAATACAGACGAAAACGAATACAGACGAAAACGAATATAGACGTCTTCTCTCCTCTCATCTACCAAAGCAAGCAGAGCAAGCATTATCACCCGCTTACTAACTTTGGCTCCTATTTCCCATCCGCCAACATCAGCATTTCATCCAGCCTGTGATCTTATGTTTGCATTTACATGATATGTACTTCTACCCTACCAATAAAATATGTTATATTGTATTTATTACCGGTTACGCCGATAATGTGACCACACCACAACTTGCTAATTCTCAGGAGTATCTTGATGAATTTGATCCTTTCAATTAGCCTCATTTGTAGTGCAGTTTTTCAGAAATAAAGTAATCTTGAGCTAATCAATTAGCATATTACCCCAAGAGACCTGGAATTGGTAAGTTATATATGTATGTATATCTATATTAAATATAGGTTCCTATTTTACGGTTTCATACAGAATATTCTACGTTACGAATATTGAATATAAGATATAGGTGAAAAATTCTTTGATGCGAATATATCAGTGACAGGACGGGAATGAGGTCAACATACATTTTTACTCCAGTGCAAGTTATTTGATGAATGCAAAGTCATAAAATTATAGACAGGAAAGTATCGTTTGCTTAAATGAAATCCGTGTAAATTGAAAAGTATATTGGTAGACTGGAAATATTTATTTTTATGTTAACGTTTGATAATATACGATTTTTCTAAAAAGTCATGTTTTGAAGTTTTTGAATTATAAAAAGTTGTTGTATTTATATGTATGTGTGCGTGGTTGTGTGTATATGTGTGTATGTATGCATAATATACGTTCATATTTTCGTAAGTCTGTGACACTCGTCTTCGAATCACTTTACAGGAATCATTACATTTGATTTCATTGTATTGGACGATATGACATTTATTATTATTAATATTTTATAAAAAATCTTATGATTAAATTTTGATTGAACATGCTAATTGTGCCAAGAACATAATATTTGAAAAATGAGATTCTATATGCACGCGTTTACTTTTTTTAGTAGAATAACTCTTTGCCTTTATTTCTGTTTAAAAGCTCAGAGCAGATAACTCTAATCTTTCATTTTTTTATATGTTTGAAAATCACAAAATCCTTTTATCAAATTTTGTCGGCCTATGTTTTGTGTTAGTCCAATACAAATTCTGGTACCG
This sequence comes from Vanessa cardui, assembly GCF_905220365.1. Lineage (NCBI taxonomy): Eukaryota > Metazoa > Arthropoda > Insecta > Lepidoptera > Nymphalidae > Vanessa > Vanessa cardui. The sequence continues at coordinate 7,636,658 of NC_061135.1, forward strand.
TTTGAATTCCATTTATTTTGAAAATTGTTAATTTCTTTCAAATATTTATAGTTGGTTTCTTGATTTCTAAATCAATACAATGACTTTCAGTCTATTTAAATAAAAATTAATTTAGTACTCTAGCCTACTAGTATGAAAATCACACAAAATTATTCTAAAGCGTTTAATATTCTACTTTATTAAAATGTATTTTGATAAATAACATAATATATTTGATACACATTAAAACGTAATCCTTATTTTTAAATGCTTTATACATTTTTCTGTATAAGCCATAGAATTTTTTGTATTACTCATGAAATTCCCGTTATCATGTAATTTACCATTTCGCGTTTAAAAATGTCAGTATGAGTATAATCATGAAAATAACCGTTTATTTTCACTTATATTTCGGATTAAAAACGTTACGAAAAAATGTTCGTGTTCCGTTGGGGCTTATGTAGAATTTAATCTTCCATTTGCGAGATCCAGCGTCCGCGGTGAGGAGATAAAATAGACTAGTGTTGAAGTGATTTTATTATAAAACTTTTAAAAGATTATATAAAAATTAAATGTTTTTAATCTTCCTGTGATCACGACTAGGTTCAAAATTTCTTACCGGCATTATTTAATTAAAACTATGTAATATTGTGATATTCACGTAACTTTACACCAAATATATTTATGTGTGTCTAAGTTATTAGTATTAGATAAGAGTGGCCAGATACCGAGGACTGCAGTTTCAAGTGCGTATTCATGTGCTTAATTTGTGTTATTAACTAACTTCTAGGGTGGAGGTTGAAATTTTGTATGTGTGTTGCACGCATACCCAAATATGCTATTGGAAAAGAGTATTGGTTTCAGCATCCTGAATAAAAAAATATTAACCATTCCTTATATTGTCAATGTGCCCTAAAACATGAGAACTAAGATGTCCGTTGTGCCTGAATGACTGTTCAGTGAGTGGTACCTATCATCACGGACATGCACAAAGTTCTACCACGAAGAAACACTTGTCCCATTGAAGAGTTTACTTTAAGGCAGTGGAGTATATTGATGCTATATAGCCATTAGGCTATAGGTATTTTTAAAATTTAAAGCGTCCTATAACAAATCAATGTATTTAAGCGTTAATATAAAAATATTTTCATGTCAATTTAAATATCATTATCCAAGTCGTTGTCGTTAAATCCTTACTTGTTTCATACAAATTTCACGTTCATTATTTACCTGTTTCCGATATACCTTTCTTATTAATGGCATTAAACATTAATGTTAACGACAAGCCGATTACCGTAAGCGCGTTTCGTTTTGTATTCATAATATGATATTATGTGTGTATTGTATTTTCTTTGCAACTCTGAGTTAACGTTATGTGCTTGTATTGCTTGTAATTATTTTTAATTGGATAATGTTGGTACAATACAATATGACGCTTATATCATAATTTTTTTATTAACATAAAAAATAATAACACTTAATGTGAACTAAAACTAGGTACTGTACAAATCTAGATCGCGTGGAATGGTGGCAAGAATGCTAGCAACAGTTCTCCGTTGAACCGCAATTCCGAACCAGCCGTCGTCGTCACCAGTGGAGGCAATGAGGCGAGGTGTTACACTTTTGATGAAGCTTTTTGCACCACTACTCCAAGGGCCAAGCGTTTCGACAGTAAATGGAACAAAAATTTGACAAAAGACACAAATATTTAGATTTGCTTCAGCTTTTTCTTTCATATGTCTTTATATTGTTGTCTATTTCAAAAAATATATTCATCAATAAAATTGTATTAAGTACTAAAAACGAAACTGTAAAAATGCTTTAGAATTCTCGATTGCTTAAGATTTCAAAGATGTAGATTGAATAATATTGTTGTTGATTGACAGCCATCCCGGATAGCACTTATAGTGAAAGAAATGTCAATACATTTCGGGTTACTCTATTTTCGTGAAGTAAATATTCAACCGTGAAAACGTCAGTACGCGCGGCCTGTTTTAGAAGGCATTTGGGTTTAGCTGCTAGTTATGTATATAATAAAATCATAACTTAATTTTAATAATAAAGTCCAGGCATGATCTCTAGGGTAGATTTATTAAATTTACCATCTGTGGAATACAGAGGTACTACAATAGCCTACTACTCTAACGTTAGAGATCTCGGTGTGTATTTAGACCAGACGCTATCATGGTCAGTACAAATAAAAGAGGTCAGTAGGAAAATATTCGCTGCGTTGAGCTCATTGCGACGACTCCAATCTGTACTTCCAATTCCTACCAAAATTATGCTAGCAAACTCTCTCCTTTTATCAATTCTAGATTACGCAGATGCAAGCTATCCTGATCTCACCGAGGACCAACTGAATAAACTTGAGCGACTTCAAAATATTGCTATTCGATTCATATTTTGCCTACGAAAATATGACCATGTCTCCGAATATCGTTCAAAACTCAAGTGGCTTCCTATACGTCTTCGCCGGAACTTACATATTCTTTCTCTTCTGTACTGTGCGCTATTTAACTATAGTTTTCCTACATATTTAAAAGATAAATTTGAATTTCTTGGTGATCCTTTGTCTTTAAGATCTAAGCGGTACCTAACACTTAAAATGCCTGTACACAAAACTAAATTTCTAAACAAATCGTTTACTGTACAGGCCATAAGGTTATGGAATGCCCTTCCAGTAAACATTAAAAAGGCTTCATCTATTTCAGTTTTTAAAAGAGCCGTTAAAAACTATTACCTAAATAATAATTCAGACGACTTTAATTAATTATTTTATATAACATTTATTATGTAATTTTATGTATTTTTATATCATTTTATTATCTTAAGTATGTATTAGTGTATGATAGAGATATATATTATTTATATATAATATATATGTATATATATTTATATATATATATAAGAAGTATAAGTATTAGTGTGTAACTATTTGTATGTAAGTTTATGACTGCACCGCCTACGCCGATGGTTTTGGATTCTCCCTTTGATTGGGTTGTCTGGAAGAGATGGCTAAAAAGCCATAAGTCCGCCCATTGTACAACACTTTTAATGTACTTCTTTTGTTTTGTTTTTTTTTTTAATCCTTTTTTTGTATTTTATTAATTTTATGTTACTTTCTTTTTTGTTTCTGTTTGTGGTGTGCAATAAAGAATTATAAATAAATAAAAAAAAAAATAAAAAAAATAAAAATACTCGATCCCTTTTTATTCGGTAAGCATAATGTGGAATGCTCTTATGAATACGTTATTAAAAAGTATGCAGCGGCATCATTTTTTTAATTTTTTCATTCCTGCGTTACGGGGCTTATAAGACCTCGTAATGATTAAGAAACTATAACTTGATAATTATGATGTGAGGTTTAAGAATTTATTCTCAAAAATACAGATCAAAGAGACATGTGACATGATAAATGTAAAAATTACAATAAAAAAATCGATTTATAGATACTTAGTTAACGGAATAGAATATAATAAAATAGCTGTGTGTATTTTAATTGCTACAAAAGTGGGTATTCTCTAAAATATATTTTCAGAGTTGTGACTTGAACCCGTTAACTGAACATACATTTTTTATATAAGATGGTAATTTGTTATAATGATGTGATGTGATCGAATTTTATGGTATTTCTTCAGTGCGGCGCGTGGTCAAAGATATTTACTTATATCCCGTATAAAAGTAGGTACACCTTAGCATTATGTTTTCTATAGGCATCAAATAATATATTTAATATTTTGTACAATATATCAAATAGATGTTATGAACTCCGCACGTCAGAGAAGTCTATGTTTTTCTTAGTCGCACCGCAAGAGAGACACATACACATACGAGGTATTAGACCTTGCTCCGCATTGAACGTGTTAAGACAAATTATGTTGACATTAACTCAAAATAAAATTTCATGAAATCTAAACAATATAACACGCGTAAATACAAAATAAGGAACACTTTAAAACGTACGTGTTACAAAATCTCCGAAGCGTGCATAATTTACTTTCGAAGCAAAATGGAATAATACGTGTACGTCAAACTTCAGTTTTGCTCGGGATGAGGGTCAAAGCTAATAGCGTCGGAGGCATAATGGCCTGAGTGATGAGATTTTGCACCTTCATTCTATAGTTAATCGCTAAATTTGGTCAAGCTTGTATTATAAACTGGTAAATTTTAATGAAATCCTCGTCTACAATATTCGAAGGACAAACAAAACTTTATTTTCAATTCCATTTTATTAAGAAAACTTTAACATTGTTTTCCAATGTTGATGTTTGTACTTCGTATAAAATTCTACTTATTGAGATTATTTTTATGTCAGGACGGATATCGTAAATGTATAGGTTAAGTTTGGGTTACGTCTGTTTTTTCAACCTTAAATGGAAGCTGCAATATTATTCGCGATACTAATAAAATGTATGCGCGGAATTTATATAAAGAGCAGTAATGAGTTTTACCGAATTCATTTTTAAATAACTCTATGCTTACGTCGACAAAGTAAATTTTTATGGTCTTTTTGTGAACACAAACAGTCTTTAAACAAAGTAATAGATTTTTGGCATAGCAGCCTAATTAGCTTGTTTTATTATGTGAAATAAAAATAAAAAAAACATATCATATAATCTCGTACGCAACTAATAATACAATCTTATATAATATATACGCCTTATTGACGGTTTGTTCATTGAATTGTTTGTAGTTATTGTTCATATTTGCTTGAAGCTCTTTTGTCATAAACCCAACTTGTCCACTTATGTTTTTGTGATTAGCCTAAAAGTTGAGTAGTAGCCTTCCGGTATCAAGTATACTTTTTGTATCAATTTGATTAGTCTGGACTATAAAGTTTGTAGGTCAATTAATAAAACTAATAATATTTTGAATGAGTCAAAGATATGTTGTACCTAACACATGCTGGGTATTAAGACTGTATATGTATTATTATATATTAAATATCTTTGATTTATAAAGCGCTTTATGTATCCACCTAGTACATAACTAACGTATGAGACATATTTTTATATAAAGTAATATTTTATCTAAAGAATTATTATAATAAATATTTCAAAGAAGGAAATAATTCTCAAATTGTAAAACGTATGAGAGATTTTAAAGTAGGACATGGAACAGACAGATTTGATTGAATAAAATATTTAAACGGAAAAGGAGTTTCGATATCAATTTTAAAAATAGAATTATATTAGTCTATTTGTATAAATACTTCTTGGTAAACTCTCTTTGATGATTAAGAATAAACATGTAGAAGAACTGCAAATTTAAAAAATAGAATCCGTAAATTTGTATGCAAATCCTGCCACCTGTTCTCTTCGATACCTCTGACGGCTTAATCCAAGTGCAGTAACCAACGATAAATATTAAATTGGCCGACAGCTGCAAGTTTAATTTGGGCTACTACTACCACTATATACATAACAGATACATACATATATGTATTTTACACACACACACTTAAATATTCCAAGTATCAAATAAATGAAAATGTCTTTTAAAAATGCTATAAATAAACTTTCTCGATGACGAAATATTTTGTGTAAACGCAGTCAAATGTTTTGCACATTTGCTACAGACACATAGTGTTCTGTAGCCGGAGCGTTACAAAACTTTAAATTATGCTCTGTATTTTACCCAAAAACACACGACGGAGTTATTAGTGCAGACATTTTCCATGATTGTTATGACACATGGCGAGTAATAATAAAACTTAATACTCGGTACAAATTTAAAATTTAAGTACACCATATTAATAACTGAAATATATTTGTTTGTTGATATTTATAAAATTCCATCTCGTTCTATATAGCCTTTGAATCAATGGATTATGGGTAACTCAAAAAGATTATTTGAAATGAGAATCATAGCGATAATCTCAAAATCTCTTTGATTTTGAGATTATCGCTATTTTAATAAACTATTTAGCTTTATTTAAAGTGAGAAGAATTAAGTCCATTTTCAGTTGGTCGTTGTTACGTTTTCAAACTAGGCCCTACTCTTAAAAAAATGCTAATGTTCTATCTTGAAAATATATCTTAGTGTCATACCTGGGCCTTCTGCATTCAACCCAGCAAATATGTCTGAATTTATGAGGAGCACAAGCTAACACATAAATTCGTCTAGCTTAACCGAATGTGTCAGTCTTAGATATTACGAATGCCTTTAAAATTCGTGTGCATTCTGCTTCAATGTGCAGAGGTTGTTTTGTAAAATAACTGACATTATTTGTTTGTTTTGAATATGATTTCTAGTTTTCCGTTGTTTGCGTGACACGTTTACATAAAATAAGATTTCATGAGATATTATGGATATTTAATATTTGAAAAAGTTAACCGTGTAGTATATATTCTTATCTGTTTTTATTTTGCTTTTACAAGGCTTTTTTTTTGCTTTATTATCTTTGGAAGTTATGATGGTATGTCATTGTGCCTTCACTTACACTGACTCACTCACCTTTCATCGTGGAACACAACAGTACAAAGTATTTGTTTGGCGGTAGAATTTCTGATGAGTGGGTGGGACCTACCTGCCTACACAAGTTTGCAAAAAGCCTTATCAAGTAATAAAAAAATATGTTGTAACGAATAAAAAAATCAATTATTTATAAAAAAAAAAAACAAAAGACATAAATGAAAGCAGAGCCTTTATATTTTGAATAATTCATAGTAATAAGAATAATGTGAACAATAGTTATTCGATAGATCACGTACGAAACATTTTATCCATATTAAACTGTTATCATCATTAATTCTCGTGCATAATTTAGTCGAAAGCATATTACATATATTCCACGACGGCAACTTTATACGAACCAAAACGTAGAAATAACATATTTAGAAATGTAACTTTGTCAGATGTAGATTTCCTTATGAGATATTCCTTAGGTAGAATTTCATAAGTATTATTTAAGTGACTAGTACTTTCTAGAACGAAAATAAAAAGCAGTAAATATTAGTAAAATTTCAAAGAAGGATATATTTTGCTTATGCATAAAAATAATATAAACTGTAGAAGTTACGTGAGAGTTGTATCGTTATTCATAAAACTGAACTCTTATTACATAAGCAATATTCACTATATATTATTTAAAAAAAAATATTGAGTTTCTTGCCGGTTCGTCTCGGTAGAATCTACTTTTCGAACCGGTGGTACCTTCACTTATCATAATTGTTAAATGACAATTCAAAAGTGATTGTGAAAGCCTACTTGAAAAAAGTTTATTTTGAATTTGATTTTTACTTATTTTTATTTGCTGATAAATTTCAATTGAATTAAACATTCTAGTATTAAGGCTATAAAGCAATTTATAATTGATATTTACATTGTTTATTTAGAAATTAAATTGAAGATTTATAACATGAAATACATATATGTATGTGGATAGTCGTTAAGCTTAGAAAGATTTACTAATTCAAAATTTGAATTTTTCGATTAAATTAATTATTTGCACGTTGAATTTAAAATCAAGACCAATCTCATGTATAATTTGTAATTGTTTTTTATTGTTATATGCATCAATAAACATATATTGTATATATATTATTATTATATTATAGGATTATTTAACTGTTATTTAATATTTTTCTAAAATGTTCCTTTTCGGAAATTGGTCCATGCTACATGTCTTTTGGGTTTTAATGATGCTTAACTGTTATCACCAACTCCTCAATATACAGTCGGTCCTCATTTGTTCAAACTATGAAGTTGTTGGGATAAATAGGGAACTCCTTAAACATTTAGTATACCTACATTATAAATTAGGATTATAGGATTCCGGACATTAATAGAACGTCTAAACCAAGACTTGAGGCTTTAAGGTGGATTTTCTTTCTAATTATAAAGAAAATAAAATTGATACTTTGTAGAGCTGCTTTGAAGGGCTGCTGTAACAAAAGTATCAGTTTTCAGTCACTAGTTGCAGAAAACGCGTAGAGCCCACTGAAGCCCGGTACCAAAACCCTATCGCCGCAATAATTCCTCAGACTTCAAAATACAGGAAACATAGGATTATTGACGTATAAACTTGATTCTAGAACTCATTCAGTTTCACTAATACAATTTAAGGCCCTGTTACAACTCTGTTGCAAAAGATTGGCCAGTATCATTGGCAGAGTTTATTACTAAGTGATAATTTCGATAGCTGCTATCTAAATTGATTTGGTTTAAACGCTTTTAAGGGGACTGTAGCGAATGCGTATTATAACGAGCCTACATAATTCGTATTATATTTTGGGAGGATATAAAATCCCTTAGTCGCTTTTTATGACATCCATGGTAGGAAATACGGTGGTCTATTTTTTCATGGGACTACACGGGAAATTACGTAAGGTCCGGCGATTATCAACTTATAGTACTTATGTACTGCAAAATATTTCTAAAAAAAATATCATTAACTAAAGATAACTTGAGACAGTATACAATGTCTTTTTTGTGTTAAAATAGTCGAATTCAAATGACAATCAGTTTACAAACAATATAAAGAATAAATTGCTAAAGATATGGCTAGTGATTTATTGTATGTGTTGTAAAAGAAACAACTTCGAATAGACACTTGAATAAACATAGGTATTTGGTAAAATTAGTACGCGATTCTCGCTGCTGTCATGCAAATTTTACAATTTATTATGCTACCCACCCCTATATCTATCATGAAAGAAAACAACAATACAAATATATTTTTTAATGGCAACATTATTTATAAGGCATAAATATAATAAAATAATTTTATAACAATAAAAAGACATACTAAAGTAAATATTACATTGTTATTTGCTAAATTGTTTTAGATATGTCAATGTAACGATTACTACTTAAAAGTAAACTCCTTAAAGAAAAAGTTGAATAATACAAAAAGTGTAAAGCGCTCTGTATATTATGCGGAAGGAGCACTTTCCATAGAGCTTTAACATTTTAAATAAATGCTGGATAAATGTGCTGTGAAAATGGATGAGGGAACGTTATTGTAGTTTGCAATACGGAATAATATTTCTGCTATTAATTCGTTCGAATCCATTTTATTAATGTTTACGATTTTTTATATACTACACCGAAGTGACGATATCATTCAGTATTTTATTACGAATCAAGTGATTTATTTCGTATAACTTGTTTCCGTTTACCCTTGTGATAGTATATAATTGATACTCTTTTCATTTAATCGAAAATCATGTACGCATCGTGAAGTTTAAATATACCCAAAGCAATATCCAATTAAAAGTAACAAACACAAAAATTCATCATTTAAAGAGTTGTAAAAAGTTTTAATTTTTAAAAAATATTTACAAAGAAGCGAAACTTATTTTATGAGCAACAACGAAACACAACAATTTATGCAAACAACGTGCAAATATAAAAATATCCTCGAGGGTAAAAAATATAACAATAGACATCAAAGCACGGAAAAGTGCTTGTATTTTAAAGGATTTTCGTGCCAACAGTATGACTGAAACGCATAAATTGTGGAATGGAGAGTGTTTCTTTGGGAGCGCGAGCTCGCCTACTCTTCGTGCCCTGACTCATTCATCACACACTTTTAAAACGTACATTGTATTCCACCTTTGTTGTATCAGAACTGTTTTTTTTTGTTAGATTGTTTATCGTTTTTAAAGAAAATGGTATAATTCATATTTTATTTCTTGAAGAATATTCGTCTTTTGCGAATTGTAGTTATATTATTCATTCAAAAAGTTATACCATTATTTTTGTCTTATTTATTTGATATAATGTTTTGTTAAAATAATTAATTCCCTTAGTTGCTTTATCAAATACAAAACAAAATAATATTCTTCTTAGACTTTACTAAGTTTAAGAAATAAAAAAAGAATATATTTATATAAGACAGGAGGCAGGAATTATTTATCTTAAAAATATTTTGTCACTAAAACCAACTGAGCGAAGATTTTCAGACATTTTTAATAATAAGAAAGTTTTAAGGAGAAATGCCGTATGCTCGTATTAAAACTTCGCAATCTTCCGGAAGGCGTTTCGAAATGGAAATTACGATTTACCGAGTACAAACAGCAGAAAGAGTTTGTGGAAATATGTTTTGTATAACAGATCTCTTTTGTAGCTTGTCCAAAAAGCCTTTTTGATGATAACGAGTTTGAAAAAACTTATAATATAGATAAATTTATATTATCATTCATCGTCGTTGAAATTAAATAACAAATTTTTAGATAATACTGTAATAATTTTATTTTTAAAGTGAAGAAAGTACCTTTTCGTTAACCATTTAGAATTATTTTATTCTAGTACTGAATTTACAATTTTTTACATTGACCATAAAAACTTATATAAAGATAGTACAAAGCACCATTGTATTGTACTTTAAAAAAATATTAAGCTGAACAAATTTAGCGAAAATTGTAACGAAATGGAAAAAGAATTAACCTAGCTAAAATACTTTAACAAACCCTGAAATAGGTCGTTTTAGAAACATGTTATTTTTTCGTGTTACGTATAAAAACTTGTATATTTTTTACACCGAATTCGAAATGCACCTCATACATTTTCTGGAAATAGGTTTTGGGCATTCGGACAACAGTCATTTTTTATCTAGACAGGTCTCCTGGGATTGTTTTTGTCCGTGATTCTTTCAGTGTTGGCAACTAATATTTGTCTTCGTGCAGTTTCACATTGACAAATCTTTCAACGTTTTTGATTTTATTATTTTACAAAAACAAATTCTCTTCACTGTTGTTAAAGTATTTCTATTACTTTTTATTTTTTCTTCTCTGGTGGATGAATCTTTCACAAAAATGACGTAATTCAATAATCAGAAGCTATGGACCGTACCTGTCGTGCGGGATAATCTAGTCTGCGACCAGATTTTGAATCCAGATGGATTCGGAGATGGAGACCGCTTCGGAGGCCTCTGTCGAAAAACATCGCCCGCTGGAGACGGATGACTCCGACTCCGGAAGCGAGGGAGCTGAGACGGCGAGACCCACTGCCCACCGCCGCGGCAAAAATAAAGGTAACGTCCTAACCCGGGCTAGGGCCGAACTAAAGGAAAAGGAGGAGGAGGATCGGGAAGTTGCCTTCGAGAGGGCTCTCCGTAGCCGTGCCTTTAAAAATGCACCAACCGAAAGGAAGGACGCAGTAGTGCCGTCATCGTCGGGCACAAACAGCATGGACCCGGCAACGCTCGGAGCGGAGGAACTGCACGCGGAGGTGGAGCGCAACGTAGCCGCTATCCTCACGGTTGCCAAAAAATCGGGCAACCTCAAGTTCGGCTACATTAAAAGCCTCAAAGAATCGGCTGCCGCTCTACAGGCAATAGCGGAGGTCCTCTTTTCTCGCACCGAGACGGAAGAGACACGGCGTCTGCAGGCGGACAACAACCGCCTTCGCCGAGAGGTCGAAAACCTTAAAGTCGAACTCAAGGCTCACAGGAGGGAGTTCGCCGACATGAGGGCGACCATGACGGCTTCGAGTGGGCCTTCTGCGGCCACGCCATCTAGCGTTGCAATGATCGATGAACTGAAAGAGTTCATCACGATCTCGATCGGAGCGATGCTAGACGCTAGACTCCCTTCCCTTAGAGTTAGCAGCCCACCAGCTAAAACCGAAGAGCTGGACGCACCGAGGCCCTTTATGCCACCCACGGCTTCAGCTCCCAAAAGGCAGAAGCAGGCCAAGACTAATAGGACAACTCTAGCTGCAGTGGTACCACCGGCAGCTAGGACGCCCGCCCCCTCAGCTCCGGCTCGTACGGGACAGGAGGAAAGCTGGGCCACGGTTGTCCGGAAAGGGAAAAATAAGAAATCTTCCCCACCAGTCGCGAGCAAACCCACAGCCACCTCGGCGGTAGCTCCGAAGAAGGGCAAAATATCCATGCCCCGCACCGCTGCCGTCATCATCTCTCTACAGCCTGAGGCAGAGGAGAAGGGAGTGACGTCCGCTCAGGTGCTAGAGAAGGCCGAGCAAAGCGTCGACCTGTTGCAGCTAGGCATAGGGGAAGGTATAAAGATCCGCCGCGCTGCCACCGGTGCTAGGGTCCTGGAGTTGCCCAAGTCGCAGAGCCAGGAACAGGCTGGGCGACTGGCGGATAAGCTCCGCGTCGCCTTGGATGGAGTGGCTAACGTCGTTCTACCCCTGAGGATGACTGAGTTGAGGATCACGGGGCTGGACGACTCCGTCACTAAGGCTAAGCTGGCGGCAGCTATTGCCAGGGTTGGTAACTGCCCCGTTGACTCTGTGCGGGTCGGGACTATCGCCAAAGGTACTGCGGGGGTAGGCATGACTACCGTGAGGTGCCCGACGGTGGCGGCTAAGACCCTGGCCAACAATGGCAGGCTCCTAGTGGGATGGAGCTCTGCTAGGGTCAGGGTTCTGGAGCAGCAACCTCTTCGCTGCTTCCGGTGTTTTGGTCTCGGGCACACAAGAGCTCTCTGCCCGTCAAAAGTTGACAGGAGCTAGCTGTGCTACAGGTGTGGAGGTGCAGGGCACCTGGCACCGTCATGTTCTGCAACAGCCCGCTGCGCAGTCTGTGCAGAGGCTGGGAGGCCCTCAGGGCACTCGATGGGTGGAAGGGACTGCAACCCTCCCCACACGAAAGGAAAGGCGGTTCAAGGAACCAGGACCGCCACAAGTGAATGTAGCAGCCAGCCAAAAATGCACGGACAACTAAGCTTCCTCCAAGCGAATATAAACCACGCCGCCGGAGGACTCGGATGACACCGTGGCGGTCCTCACGAGGAGCAGAACGGGGCCCCCCCTCTCACTCATCGAGAGGGGATCGGGCTACGTAGTGGTGGGGTGGGGGGAGTACGTTGTCGTCGGGACGTACTTCTCCCCTAACCGTAGCCTGGTTGAATTCGAAACCTATCTCGGCTTAGTCAGAGCTGCGGTGACCAGGCAGTCGCCGAAACCGATAGTGGTTCTCGGCGACTTAAACGCGAAGTCGCGTGCCTGGGGCAACCCCGCCACGAATCCGCGAGGGAGGGCCGTCCAGGTGTGGGCCCTGCTCTCCGACCTGTCCCTTCTCAACAGGGGGCAGGTTCAGACCTGCGTGCGCCATCAGGGGGGTTCCATGGTGGATGTTTCATTCGCCACCCCTGTCGTAGCACGCAGAGTGGTCGATTGGAGAGTGGAAGAGGACGTGGAGACTCTATCGGATCATCGGTACATTCGATTCGAGATCTCCACCTCTCGCAAGCCGGCGGAAACCCAGAGGGTGCCGACCACGCTGCCGAGGTGGTCTCTCGGCCAGGTCGATCGAGAGCTGGTCAAGGAGGCCGCCATCGTGCAGCGGTGGGGCTCCGCAGGAAGGAGGGAGGGCGCTAGCGCAGAGGAGCTGGCGGGCCGCATGCGCAGTTCGCTCAGGGAGGTCTGTGATGCGGCAATGCCTCGGACCCGGCGCAGGGTTCCGCGCCGGCATGTATATTGGTGGTCGCCCGAAATCGCCGACCTTCGGGCGACGTGCTGCCGGGCGCGGAGAGCCTACGTCCGTTGTCGGAGGCGCAACGGCCTCGACACGGATTTGGAGGGACAAATGCTGGACGCTTATCGCCAGCTGAAAAAAGAGCTGCAGCTGGCGATAAGCAAGGCCAAGGAGAAGGCCAGGGAGAAGCTTCTGGCGGGTCTTAATCGAGACCCGTGGGGGCGCCCGTACCGAGGCGTACGCGGGAGGTTCCGCACTCAAGGCGCCCCCGTCACCGAGACGATGTCGCCGGAACTCCTCCTGCGCCTGGTCGGGAAACTCTTTCCCCATCCAGGCGAGCATGTCCCTCCGCAGATGGCCCCCCACTCCGTGATCGAAGACACAGTGGCTCCACCACTGATCACGGAGCGGGAGATGGAGATGGCTCTCAGCCGCCTGAGGGCCAAGAACACGGCGCCGGGTCCGGACGGGGTTCAAGGGCGTGTTCTGTGCGACGCCCTGGAATTCCTAGGCGCAGGGCTTCGGGAGCTGTTCGACGAATGTCTGTACAGCAGACAGTTTCCGAGGCCTTGGAAGGAGGGAAAGTTGGTCCTGTTGCCGAAGGAAGGTCGGCCGCTGGATTCCCCTTCGGCATACAGGCCAATAGTGCTGCTGAACGAGATGGCCAAACTCTTCGAGAAGATTCTCGCAGCCCGTCTCGTTCAGCACCTCGAGGAGGTCGGTCCGGGCCTTTCAAAGGCTCAGTTCGGGTTCAGGGCGGGCCGGTCGACGGTCGACGCCCTGGACGCCTTGAAGAAGGTTCGGACGACGGAAGCGGTAGCCCAGGGGCAAGTCGTCCTGGCGGTGTCGCTTGACGTGGCGAATGCCTTCAACAGTCTCCCTTTCGAGACAATACGGGAGGCACTCCGATACCATGGGGTGCCAACCTATCTGAGCAGGCTGCTGGAGGCGTACCTCCAGGACAGGGAGGTCCTCTGGGCGGGGGTCGACGGGAGGTTGGTCCGGCGTCGGGTGGGCTGCGGCGTTCCACAGGGGTCGGTTCTCGGCCCAATCCTGTGGAACGTCGGTTTCGACTGGCTCCTGCGAGCTCCAGTACTTCCTGGGATGGGGGTGTTGTGCTACGCCGACGACACCCTCGTCACGGCGACTGGCCGGGACTTTCGGGAGGCGGCTCGCCTCGCCGAGGTCGGAACGGCTCTCACCGTGGACCGTATGGGAATGCTGGGCCTGAGGATCTCCATAACCAAAACGGAGGCCCTCCTATTCCACGGTCCACGGAGGGGACCCCCACGAGGGGCGAGTATCACCGTCCGGGGGACGGTGATCAAGGTGCAGGCCCAGATGAAGTATCTGGTCCTCATCCTGGACGGTCGATGGAGCTTCGGGCAGCATTTTGTGCATCTCGGCCCGAGGCTCATCAACGCCGCCGCCGCTCTTGGCCGCCTCCTTCCGAATGTGGGGGGGGCCGGGATCGCTGTGCCGGCGTCTGTACGCCGGCGAAGTGAGGACGATGGCGCTGTACGGTGCCCCGATCTGGGTCGACGCCCTCACCGCTGACAATCGGGCCCTGCTGCGGAAGCCGCAGAGGGTCATTGCGGTGAGAGGCATCAGAGGGTACCGTACGGTGTCGTGGACTGCGGCGACACTTCTCGCGGGCGATCCGCCCTGGGAGCTCCAGGCGGAGGTGCTCGCGGAGGTGTACCGGTTCCGGGTCGAGGCAAGGAACCGCGGCGACCGTCCAGGGTTGGCGGAGGTCGGGCGGATCAGGGCTCTAGCCTAGCAAGCCCTGATCGCCCGATGGCAGGAGGTTCTGGGGTCACCCACGGCGGGCCTGGCGACAGTGGAGGCGATCCGTCCCCACTTGAGTCGCTGGGTCGCGAGGAATAAGGGCACGCTCACCTTCAGGATGACGCAGGTACTTACCTGGCACAGATACTTCGGTAAGTACCTGCACGGAATAGCACGGCGGGAGGCGTCACCATCCTGCCACGAGTGTGGTGCGCCAATCGACACGGCGCACCACACCCTGAGTGAGTGTGCCGCGTGGGGTCCCCAGAGGCACTCCTTGGCGGCGTCTATGGGCGGAGACCTCTCGCTGTCGAGCATCATCAACGAAATGCTTAGCAGTGAGACGTGTTGGTCGGAGATGCGCTCCTTCTGCGAAAACCTGATGTCGCAGAAGGAAGCCGCGGAGCGGGAGCGGGAGAATGCCGTTACAGTCCCGCTCCGCCGTAGACGACCGGGGAGGAGGAAAAGGCGCTACGCGCACCTTCTCTCCCCGCCTCAATAGGCGCCGCAGGGAAAAGGGGGGTCTCAGTACCCCGAGATTCCCCCCTAGGTGTTGGAGGCCAGCATAGGCGGGTCGACCGTCAGGGCGTCACGGTAGCATGCGTAAGCGATCCCGTGGCGCCCGCCGAAAGACGGAGAGGGTACCGCTGGTTTTTGAGTGGGTAAACCCGGTGGTCCTGGGTGCACTCGGCGTCCAGGAAACTGGGGAGTCCCACACCCCCCCCCCACTTCCATCACGTGGGGGAAGCGCGTAAAGCGTTTTTCCAGCGAAAAAAAAAAGGTTAACTGTCATTTCACAGTCCACTTTTCATAACATTTGGATAATAATTTATGAAAAGTGAGTTCCACTTATCCTCATAGATATAGGCTGTTGATCATTAGGGTTAGTATTGGTAGTTTTCTACAGAAGTTTCCACAAAGCCCTATCTCCCTCTAAGTGATTAAATATTTTTACAGGCCTGGACTAAACAGCATCATCACTTAAAAAAATTTTAACAAAAAGAAAAACCGACTTCAAACAAAACACTATTTTAAAACAAATGAATATGCACGAAAAAGTAATAAAAATAATTGCGTATTCAACATATTTTTTAGAGTCTTCCTAAGTTAAATGAAATGAAAAATATTAGACTTCTTAAAAGTAGTTATAGTTATTGGTATATTTGGAGCCGGTGTCAGCCACGGTGCCCTTGCCCCAACATTTAAAAGAAAGAAGCGATACGAGCCCCTTGATTGATCCAGTATATTATTGTGTAATTTGTAAAAAACATATTTGTTAAAGTACTCTCGTATTGTTTTTTGATAGATATTCGTAGGGTTATGTAGGGTTTCATTGGCTGACACCGACTCCAAATATAACAATAATTATAACTACATGATATAATCGTTAATCGACTTTTAAGTAGTCTAATATTTTTCATTTCATTTAACTTAGGAAGACTCTAAAAAATATGTTGAATACGCAATTATTTTTATTACTTTTTCGTGCATATTCATTTGTTTTAAAATAGTGTTTTGTTTGAAGTCGGTTTTTCTTTTTGTTAAAATTTTTATTTATTTTTTGATTTTAAGTAAAGCTGATGTTGACTAACTAATTTTTTTTAATATGGATAGTTTAAGCGTTCCGTTTATATGAGTCAGAAACTACTTCGAGGACAATTTCAAAGGAAACTTGCGAATAAAGCAAAAATAGACTTTCGTAAATGCGGATTTAATACGTTACGCAGCGTAAACTACAAGGATCCCTCGAAAGAGCTGTAATCGAACTCAGCAAAAAAACTTTGAAAAAGACCAACTATATTTCGTACATCATATGACATCACATCACATACACAAAATTTGATTAAAGATTCTGCCCCATATCGCACCCTAACTGCGAGCCGTATAGGAGTTCCATCACTACATAGTATAAAACAAAGTCGCTTTCTCTGTCCCTATATCTTTAAATCTACGCAACTGATTTTGATGCGGTTTTTTTTTAAAGATAGTGTGATTCAAGGGGAAGGTTTGTGTATATAATACATGAACAATATAGTAAAGAAACACTGATAATTTTAGAAGTTTGCAATGTGATGTCGTAAATAAACAAATTCTGTAGTATATTTAGTATCAGTATTGCACCCGTGCGAAGCCGGGGTGGGTAGCTAGTTGATTATAATATTCGACTATGATAATTACATAAACATAACCACATTACGGAAGGTGACTCAAATATCCAAATAACCTATAAATAAAAGATTCGACTGAGTATCGCTAACGTGCTCCTCAGAATTGTTCCGTTCCCTTCCGTTCCGTTACTTTGTCATGGATCCTGTGCTCAGAACCTTACCAAACTTTCACCGAATTACCCTTGAAGTATAATATATTTTATAATAAAAAGAGAATTATCAAAATTGGTTAACGTGATTTTCAGTTATTCACCTATTTGTCGCGCATATACATAATGCAAATTTAAGACTTATGTAGTTTTCATATGGATACCATCATCGGAAAAAAAAAATTCAGACGAATTGATAACCTCCTCCTTTTGGAAGTCGGTTAAGATAAACATTTCGTAACATTCAGTTATAGTCCCACTACTGTACTAAGGTATTGTCTCTTTTGACGAGCAAGCTTGGTACTGATTGTTGTATACATATGTGGCGAATTTTATACAACACATGCAGTTTTCCTCACGAAGTTTTTCTTCGCCGCCTAACACTACATTGATTATAAACATAGATGAAAACTTCGTGTTGCTTGCCTCGGATTGGATCCACAATCTTACGTCAAGATTCACGCGTTCAAACCACTGGCACGAACCATGACGAACAACAGCAAATAACTTGGATCAATATTTGTGCTAAATTATTTTTATATACGAAAACAAACAAATGACTTAAATACGAGTACGTAATAAGGATAATTTATTCTGGGTAGACATTAAGCTTCTGGAATTAATTAGGCTATCGGATATGTTAATGACTACCATCAAGACTTAACGATGTAACACTGCCTGTCAAGCTGATAAGAGAAAATTACAAGCATAATGGACATAGCGTCTTAGGGTTCGCAGTTGGAACCGTACTAGAAGTATACGGAGTTCTTAATGCCCTTAAATTTTCAATGTCCGTTGGGTAAGTGCTCTCACTTCATTTATGTTGCCTGATACATAAAATTATATATGAATGTCACTTTATTTAATGAAGTTTAGTTTTACAAAATAATAAGTTGTACCTATTTATGTTACTCGTGTAATACGCTCAAAGAACCCCCTAATCACCCTTTGTCTCAATGTTACTTTCCAAGCTCGAAGCAGTCTTAGAAATTACAGTTTACTATGGATGAACGCAAACTACGGTTGTTTGTGATGCATTATTCAACAGAATCTTAACTATAGCGAGTAAACGGCTAGATGACCTGTCTTAGTCTTAGTTTGTTCAAATACCAATCGCTCTATCTGTTGTTATATATCTCTAGTTCTGTTTTATAAATAAATATATATTTTATCAAAGTAATTTTAAAAATAAATAAAAAAAAGCAATTGTTAAGGTTACATATTTGTTTTAGTATCTTTCTACATGAGCTTTTTAAATTATCGTAAGTTAGGTAAATTAACAATGTTAATATTTTACATATGTTACATACGTATATATATATATATATATATATATATATATATACATAACATAACATAAATGAATAATACGATCATTTCCATAAGTAAAAGAAAGACTTTTATAAAATAGCTTCATACTTATAATGACTATAGTCAATTTTCTAAATAAAACGATAAAACTCCAGAAAAAAATATCAATTTAAAGTTTAATTTATAAAAGTATTGCTTGTCAAAATTAACACGGCATAGGCACAAGTTTTCGTCAGAGTTGAATAAATATAGAATAAATATAATTAGCGACGAAACAGACCACTTGTTTTCTTATTTTTAAGTTATTGATTGAATAGACCCTGATGTATTTCAAGTAATAAAGTTGGCTGAGTATCGAAAGTGCATCGGAGGAGGCTTATGCGATGACTTTAAACTAGTTCAGCGATAAGCGCTGTTCGCATTTGCTTCAGCCTCTGAATTATTCAGTGAGATGATCCTTTCTCAGTGAACTTTAAAGTAGCCTATTCTCCAATACTATATAAAAGTATCTATCATCTTCCTTACGTTGAAAGTTTTCTTAATGTTATTTTTAATTCAATAAATGACTATTGTGTATTTGTACGAATTACTTTTAGCGTACTTTTACATTTAGCTTACTTTACATTTAGCGAGACAAATTATTTTAAGCTGAAGATTTGTAGTTATCTTTCTTAAGTTAAGAGGCGAGATGGTCCAGCGGCTAGAACGGGCGCATCTTAATCGATGATTGCGGGTTCAAACTCAGGCAAGCATCACTGAATATTCATGTGCTTAATTTGTGTGAAAACATCGTGAGGAAATCTGCAATTCCATAGAAATTCTGCCATTTGTGTATTCCACCAACCCGCATTGAAACAGCGTGGTGAAATGTGTCCCAAACCTTTTCCTCAAAGGGGAGAACGCCATAGCCCAGCAGTGGGAAGTTTACAATGTTGTTGTTGTTGTTGTCTCCTTCTTATTCTATCATAATATTCGTTTCACTTGAAAGATTATTATAGCAGACGCTGCTTCCCTTTACGTCTTTTCACCTACTGATAGATGTTCCTTTATTCGTTGTAAGCTAGGTATTGAATTTATCTGTTTGATATTGTAATACTATAATGTACTGTTTCTATAGGGTTACACAGCTTGTATTTCTCCTACTTAAAGTTTTGAATTAATAATTTCCGCAAACAGGTTTATGTTTACATTATGTTTAACACCCAGTTTCAACACCGCTTGGGCAAACTGCGTCGGAATAACTATTATAACTCACTCGTGCATTTGCTTATGCGGTTTTTTTGTTTATATCTGTTACTTGATTTATTTATTTATATATTATCAAATTGGAATTAATATTCCTTTACTCATTTTTATTTTAGGTCCTTGTGGCTTTACGATTATACGGGTTAAACTATTAATGATAAATATTGATACGCGTAATTGATATTAAAAAAAACACAGAAAAGTCATGAATATACAATCATCACAGATATACTGAAGTTATCTATTACTTACGTAGCGGATGTTAGACGTAACCATTTGAAAAATGTGTTTGTTGATGTAATCTAAGTGCATCCAATACTTAGTTTCAGCCGGGCGAACGGTCAGTAACCTCTAAGTATTAAGTATTCAAAATATAAGTTACTAATCGTCGCCCGCGGTTCTACCCATATTTTATGGCTTGGTCGTCAGGTGTTAATCATAAAAGGAAAAGTAAATCTTATGTCCTTAATTTGAGTTCATGTTTATTTTGTAGCAAATTTCATGATATTCGTTGCACTGTTTTGGCCATGGCTTTTTAACCAAAGTGACGAATTGTATCTAAATTACTTAAAGATCTGTATTTTTAGTTGTAATAAAATCAACAGAGAGATAACAATAACCCGCCTTATTTCTATTTAATAATCTCAATTATAAAAATACGAAACAACATAATATATAAATCAATAAATAATTCATTCAATGCTCATTTATCTTAAACGTCTAACACGATGCCTACTTGGATACCCAGTAGTGAGAGCGCAGCTGATAAAAACACGTAGTTAAAAGGCTCGGTAAACCCAAAAGTTCCCACCCTTCATAACATTATAAATAAAATTAAAATTGTCTTAGAAATGTTTTTAATTAATGATGTATTTATATTAATTATTGATTAATGTATAAATAAATAGCACTTGAAATTAATGAAATCGTCCCCGAAAACAGTTTACAATTTTTAATTTCGAATTTTATCAGACGCTTGTTTCACATTTCCTCGAAATTTTCAATTTGTATTCAGACATATAATTTTAAGCTTCACTGTTTCAATGTCAATATAAAATGCTCATTGCTGCAGACATCATTATCAATTTATTTTAACACGAGCCCTGTTCAAAAGATGAAAACGAATAATTAAATTAATTATCAGAGTTCTTATGTGAATAACGCTATGATTAATATCTTCATTAGTAAAGAGATGATGCTCACTAATTTAAATATAATAACGAGTTAATTTATTTGAAATTACCTTGACTATAATGAAATATAAAACTTATTTGAATATGTTTATGTTACTGTGGTGAGACGTCTTAAATTTTAAATAAAGCCTAATTGATGTGTCAACTCATTCAAATTAACTCTGACCTACAGATGTACACACTTGGTATGCTACATACATACATATACATATGTTTAGTTGGTGAAGCTCGATATTTCGACATTATCTACGAATGTCTTGTCACGAGACAAAATAAAAAACATGGTAAATATCCCGTATTTAATAATTGTAATAATAAAAATTACTCTGTTACTGTAAAGTCTTACATACACACATTGATTTACAACCAAACATTTAAAAATAATATTAAATATAACAGCTTATAAACTACAATTTTAAGGCCTAAATGTAATGCTTTTACGGTCAACGAAAAAAGTAAATGTTCTGAGATAAAATACACGTATTCTTTTAAGATCGCAAACAGTAAAATTGGGATATCAATTTCACGAGCATCTCTGTTGAATTATGTAATATCTGTGAGTCGCGTAACCTAAATTTAACGAAATTACAGTTCACCATGTGTGAATTGGTAAGTCATTTAAATATTATTTTTTATGATTTAACACTATTCAATTCTAGGCGACTTAATGTTGTATTCTAGAAGATGTTAATTAACTTTTAAATAAGCATTGAACTTCCGTCATTACAAAATTTATTTTTACTTGCGAACATGTTGTTTAAAGAAACTTTGAAACTACGTTTTGAGTAGTCTTAAAATTTAGTGAAAAGTTTCAAATAAAATATTTAAATTGCAAATTTTACGAGTCGAGTTTTGAATTTCTATATACACTAAAAACTTAAAAAATATATTTTTGGAGATTCAGAAGTTATGAGGTATTTTTAGATGTTTGTCGTTATAATCTCTTTCCCGTTCCTGTTAGTTAAACTTTATTAGCATAAGTTATGATTTTGTTTAAACTTTATGTACAACGAAATGCTGTTAATTTCCCTAAAATAAAATATATTTTACTCGTTTTGGGTCGTTCAATGTCCTTTTGATACAAGTTTGAAATATTTTTATAAAAACGTTTCAGAAGTAGGTCATTAAAATTATAAAACATTTTCCGAATATGTTGGGAAAATATTAATTCATAATTTCACTTTATTTAAAAATTGAAATTGAAATTATTATGATTAAGTAATTTATGAGCCGCTCTACACTTTTAATAACTTCCCTCATAATAACAGCCTGTAAATTTCCTACTAAGGCTTTTCGGCTGAGGTATCCTCTTCTTTTGAGAAGACGGATACAGAAGAATATTCCACCACGCAGCTCCAGAGCGGGTTAGTGGGTTCACAGGAGGCAGGATTTCGTTAAAATTAAACACATGCAGGTTTCATCATGGTGTTTTCCTTTACAAACAGATGGTAGCTTCATGTTTACTACAATTCTGTTAAATGACAATCCAAAATTACTAGTAAAACGTTACTATACCTAACAAATAAACTATTTATTGATAGATTTTTTTTATTATTTGTTCTCGCATCAAATATATATTCCTCTAAATCAAGTCTCATATATTTTAAAATAGATTTAGGTATATGGCGCTCGTAAGAAAGTTCTTGGTCTATATATTATATTATATGAAGTTTATCGTAGTAATACACAATAAGGTAGCAGTAACTATGCCATCACGTTCTATTGGAATGGATGCACTCAGACAGGGTAGTCCTGATTGCACTTGACGGCTGTGGTTTACTATTGTGCTACACAACCATTTAGATATACCAACTTATATTTATTTCGAGCTATTAGTTGCAACAGTGAAAAATAAATGGAGATCAATACTAAATATTCACTTCTATTTAAAAAAAAAAAAAAAGTATATAATAATATAATAATAATTTGAATGTTTACGTTTGTTTGAAATATAATTTGTAAGGTAACTTGTCAAAAAAAAAAATTATTAAGGTAACAAAAATAAAACAACATACTATAAAATATTTGATCTATGGTAATTTATTTTTAATGATCACAGTATAAATTTAATTTATTTTAAATATTTTCATTTAATTACCCTCATTAGAGTAAAGCTTTGAAACAAAATATTAAAGCCACGTTTATTTTTAGAAACATAATATGGACGTATGTCAAATTACGCTAAGCATCGAGTTGAAATATGTTAGGCTATTCTGTTACGAGAAACTCGAAACTCACCACTGAACGCGAGCTTGAAATGTCAGACTGCGTTACGACATTAGCTTTAATAATTATAAAATTAAATACACGTATTAAAATGACGTAAGTCGTTCGTCAATATTTCACAAAAGATATACAAACTAACTTGGTACAGATTCGCACTAATAATTTGAATTAAAACTTTCACAGAACTTCTAAGATACATTTATATCTGAAGAAAAAAGTTTAACTAGTTAAGTTTTAAAACTTTTGTCTATATTTCATGATATTTTATTTAATAGTCCTTTAATGCTTGGAAGCTCAGAATATACTGTGAAAATGATAATTAGATACTCGCTCAGCCGTCAGGGTTGTCAATATCAGATCTGAGTTTCTTTGCATGTTATCTAAGTCCTCTAGACTAAGCAGACTACGCCTCATACGCAGAAGATATTAAGGTACACAAGTGATGCGTTCTCTTTCGACACTAATAATAATCCGTCAGATATTATATGTTGGAGCATTAATCATGGATAGCAGTTTAATACTCAAAATAATGCACTAGAATATCTTTATTTCGGGCAGGATATTATATTATTATAAATATTTGAAAAAAAAACTAATGAAATTAAAAAGAAAACTAATAATAATCATGATCATTAGTGGAGAATCCACTGGTGACAAAATCAATAAATTATGGAACTAAAAATGATATAGCTGTTTCTTTTATCACGGAAAGATGATATGAGAAAAATGATGCTCTACTGTCTAAGGTAAAACTAAATTGCACTGCCGTACATATTTATATCATAGCAATTGAACATAGGTTGTATCATTTCATAGAATTTTAAATACGAACTATGACTGGCTTATAACAATAAAATAGTTTGTTGAAACGTTGGTAAACAAAGTAAAACAATACAAATGATTTTCGAAATATTTTTGCGTATTATTTATTTTACATGTGTGTGTTGTGTTTTTCTAAATTCGTATACAAACATACTGTACATATGTGTATAAATTTATTCATTGAAATTCTAAATTTTAACAACAAGCGGGGAATAATCTCGTTTTCAATGGAAGGGGAATACCGCAACAGCGCTCTGAAACTGCATTCGCATTTGCATCAATTTTCTTCACGACTATACATGGAACCCCGAGGGAAGCGTTTTGACAATACGATCTATAGTGTTCTTTGACTTTCATTGAATTCTAGTATCATTTTATTCTAACAAAGAGATCTAGAGATGGTAAGAAGATTTCAATGCCGTCTTACTCAGCTTGAATATGTAGGCTTATTACAATTCATAAAAATATCCGTATAGGTACATACAAGGCACATGTAACGCCAAAAATGTTCTACGTTATTGTTTTGAAAATCCTTCACTAATAAAAAGGAAAAGAATTAAAAATAACTTCTCATCATATTTACAGTAAAATAAACGTTCGCTTGTAAAAGTAAATATAAAAAAAGGCTTATTATATTATGAAAGTGCTAGTTTTTTTTTAATTATTTAGCAAGATTACTTATATAAGCTCGTAGAATATTTTTAATGATGAGTTACTATAGGATATAATGTTAAATATTCTTTTACCGATAGGAAAAAAGATAATATAATGAGGAAAATAATTTAGGATCAAATCGTTTGTTTTTGTTTTTATTTGTATATAATTAAAAAAATATCTTAATAAATTACGATACAGACGTAATTTTCATATTATTAAGAATGTAAGTGTATACTATACATTCATTAACGCTGAATACAATAATACCAAGCAGTATTTTATTTCACACGTATTTTCTTTATGCTCTCTATAAAAACATCCAATAATATCAACATTTACGTGCAGGAAGCACGTGTTCGACCCAAGAAACCTATATGTTTTCCGCACTCTTTTCTTTATTCCTAAAAATAGTATTAGTTAAATTTATATATAATTTTCCTTATGATTTTATTTATACGTAACTTCTTTTTTGAGAAAATATATACAACATTCATTGTACTCGTGCGAAGTCAAATGTGTAGCTAACAACATTAATTACATATCACAACACAATTAATCTTTAGTTACGCAAGCACGAGACAAAATTTAACAAGACACATACGAGCAGTTAATTTTATTAAAATTGATGTGGAATCAGAGAATTCGTACTTCAAAATAGCTTTCCCTATTGTAACAAAGAGTATATAATACAAACTTATGTCTTTTTAACATATTATTGACCTAATTAATGAAGAGATGTAATAAGTAGTGAAAAGTAGAATAATTGCGTTAATCTCATAATCTTCGATAAGTATACTACATGTAGTGTTTGTCAGTAAAATCAGTTGCCAGAAGGTTATTGTTGTAGGTAATGTTAGGCTTGGGTTCATGCCCGAGGACTCTGTTAATAATCAGTAAGTATATATAATCATTTTTAATTAAACAAGACCTAGAACTCATTAGTGATAATATACGTAGCTATACCATATAGTGTTGTAGTATTATATTCTCCACACAAAAATAGGCACTTATTTATCTTATATTTAATTATTAGTCGTTAAGGATGGAGGAACTAACTCGTACGATTAAACCTACTGGTATATATAATTCAATCTCAGATGGTGAAGTTAAGAGAAGCGAGTAATTCCCTAACTTGTCTCTGTGGTGTTTCTGTACAGGCTATATAGTCTTGACAAGTTATATTATTAGTTAATTATATAGTGAGACTACGCAGTTGAAATGTGATTTAATGTTTCATCCTGAATTTTAACGGTATCTAATGCGATATACCTTTACAGGTAAAGAATTTAATGAGTTTATTGTCCTTATTTACCAAGTTCCTTCTTGTTATTGTTTTGATATAGACTGACTTATAACGTCAATTTTGTATGTGTGCTATTTGGTCTGCCCACAATATCAACTTGTAACACACTCAAGCCTTTACACAAGTCAAATACTTACGTTAAAAGTATACATTAAGACATTTTTTTAATAATAATAAGTGATGCACCACTTACCTTGGGAACTAAGATGTTATGTCCTTCGTGCCTAAAGTTACACGAGCTCACTCACCCTTCAAATCGGAACACAACACTACTGAGTGCAATTGTTTAGCGGTATAATATCTGATGAGTGGGTGGCCCAGACGGGCTCGCAATAAGTCCTATCACCAAGTAAAAAAATTAAAGTAATAAGTTTCCATAAATATTGCCATCTTTTTATCCCATATATAATATATATAGAATTTTCAAAATAATAATTCCTATTTGTTCATTGGCTAATGAAATATGATAGAAATGTAAAGTTAATAAATTTTATTTCACCATTTCGCTTGTCGAAATCTCATCAACATTCTAAACAATCACTAGTTCATAATTACTTTCGCATTTAATCGAAATGAAGTAATGGTAATCAGGTTTAAATCGCTATTACAGTACAAAGAAAATGATTTCATAGATTAATAATTAATAATGAAATAGGGTTTCGCGCTTTAACATATTAAATATGTCACAATAGGCACATTACACACTACATTGCGCATGTGACAAATTATCCTCGCGAGCTTGTAATTAGCTTTCATCGGCTTTGTAATATATTTCATATTAATTACAAATTGTAGCATTTCCAAACCTATGATAATCCAGTCATCATATAAAAAAACAGGCTGAGAAATCCAAATAAACCATGTTGGAAACCTTTTTTGTAATATACATTAAAAATATATATGTAATGGGGCGCCGTTGGTTGTAGATTTGGATAATTAATGAATTGAGTAGATGGCAAAAATGTTTGATGACTGTTATACTTTTAAGAGCGGGTCACCCCGAATGGAGTTGTAAGTGTCATGGCAACGCGAGCCGTTATGTTTTGACAAGCGACTCGAATGCGATGGTGGCTTGCAAACCCATTAGCTCTTAATCGAGATGAATTATTGTAATCCTTTGATATTATTGTGGTGTACGATTATTGAATCAATGAATACAGTAATCAGGCGATATTAAATACGTTTTATATTATGAATATCTCCACGCTCACATAGTCTTCCAAATGTTGGATCAATCCCCGATCACAACTGTTCGAGTAATGTGAAAATATCAAAAATGTTGTAACCATACAATGACTTTATTTTTTAGTTTCGTTCTCGATATCTCAATAACCAACAACCGTACGTTTAAATGTATAGAACCTAAATTGTAGAGCGTAAATTATAGATAAAATACTTTTTGTTGCTTCCGCATACACAGCCTCGTTATCACAAAATTAAGATATGAAACCCTTTTTATCAAGATGTGCGAACGCACATAGGAAATTGAGGGCGCCAATTTCAAGTTAGCTTCTATAGGCACGATTATGATGTATGTAGTGACTGGACTATGACTAATGACATCATTAGTATTAGCAAAAGATTATCGAATTGTCTCAACAAAAATAACAAAGTAAAGCAAAGTGAAAAGTTGTAATTTATCAAAGCGCAATATTGAAACACGAGACTACAGGAATGTGTCGTATTTTAAAGATTACGAGTATGTTGAAACTGTTTGCAGAGTTCAGGTAGCGCGGTACTCGAGCAAAAATATTACGTCTCATAAATTAGAGGAGTAGCAGCAACATTCACGACTCGTTTGCTTCAGATGGCTCAGTCCTAATATTACATGCTTGTATTTTGTCGCCGTTTGCTTCACTTATTGTGTTTTAACTTTCTTTAATATATCACGTTTATATTTCTATAGATAAGTAATTTATAATAATTAATTATTATTTATATTGGTTTTATTTATTGATATTTGTTGTATAATCGTTAACAAAATGTATTGTAACGTCATCTCTAAACATTGTTTAATTTTTAATACATTTTGTATAATGTGTAATCTTTAGTGAGACTAGCTGCATATAGTAGAAAATTTACCTGTGGCTACTTATTAGTTGTCGTACTGAAAACAAAATAAAAATAACATTATCACAAATAGCTGTTATTCAATATATTTATTGGTAAATAAAACAAAACAAAAACCATTTATTGTTTTCAAATTTAATATTTGTCTATGAATATTAATTTTATCTTAATAACATCTTCGCTACTCCATAAATCCATTCAATAAAATAAAAGCTACTTATAAATTATACATCTAAATTTACGTCAATAACGTTCATTGTAATCTGTATATACTTAGGAGCGAAAACTATTATTAATATAACAAGCGGTTGTACCACTACTATTATTATTATTATTTTGCAAATAATAATTAAAGTGATTGATTCTTAATAACAAAACATTATATTGTTCTTAAGGCTCTGTGCAAATTCGTCTGGGTATGTAACACTGATCATCAAGTATTCTATTTGCCAGTCCGCAGACTATCGACAAAAAAAACTTATATTTTTTTATTTAACTTGAAATTACGATAATAGTTATCATTATTAATATTTGTGTTATGAGATGCAAATATAAGAAAAAACGAATTCTAATCTTTTAGGCTGATATTCTCATTTGATTTTACCAATAATGTTATATAGCCATAACAACGATAATTATATAGCTATTCCTGATATTATCAATACGTTTCCATTTGTTCTTAGTAGCTATTATCTCTTGTAAACCAAATTATCCTTGCTCGCTTACCTAACCAATACATAGAATTGCAGTTTGACGCTAGAATAGCTAATAACAAACAGGTTATAATTAATTAAATTCAACGTAATATCGCTATTAAAATTGATTTTACATTAAAACTAATGTTCACTCAAAACATTATTTATATTTACTTTTGTAAGTGGTTTTTTTTTACGATCCGCCTCTTTACGATCTATAAACCGAGTATCTAGCTTAGGCAGGCACGTGAGAGATCCGTGCGAAATGAAATTTATATTTGCTTTAATGGGGAAAGGTGTCCTATTTATTTTATTGGTAAAGCAATAAACAAGAATGTTATGCGAACAATTTACGTGAACGCTGATAATATTTGGAAGAAAACATTCTTCAAAACATTTGGCGTCTACCTTTATAAGCTGGTGCTAACATTTATGCATATTTGTACCTATATGGTTATTATTTTGAAATTAGTAAGTAGCTTCTTTTGAAGGGCTTCGAGCTAACCCGTCTGAGCACGTACAACCAGGATAAGTATCAACCAGTTGAAATGGTTAGTCAACCATGATATAGCACTAGACACAAAACACCTTAGTTCCCAAAGAAATCAGGTTTGGATGTTGTATATTGTTATTAAAGTTATTGATTTCGGGATATTAACCATGTTCTTGTGAACAGGACATTCGTAAATAATGTCCAAATATCGAGCTAAACCGAACAAAAATAAAAAAACATGGTAAATATCCCGAAATCAATAGCTTTAATAATAAAAATAACCATGTTAAAATAAAATCTTATATTGTTGTTTATACATGTAAGACTTTTACGTTACAAGAATAATTAAAGTCATATGAGCACGGTGATTTACTTTCATTATTCATATCTTTTTAAACAATGTGTTTCAAAACAAGTAATGAATAAATGAAATGTAAGGAGTATTACGCGTGTCATATCACTCAACAATTTCTGTTTGGGTAGAAAAGTCATAAGTTACATTGTGTTAATAAAAAATCATCTCTGTGAGTAAAATGAGTACTATTATATGCGGATATATTTATTTCTGTCTAACATAAATAAACTACTAAATCAATAGACATCAAAGTTATAACAGAAGATGCATCACTTTTCGGAGAAAGTTTTAGTATATAATATTGTAATATAAATAGCGGCGTTTCGCAGTTACACCCGCATTATATTTAGACTATTGAAGTGACAAGGGTGTATATAATAATCCAGTATTACTGTATATAAGAATAAATGAGATTAAGCTAATGCTGATGTAAAAAAAAATTAACAAAAATGACATCCAGTTGGAAAAGGTAATGGAAATTACTTAACTTTTAAAATAATTAATTATTCTTAATTCCCAATCAGATGCTATCTTCATTTTTGAGTTCTAGTTAAGATGTTTATTTTATTATTATTTCTTCTTAATTTATAGAACAAATAAGATACGATTATTTGAGATTAAACCCAAAATAGCTCGATGGTTGGAAAGCTTGAATGTTAACCAAAAGTCTTGACTTCAAATCCGGATATATCCATCAATCCTGAAAAGCAGCGACCTGGAATAAGCTGTAAATCCTTCTCCGTAACAGAAAATGATATAACGAGGCCTTTATACAATAAAGTACTTCACTTTAGCATCAGTCCTTTTCCAAATGAGAAAAAATTTTAACAAAGAAAAAATTGTTAAAGTTATTTCCTAAATTATCTATGTTCAACTATTTATTTATACATTCTTGTATAATTTTCAAGTATAAGTTCGAAACGAACAAATAAACCTAAAAAATATAAAAAAGGACCTTAGAATAATAAGATTTATAAATTCAGATTTAAAAAATGCGGCTTCAGAATCAATTTAATCCAATGAAAGTTGGGCTCATTCATTTCTGATGTTGGATATTCATTCCAATACATACATATGTATTGATCTGAGTCGCTTTGTAATATAGCTAGTGGTCGCTCGTTGGGTTTTTTCAAATTTCGAATTCGAATTTATTTTATTAAAAATATAGGAATCAATGTTCTTAATTCAATCATTAAAAGATAAGAAAAATGGGGTCCTTTTGGTCATCTATTTACTCAAAATTGCCTCATTGTAAATAACTATCACTCGCTTCATGTATTTATATATAGATTATATAAATACATTATTTTTAATGTGAACAACATAAGAAGCTGCGAGGGAAGATAAAAACTTGATATAAAGCAATTATTTCAGTCGCCGTGGTGTCGTAGTTTCTTGTTGAAGAATGCTACAAGTTATAAAGTTTGCTAACAAGGTTCGAGAGAAGGCGATATGAAATAAAGGTAGCTTTTTAATTTTGTAACTACGTACACTGTTGATAAGATTTTTTGTTCTTTTTTTAAATGTTCTAAATAGCTCCAAAGAAGATAAAGAGATTAGATCTATAGGGACTTGGAGCTAATGTCCCTTGTGTATACAGTTACGCTGAATAATTATCTCGATCCTTCAATGATGAATGAATTATGATGAGTGGTACCTCCCAGACTTGTTTGCATAAGACCCTACCACCAAGTAAATAAAAGTAATAAGTTGAATTTTTTTCTTTTAAAGTCGAAATCTTTATTTGATAAAGAATTGTTGAATTTGCTAATTTATTATCTAATATCTAATATCAATCACCGGTTCGGAAATAAGCACTACGGATCTGAGGATTGTCGAAAGAACCTCATCGATGACAATATTAATAATAGTATATTACAATATCAAAATTCATTTTTTTTTAATAGAAATTGCTTGGATAGTTTCATTCTCAAGGTGCGAGAGTCTAAAACTTCATGAATTTTTCTCTAAGATTCTTTGACATTTTTAACTTGAATATTTTCGAAAGTTGTTCTACAAAGAGTTACTAGCCCTGTGGAATCATGTAACAGTAGTTACAAGTTTATGTTTGTTCATAGTTTTGTTTAATGTTTAAGAATAATAAGTGAATATAATCAAAAACATTCGAAGTATTTTGGCCGTGATGTTCATTCTTTATTGTGGGATACAAATATAGATCTTATAGTTTCAAGAGTTGGGTATTTCTTTTAGAAAAATCCTTTCCTATTTTTATCTTTTTTTAGATTGAAATAAAAGATACTATTTTTTAGCGTTATTAGCATAAAACCTGCCAAGAATTTGTAGAACTGATTTGTAATTTAGGCACATTGAGTGGCATACTATTGCATTTTAATGTCATCACTTCTAGTA
The DNA here is from genome assembly GCF_905220365.1 of Vanessa cardui. Classification (NCBI taxonomy): domain Eukaryota; kingdom Metazoa; phylum Arthropoda; class Insecta; order Lepidoptera; family Nymphalidae; genus Vanessa; species Vanessa cardui. The sequence goes on from NC_061135.1 coordinate 7,668,869, forward strand.
CAAAGAAAAAAAATATGATCCAATCGACACAATAGGAAATCTTTTTAGTCGCGCAGACAACAATCCGAGTGACCCCAAAATATTTCTCGAGATTAAATTGTTTCATTTAAATTAAGCGCTTCCATCTTGAAACAATGAAAAGAAAAATTATACGTCGAAACGTAAATTGGAAACCTCAGGGAAAGCGCTGGCTTTAACAAAAGTTCCCAAAATTAAAGATTGTAAGATGAAATGGAACATTTGCGCCGAGTCGTGAAGAAATTGTTCGCGTACAATAATTTTAATGAAACGTACGAAATTCTTTTGTAGCAATTACATAAGTTTATGTGTGTGTAATACAAGAATTATGGCAAGGATAATGAATTCACTCATCCATTTTACTTTTGAAACAATTTTACTCGTAAAACATAAACATGGCCGTGAAATATTTTCTTATTATTATTATATTATTGCTTTATATTTATACATATATTCATAAAGGCAAAGAAAATAAAATTATTGTTTAATTATTTACGGAAAAAAATAAACAATCGATCTATATATAAAACTAGAATATGATATCCAAAATGCACGTATTAATCGTGTTTGATTATTATTAAAGAAATTAAAACTAAATTAGTATCTGAAGTCATACTAATAAAAGTATATTAAGTATAACAAGACTACGAGTTTTGAAACACTTGAAATGCGATAGTAATTTGTAGTACAACATAATGGAGTCAAACTAGCATAAACGCACACAGTGACAATTTACGGTCGTGTAATATTGGGAGCATTGCCATCAGAAGTAAACGAGACGTGAATGTTACTGGCGCGGCGCTCCTAGTTTATGAGATGTAATATTCTCAGGTACCGCTTTCTGGAACTGGCGAAAACAGATTCTACGTCCTCGTAATCTCAGACGTGTACTTACTTCTATTACATTATAATTAAGGTTAGGTTCATAAGCTTGCAGCTTTGGCTTCAGTTGAAAATGTTTTGTTTGAAATTTATCATATTGGTTACGACTTTTTACTTCAGACATTTCACCGCTAGTAAGGGCTTGTGTAAGTTCGCGTGGGTGGGTGCCGATCACCTCTTATTCACGTGTATAGTTCAATGTTTTGGTAACGATGTTTCCGACTGTAAGTGTAAGGTGAATGAGCTAGTTGATGGCAAAAATTTACGTTATATTTTTATATTATAGTTTGAGTACATTGATCGCGATGTAATAATATACTTTGAATAAATTGAAGCCTTATCCATAAATATTGTTATTGTAATCAAATTCTTTGTATTTCTAACAATTCGAATTTTTAGCGTTATCAGATAACCCATTTAATTGTTTTAAGGAATCTTACCAATGTTTACTTCAATTATTTACTTTATATATATTTGACGACCCAATTATTATAAGTTTATTGTTGTTACTTCTTGAGTGTTAGAAAATGTTATTGGAATTAATGCTTGGTAAGAAATTGACTATGAAGCAATTATTCTAGCTGGTCGATCAGCCGAAGTGTCATCGATGGACAAATTTCGACATTCTTCGAAGAATACATTGGCTGTACTTATAAATACAAAGACTAAATTAAGCCGGGGTATAGATCCTTAGTTCTTAGACTGACAACGATCAGTTTCATTTGTGTCTAGATGGCCGTACTTGTGAGTCTAGATGGATAATTCTTTGCTTTGAAAATCGGTATTTTACTTCTGTTTATGAGTAAAACACAGTTGTTAAAGCGTTTTTGAAGATTCATCCCTTAAAAAATTGAATGAAGGTAGGAGGCTTGATTAAAAATTTTAATTTCAAAATTTAAACCATAGAATTTGATGTTCCGTTTTAAAAGAACATCAAAAGAAAGAAGAAATTACTAGCTTAGGTTAATTAATCATCGAAAGGGTAATGAAAATACTTAGCGAAAAGCAGGAAAAAGAGATTTCGATATATTTTTGTTCAAACATATATAAGAGTCGTGATGGTCGAGTGATTAAAAGATGTGAATTTTAATTCACGAAAGAAAATCTCGTGTGATGCGGAGGATGAAAATGTCACGTGAGTACTCACGTGGTAGATTTTCATCATTTTGTGGATAAAAATCCGTATTCGAGCAGCGTGTATTCGATATTACATTTGAATAATTCGGCAAAAATTTCAATTTTAAAAGTAGTCGAATATTAACGGTTTTTTTTTCTATTTGTATGTATTAAATTTTAATTAATATAAATGTTTTGAAAAATAATGTGAACGTTTCCTAAACCAGTATTGTTATTGTTAAAATTAAATAATTTGTTCGTAGAAACAGCTTGCCTTAACTGGCTTCGTTATTGTTGAATGTATAACTACTGAACTACACATTAAAAATGGCGTTAATATGTGGTAGATCTTTGTTTACATTTATGTTCTTTAAAATGTAAGTGAATTTGATTCCTAAAATGATTCCGATGCAAGATCTAGTCGGATAAACGATTAATTAAAAATTAAAACATTATGAATTGTAATGCAAAATCAGTTCACAGCGAACGTTTCTTAATCTTAATCGATGATTGCAGGCTCAAACTCAGGTAAGCACCGCGGAATATTCATGTGTTTAATGTTTACAATTCACCTATTGCTCGGCGGCGAAAGAAAACATCGTGAGGAAACCTGCATGTGTCTAATTTCATAAAAATTCTGCCACATGTGTATTCCACCAATACGCATTGGAACAGCGTGGTGGAATATGTTCCAAACCTCCTCCTCAAGGGGAGGCCTTCCCGCCTTACTCTAACAGTGGGAAATTTATAGGCTGTTGTTGTTGTTGTTGAATGTTGTTGTCTCCAAATGTAAAATCTAAATTTATTTTAGGATATATAATCCTTGTATGGTTTGTCATTACCAAGTACAACGCATAGCTGCGGTAATTTCCGTAGTTCCAACACGACAGCGGGAAACCACCAATTCATACAGAATTTAGATTACTTTTTATCGTGTGTCAAATTGCTCGAAAACAACTCAAAGTGTGTTTAGTGATATTACTATTTGTTCGAAAGGATTTTGGGAAGCTAATGTATGTGTGCTATATATGTACATATACGTATTCGATATTCCTGTGTTAGAACGTAACAAACTCTATTATATAATCTATTTAAAATTTCATAAGAAACGAACAATATAAATCTTGAAAAGATTTCTGTTAGCATACACGGGCAAACAGACATTTAAATAAGAAATGGTTTTACTTATAACAATTACTTTTTTTATAGAATTATATTATTTATTTAGAGCGCTTATTCTGATTGCTGTTTCTCATTTTTAAGGGCGTGTGCGTGTAAATGCGTATGCTTGAGTAAGCACACTTACTATAGTCACGCTAATCTATGTAAAGCATCGTGATGCATTATTTATTCCGTATACATGGATTTTATTTATATAATTCCATAGAAAATATCATACGAATTGAATACACAGTTAATATATAAAAAATAAAACTTTGAGTTATATCTGTATTCAAATCGGTTGTCACTCACAGTAGACTTAAATTTTACGGTACTTACGATTTCTTGAGTAATCTTATTATCAATTTTTGCTGTCAAAACTTGTAGACCAACTTTTGTATGGTACCCAAATTCTATAAAAAACATTATTACCCCAACCTTTGCGAATTGGTAGTCTGATTATAAATGGCAATTTAATTATGAACAAAAATTAAAGACACTAAGAGTTTATTATTTCAATTTAAGATAGGTGGTGAGTTGAAGAACCTAATAAATGTGGTGCTTGGTTCTGAATAAGCAAAATAGGAATTTATGAATTGTGTTCAAGTTAGCCAAGAAGTATTCATACATCCCTGACCTAAAGTAACAAGTAAAGTGTATTATGATGTTTGTATTACGACGAAAGTAACTCAGTGACGTCATGATGTTAGTATAGTGACAGAAATATAAAAACGTTTATTCCGAAATATCAAATTACATACGAAATTATTCCAACCATTAAAAAAATTCATACATTTTTTTGTTTATTGAAATATGATTAAAGTAACATTACCGGCTTACATTAAATAATCCTAACGTTAATTAATTACCTGTTTTACGGTACTTGGATTTTTATTAAAAGTTGCTGTAAATTTCATTTGACTTACTTGACTTAAAGTCCTATGACCCCTAGATGGGGCAGAGGGCGTCCACAGAGGTTCTCCATCTCGATCTGTCTTGAGCTTCATGCTTCATCTCGCTCCACGTCATACCGATGCTCGCCACTTCAGCTATCACAGTGCGACGCCAGGTTTGACGAGGACGGCCACGCTTCCTCTTCCCCTGAGGATTCCAATCCAAGGCTTGCTTGGGAATGTGGTCGGGATCCCTTCGGAGTGTGTGGCCAATCCATCCCCATTTGCGGCGTTTAATCTGTCGATCAATGGGGCTTTCGCGGCATTTCTCCAACAGTTCTGAGTTGGAGATGGTCTCGGGCCAGTACATTCCGAGAATACGGCGCAAACATCGGTTGACGAAGACCTGGATTTGGCGTGAGATGAGTTTTGTGACCTTCCACGTCTCGCACCCGTAAAGCAGTACGGCTTTGACATTGGACCCGAAGATTTTGAGCTTGATCCTTCGGGTCAGCTGTCGTGACTGCCAAACAGGTCTCAACTGCGCGAAAGTAGCTCGGGCTTTGGCGATCCGTGAGGCGATGTCCTCCTCACATCCCCCCGTTTCCGACACGACGCTCCCGAGGTAAGTAAATTGGTGGACGCGTTCCACCACCTCTGTGCCAATCAGCAACGGTGAGTTGTTCTTCACACCAGATCGCATTTCTTTGGTTTTCCGGGTATTTATCTTCAGTCCTGTCTTTGCTGCTTCCTGCCGTAGATCATCTAACTTTGCTTGCATGTCGGCGTGGGTGTGACTCAGCAGGCAGAGATCGTCGGCATAGTCCAAATCCTCTAAGATATTGGATAATCCCCATTCTATCCCGCGGCGCCGTTTATCTGTGATGCGGAGCATTATCCCGTCAAGGACGACCAGGAAAAGAAGAGGCGATAGGAGGCAGCCTTGGCGGACACCTGCATGCACTGTAATGTCTTCCGAAATGAGGCCGTCGTGAGTAACTCTGCAGGAATATTTTCTATAAATACTCTCTAACAAGCGCACTATCTTCGGAGGCACCCCGATGTCCAGTAGACGAGACCAGATGCTTGACCACTTCAGCGTATCGAAGGCTTTTTCGAAGTCAACAAATGTAAGATAAATCTCTCTCTGCCATTCTGATGCCTGTTCTAGTATGATACGCAGAGTGTTGATCTGGTCTGTACAAGAGCGATTTGACCGGAAACCAGCCTGCTCCCTGCGGAGGAGAGGATCTACAGCCTTTAGCAACCTGCCCAGAATGATCTTGCAGAAAACTTTGGCGGGGATTGAGAGCAATGTAATACCTCTCCAGTTGTCACACTCACTAAGATCTCCTTTCTTTGGTACTGTTATAATAAGACCTTTGTTCCAATCATCCGGGAGCTCTTCCGAAGTCCAAATCTTCTCGATTAGAGGCGTCAGAACATTGACTGTGGAGGTCAAGTCTGCTTGTAGCATTTCCGCTGTGATCAAGTCAAGCCCTGGCGCCTTGCCGGTCTTCAGAGAGAGGACTGCTTTTGCCACCTCTGATGGTGATGGTGGTTCCGTATCAATGTCGAGTAGTTGAGGTTGTGGGGAACTAACATTTATCGCGTCAGGTGTCGATGTTGCAGATAAGCGGAAGACCTCCTCAAAGTGTTCACGCCAACGCAGCAGCTGCCCTTCTGATGTCACAACAAGCTGACCATCTTTGGATTTTATGGGTTTCCTCTTCCTAGCCCTATTGTTCCCAGCCAAGGACTTTGTTGCGCTGTAAAGTTCCTTCAAATTCCCAGTATTAGCAGCTTGTTGAGCACGATCAGCAATACCGTCAGCCCACAGTCGCCTGTCCTTGCGTGTACTGCGATAGATCTCCTTACGCTTTTGGCGGTATTGCGAGATAAGGTCGGCTAAATTTCATTTATAAATATTTAATCATTTTTTCATTTTATAATATACGCATAAGTAGGTAAGTATAACCGTAATAAGGTTGAACATAAATTATAGTAGGTACCGTAGGAAATATTGATTATTTCTGACATCTCCGATGTACTATCAAACTTGGGATGTTCTTGGTCCGTTTTGGTTTGTGTTATAAATTATCACCCATCACTGTTACCAATAACAATCACCCAACCGGAAAACAAAGAAACTAAGTATTGCTGTTTTGCTGTAGAATGGGTGATTAGTGCTACTTACCCACACGGGCTCACACATCATTCTATCCTTTAATTATTATTAAAATTGGAAGGTTTAGTGATAAATATATTCGAATATCCTTAAAGTTGTTTTGGAGTTCTGCAAATGAAAGTGTAATGTAAAGGGAATAAAGTGGATAAGTAGTTAAGAAGTGTTCGTTGTGTATAATATTATAGCGTCATTAGCAAATGGCATGGAATATGAAAATTTTGTTTTTCCTTCCAAACTTTATTATTATTTCCGCTATTGAAATTGGCTGGCTATATGCAATTATAGAATTAACATTATTTAAAAAACAAAAATCTTGCATAAAATAATATAAACCTAATTTAATAGAACTTTTATATTAGATTTTAAATTAAAATTGTTATTTTTATTATTACATTTATTAATTACGGGATATTTACTGTTTTTTATTTTTATCCGTTGGTCGAGTCTCATGAACAAGGCACATATAATATATAAAAGATAAAAATAAAAAAAACAAGGTAAATATCCCGAAATTAATAACTGTAATAACTTTTACATTTATTTATTTTGCTTTTTTTTTAATTTTTCGCATTATATTGCATTTATTACTTAGACGACAAATTTAATTGATATTTGCTGTGTGTAAGTATTTCAAAATCTTGAGAGTTTTGTATAACATAATTGCAACATTTCACTGTTGAGTGTAACTGGCTTTGTGGGTTAGTGTTTATTTGAGAAATCAAAGCGAAAGCCTTATGTAGGAAGTAGTTTCTACTGTGCTTTGTAATGTATCGAGCTTGTAAAGTTTATTTAAAGAACAATAATAATGGAAGTGCTTTTTGTACGTACGCGATTTCTATAGAGAAATACAATATCTTAGTACACGGGAATTTGTAAGTATTCAACTTGAATTTCAATCTCTCGGAATCAATTTATATTTTATTGTTGTTAGGGTTTTACAGGTACCAACTATTCATCGGTTTTAGTTATAGAAGTCTCTGTGTATTGATAAGGCTTTTTTGGTTTGATTTCGTAGGGTACCTAGAAATTTTATTTATAAAAATACATGGAAATACGGTTGTATGGTAAAGATTAATAGTTCCAAGTTGATTTAACTAAAGCCCAATTTAATTCGAAATTATTTGTACACATCGTATTTAGTCGACATAGATATTATGTAGAGAAAAATAATATTCGTTAAAAATTAAAGAGTGTTATACTTTAGAATTAATTTTTCAATAATATCTTAAGTATATATACGTAGATCCGATTTAAATAGATTTTAAATTGCGAATTATTAAAAGTTGTATGTGTATGTATTGTCAAAGCGTCTAGGGAATGATTTTATTTAAAGACTAGGTTTATCTATCTATCTAGGATCGGTATGTAGGATATATGGATTAGGTTATATAGTAGCAAATTCCTGTTAAATGTAATGGCTAATTATTAATTTATATTTTACGCTCAATGAACCAGACGGGTTAGCTTTTAGTTAGTATATAATATGATTTTATATATTGAGCTAACTATCGATGCCGGGTTCACACTTTTTGAATAAGGTTTTATATAAAACGTTTAGAATATCCATTTAATACTTGTCATATTTTTCCCGAAATCTTCAATAATCATATTTCAGGCATTTTTCACAATAACTAATATAAACTATACACTTAAATCTTCCTCATAAATCACTCTGTTCATAGCTGAAAACTGTATAAAAATACGTTCAATAATTTTTGAATTTATTTTATACAGTGTTTTTAAATGTGAACTACACAAAACACGCAAAAGGCAAAATGCAGTATTTATATCGCGGCAAGGTTATTTTAAGAAATTAAATTTTATTTTCAATTGATATTTTGTTCCCAGTTCCCCAAGATATATGTGAAATATTTAAATCTGAGAAGCGATTGAAATATATTATATGTACTCATTTTTAAATGAAATTTTTATAACCAACATTAGGATAATGCCGTTTGAAGTCAGACAAATCTTAGTCTACCGTACCGTACCGAACCGTAAGTGCCCATTCGGCGAAAGTCCTTTGAAAAATAAAACTCATAACTTATTTCACCTCTTTATTGAAGTACGGATTGCAGGATATACGTATGTACATGCTGTAGAATTTAATCTTACATATGCATGTTTCTTCAAGACGTTTTCCTTTGCCGTGCACGAGACGAACGATAAACACAAATTAAGATCTTGAAAATTCCTTGTTTTAGATTTACATTTTCTATTCATACATTTTAACTCCTTTCCTTCTGCTATCCTGGTACTTTATTTTCTTTAAAAATAAATTGAATTTTATATTTCATGAATAATGTAACATTAAACATAGATAAAAAATACTATTTAACATTACAGTCTTGATGTAAGTTCGAAGTGTACTTATAACAGTTGATCGTAAAAATATTGACGTTTCGGTTCCTAATGAACGTAATAATGTGTATTAAATTGGAAACCATTCCGCTCGTTAGCCTTCTTTATAAGGTGCCAGAGCGTCGTTTAGGTTTTAATGATCGTTAGTAGACGGGCGCAAAGATCACACGTATACTGGAAAATAGAACACTTTTTGCCAGAGGTGTTGGCTGGGAAAGGTGGTTTTTGCCGCGGGTATTCTCTTTGCTATTAGACGGGAAGATGATAATTACATCGTTTATATTTTATATAGTAAAGATATATTCATAGAATAAATTAGTTTACTTTAGAATAAATTGTCTTGTATTATCTTTTAACTTTTATTTTTCTGTCTATCTATTTAAATCGCAATATTATACTAAAGAATGATATTCATGCCCGTTTATGGGCATGTAGCATAGTTTTAATTTGCTCGTGATATATTCCCGTGCCTCGGAAAGCACGGAAAGCCTGAAACCAGTCGAGATGGATTGCCATCCCATTTTATAAGAGACACGGAGACTTGTTTTTTACAATATACTAGCGACCCGACCCGACTTCTCACGAGTATCATTTATATAATATACATACATACGTCATGCCACGGACGCTTCTGTAACGCTCTGTATGCTTCTGTGTGTGCGCTGTACGAATATGTAACTATATATTGTTGAGAAGGAAATGAGTAATCTATACTTATAATAAATCTGTAGGGATGTCAATTCTGTACATGAAATATTTTTACAAAATAACTATCAGGGGGTGATCAGGGGTCGATACTGATGGCAAAAATGCAATCAGTAAAATTTTTGTCTGTCTGTCTGTCTGTCCATATAACCGTTATAGAAACCAAAACTACTCGACGGATTTTAACGAAACTTGGTACAATTATTTTTCATACTCCTGAGCTGCTTATAGTATACTTTTCATCATGCTAAAGTCCATAGGAGCAGAGCACTGCAGGGAAATGTCTGAAAAATCCCGTTTTACCCCATATTTTGAGCTTCCGTCGCGTGTTTAGCCTTAATGGTTAAAGCTACACAGAAATCATTTGTTACGGAAATGTTCTCCTTAAAATTATACAAAAATATCCCATGACAGCCTATGTCTATCTTTTATGGTTGGCTCACAATAACACGTGTCACTCCCAATAGAAATATAAAAATTGGCATACAGGAAAAACATGTACTTGCGCAAATCATAGGCTATACATACAAAAGTATATATAGATAGCCAAAAGGATGTGTTTGTATGTGTGTCATCGACAAACTCAGAAACTATTTCATCGATCATTATGAAAATTGGTATGTTTATCTATTGTTTTATGGAGAAAGTAATTATTTCATCCGTATCATTAAAAAAAAGCAACAGATGGCCCTTACGTGTATCACGATACACTTATATTCCGATCAACCGATAATTATAAAATATGAAATAAAAAATGAAAATCTATTCAAAAAGCATAACAACTAACTTAATTTCCGTCATATGCCAATACACATAAAATAATCACTGCAATAATAATTGTCATTTTAAAATGAGATAATTATTATAAATTACATATATGGGAAGAAGTGATTAGCTGTTTTGATTATAAGAAAGTAAACAATAATCATAATTGATAAGTATACTCATAACTCCAATAACAATGAATATTTAGTATAAAATGTCAACGTAAGACACATAACCAAAAAAAAAACAACTTATTTATATAAATAGAAACTACCATGCCATTGAAGAAACAAAAGATCGGAACATCAACAATATATGCGCAGCGTCATCCAAAAGAGCTACGGAAACAACACACCAACAAGAAATACGTTAAAAAACAAATAGAATCCGAATTTCTACTTTGAGAGTTGCCAAAACAGTTAGTCAACGTAATGATCAAGTTCCAGACCTTCGAACAAGCATCTTCATCAAGAGATGAACTGAAAAGCCTGAATAGCGAGCCCAACGACTGGATGATCAGCGATTAAAATAGACTAACTCAAGAACTAGAACCAATCTCAATAAATCCCGATGTAATTCATTGGTTCAATGAATATAGTACGCCCATATTGTCACGCTATGATGTCTAAAATAAACTGCTGGTAAAGTGCTACTCCACTGGCAAAATGTATTTACCACAACTGGATGAACCGCCAGAACCTCTTCTTATCTACGTTACGGGAACTCCAGAGGAGTCTGAATATTTCCTTAAGCATATTATAAATTACAATTCTTGCTTTTAAATGACATCATTTGGAGCAACAAATATTGTACAGTACAATAATTTCGCCTCTACGTTTATAGTGTATCATATAATTGGTTCACTTCTTCCAGTATCTAAATAAAATCCCCATTTCTGGACATATATGACATGGACAACGTAGAAAAAGATTAATCTTCGATGCATGTTCAGCATTACAACGAATCGAGAAAACATCGCTAAATTTAGGATTATGCTTTATGAAAATAAATGTTTAGTTAAAGATTTTAAAACTGCTCTAGAAGGTGAAACAAAAAATGATTCAAAGTCAATCAAAGCAGATAGAACGCCATTGAATACAGAGAATGAAGGGAATTTAAATGCTGCCGTAGCTCCTGAAGTCACAGCTGTAGTTGTCGGTACAGAAATTACAAAACGAGGTATTGTTATCATTAACCAACACAAAAACAATCAAGGTGTCGCTGAAACACATCAATCGTATGTATGACAATTATTACGATTATCCAATTTTGTTTATGCGAGCAGAAGATGGATATGATCTCGGACTGTATCAAAATATTCTCACAACAGGCTCTGTGACATCGAAGAGTTATTTGTATGGATTTTTTTGCGTAACGTATACTGATTAGAGATAACCAATCTAACAATATTCTGAAGTGTCGTCAACTGTTTTAACAATTCATTGTTGACATGTACGCTATGGTCGAGAACGAACGATTAAACTACATTCGATACAACCAATCAAAGCTCTGAGCCAAAGAGTACATTTATTTACGAGATACAATATCGAATGATAAAGTAGCTGCTGATATTGAACAAAGATCTTCGTACAGTGGAAGTCCAAGACATATGCACGAATATGCTCGGGATGCTTTGACGTACGTACGCAAGTATTGACAAGGTTGTAGATGTAATAACATAAATATTCGATAGAACCAGTTCATCATAAAAGAGGACGTGTTGGTTTGATGCAAACTTTGACAGACTAAAGAAATTTAATTAAAAATTTCATCGTATCTATATAACATCGTATAAGTTTATGGGTGTTATGACCAATCTGCAGCCTATCGTGAACATTATTGAAGAAGATGAAATAGATGACGAATATTAATTTTTTTTTTAAGAATTTGATTAGATCTCGCATGTCTCTTTATTATTTGTACATTGTTGATGATCAGTAATTAATTACAAATTAAAAATAAAAATTTATTTTTCCGCGACTAATGCCCAGTGAAGCGGGCAGGTATAGCTAGTATTAGAATAATTTTATTGTTGACATTGTTTATTTCAAATATAATATGTTGTACGAGACTTGTAGATTTAAATTAAGTAGGTTTTATTGGTAATAAAATTATTAAAGCCACTTTTACGATCGAGTCTTGTACCGAACGATTTTTTCAGTAGATATTAGATACACATTTTTTACGCATCGCCGAAAGCAGCGGTCGGCAACAAGCAGCCCGCGGGCCGTTGCGGCCCGTGAACACCTTCCTTACGGCCCGTTGGCGTTTTGTAAAAAAAGTTGTCAAAATGACAGGTAACATACAAGAAATAGCGTCTCAAATGCAACCTCAGAAATTACACTAAAATTTGTGTAAAATCAGTTTCCAATTTAGGTAGTTTGTAATTTTCATTTAATTTTTTTCTCTTATTTTTCTAGCTATAAAACATAATGGATACGATTTAATATCTTTTAACTATTTTTATTAGCATTTTTCTTTATTCTATTGTGACTAATTAGATAATACTAATTATGCATAGGTACATTGGGCTTCTAAGGTAAATATCATGACTGCGGCCTGCCTATTGTTTATTTTGTGGCCCTTGCCTACCAAGAGGTTGCCGACCGCTGGCCTAAAGTATTAATTCACATTTTAAAGTGTAGAACACTATTTTATATTCTATTGAATTCCCAATATGTTAGTTTATTTAATAACTATTTATTATCTCGAACGGCACATGATGTAGATTTTACTGAAAGCTTTTTTAAGACTTGTGTTTTTCTACTACAATGATTTATGTATCTCGTAAGGTTTTTACAGCGATAGACGCTCGGAAACAGTTTTTTATATAAAGCTCCTTAGCTATTTCGTACAAAACTAGCGGCCCGTCCCGGCTTCGCACAGGTGGACATAACTTTTTTTTATTATTACACCTTTTTTTGCTTTTTTCCGTATACATGTATAAAAGTTCTCGTTCTATTTCAACTTATTTACAAAAAAGCCTTAATAAATTATGTACCTAAATCTTCCATATGAATTCCTCTGTCTACTAGCCTCATGAATATCCATACCGTAGTTTTGGAGTTTATCGAGAGCGTACAGACAAACAGTCGCGACCGGCTTTGTTTTATAACGTAGTGATATTTAAACTATGTTCCGTTCCCTGCTTAAAAAAGTTATGTGGAACGCGGCTATCATTTATGAAGGCGGCGAAGGAATGAGGAATAAATTGTGAGAAAGGCCTTGAGTATGGATGTGGATGGATATAGAGGTAGAGGACGACCAAGGAAACGATGGATGGATTTTGTGAATGACGATATAGTTAGAAAGAATGTTACTTGTGAGATGACGTCTGACAGAGAAGTATGGAAAAGAAGACACGCTGCGCCGACTTTAAATAAAATTGGGATAAGGGCAGGAGGATGATGATGTTGTTCCGTTCCCTGTTTATTGCACTTCTTATTAGTAAAAAAATCGTACCTATATAGGCAGATACAGATGGTGATTTTGATTTATACTATTTAACAGCATATAAGTATAACTGCTGGGTTAATGGACTCTTTTCTTTCGAGGAAAAGGTTAAGCGCTTATTCCATCAAGCTGCTCCAAAACTTGATGACATGATAGATTTCTGTAAAGGTATATATTCGTCATACTTTCCATCACCGCCAGTCACGAGATTTTTAAATAAAATTTAAATTCAAATTCAATTTCAACAACCTCCTGTTGGGGTTTGATTTCTTAATCATTTATTACAACGTTTGTACCTAGTACAACAAGGAATACTAAATAATCCATGAGAATAAAACAAAACAAAAAATATAATATCTTCTCTCCCGAGATAATTTTGAGGAATCCTCAACAGAGTACTTAGTGATTATGAATGAAAATCTATGTATTTAAGGCCTAAATAGCCTTCGAGGAATATCTAAATAAACTTTAACTAACTTTTGAAAGATTGAAGGGATTTTGATAAACTAAATACTAAATTGGATAACTGTCTGTAACAATCGAATCGTAGTAATTTTGAGAGGCTTAGTAGAAGACTTTGGAAAACAGAAAAAAATAATGGCTTATGCGCTGTATATAAGCAACGTGTTGGATAAAAATGTTCTTCAAGTTTATCCACCAAAAAACATGGGTACAACTGACCCGAGATGGTTCAGTCAGCTCAGTTAGAATGTGTGCATCTCAACCGATTACAAGTTCAAATCAATCAGTCACATCAAATCAAATCATTCATAATTTGTGGTTATGATTCATCTGACAGGAAAGCTGCATTTATCTTATTTCAAAAATTCTATCATACATATGATCTACTACTAGCTATCTAGCAACCGCATTGTGGTCGAATACGCTTTTAAACTTCTCCACAAAAGGAGGAGGCCTTAGCTCAGCAGTGAGAAATTTAAAATCTGTTAATGATATGAGACTAAATAAAGAGCCGGAATGGCCCAGTGGTTAGAACGCGTGCATCTTAACCGATGAGTTCGGGTTCAAACACAGGCAAGCCCCACTATATATATTGACTTATTTTCCTAGGACCCCTGGATGGGGCAGAGGGCGTCCACAAAGAGTCTCCAGCCAGTCCTGTTTTGGGCTTCATGCTTCGTCTCTTGCCACGTTTTGCGAAGCGGCTTGAGTTCGTCCAGAACCGAGCGTCGCCAGGTTTGTCTCGGTCGGCCACGCTTTCTCTTGCCTTGCGGGTTCCAATCCAAAGCCTGTTTAGGGATATGGTCTGGTGCCCTTCGCAAAGTATGGCCGATCCAATGCCACTTGCGGCGCTTTATTTGCTGGTCGATGGGATATTCATGGCATCTCCGCCACAGATCTATGTTGGAGATTGTTTCGGGCCAGAATATTTGGAGAATTCGACGCAGGCACCTGTTGACGAAAACTTGGAGTCTCTGCATGAGGTCTTTTGTCACTTTCCACGTCTCACACCCGTATAGCAGAACGGTCTTCACATTGGACCTGAAGATCTTTAACTTAATCCTTCTGGTCATTTTCCGGGACTGCCAAATCGGGCGAAGTTGTGCGAAAGCGGCCTTCGCTTTGGTTATCCGTGAGGTGATATCCTCCTCAGTTCCTCCAGTCTCTGACACAATACTGCCAAGGTAGGTAAACTGGTGGACGCGCTCCACCTGCTCCTGGCCTATATATAAAGGTGACGTGTTTAGCACTCCAGATCTCATTTCTTTGGTCTTCTTTATATTGATGTTGAGTCCTGTTGCTGCTGCTTCTCTCTTCAGGTCGTCGATTTTGGCTTGCATGTCTGATCGAGTATGGCTGAGTAGACATAGGTCGTCGGCATAGTCTAAGTCTTCCAGAACTTCTGTTAGTCCCCATTCTATACCGCGGCGTTTGTCAGCATTCACTCGTAACATGATACCATCGAGAACGATCAGAAACAGCAGAGGTGAAAGAAGACATCCCTGGCGAACACCCGCATGTACGGTGATGCCATCGGATATAAGTCCTTCATGACAGACTTGGCAAGAATAGTGCGCGTACATGGCTCTAATCAGATTTGCTATCTTGTTCGGTACTCCAATCTCACTTAAACGTGCCCACATGCTAGTCCATTGCACAGTATCAAAGGCCTTTTCGAAATCTACAAAGGTCAGCTAAAGTTCTCTTTGCATTTCTGATGCCTGTTCAACTATTATGCGGAGAGTGTTGATTTGATCTATGCAAGAACGGTTTGCTCGGAAACCTGCCTGTTCTCTGCGGAGCATGGGTTCTACCGCTTTACTGAGCCTATTCAAAATTACTCTACAGAGTATTTTCGACGGGATCGATAGCAGCGTGATTCCACGCCAGTTGTTACATTGGCTAAGGTCTCCTTTCTTTGGCACAGTTATTAGTAATCCCTTGTTCCAGTCGTCGGGGAGATTTTCAGCAGTCCAGATCTTATGCAGCAAAGGGGTGAGGGCGTTCACGGCAGATGTTGGGTCGGCTTTTAGCATTTCTGCTGCTATGAGATCGATTCCCGGTGCGTTCCCAGACTTGAGTGTGCAAATGGCTTTCGCCACTTCCTCTTTACTCGGCGGGTCTGTGCTGATGTCGAGAAAACCAATCTGACTAGTGCTGGGTATGTGGTTCGCTGAGATATCCGTGGGGTTTTGGTGGAAGACTTCCACAAAGTGTTCGTGCCAGCGACGTAGCCGCCCTTCAGTTGTTGCAATGGGCTTTCCGTCTTTATCACGTATAGGTGGAACTTTCCTGGAATGAAGCTTCTCCGATAAGGTCTTAGTTGCTTTGTACAATTCCCGCAGATTTCCGCTATTGGCAGCTAGCTGTGCGTGTTCTGCCGCACGATCAGCCCATATTCTACGGTCTCTTCGTGTGCTGCGGTAAATCTTTTTACGGATGAGACGGTATTCACTAACTAGCTCGCTGCGTTGGTCCACGGGCGTACTCAATATTTCCAGGTTAATTTCCCTACGCTTACTTATGAGATCCCAAGTTGTTTCGGAAATCCAATCCTTCCGCTTCGACATTCGGTGACCTAGTACCGCCATGCTGGCTTCCGTGTATGTCTTTTTAATGTGACTCCATTCTGCCTCTATATCTGCATTTTCCAGGTCAAGAGCGGAGAAACGATTTCGGAGCTCCAGCTGAAACTTCTCTTGCGTGGTTTTACTTTTCAGTTTATCGACATCAAACCTTCTCCCAGCTTTGTTAGGGCGGGTACTGCAGTGTGGTACTGCAACTCTGAGCCGTACTTCACCAACCACCATATGGTGATCGCTATCAATGTCCGCACCTCGTCGATTTCGTACATCGAGTAGCGAAGAGCGCCATTTCCTGCTTATCGCTATGTGGTCGATCTGGTTCTTAGTTCTCTAATAGGGAGAGGTCCAGGTGTATTTGTGGATGTCTATGTGTGGGAAAAGTGTGCCACCAATTACAAGGTCGTTGTTCGCACAGAACTCGATAAATAGCTCTCCGTTATTATTCCGCGTGCCGAGTCCGTGTGCTCCCATTTGTTCCTTGTTTCAAGTGTTGTCGATACCCACCTTCGCGTTAAGGTCTCCCATAACAATCACTATGTCCTGCTTCTTGATACTGCTCAGAACAGCTTGAAGGGCACTGTAGAAAGCTTCCTTCTCGCTTTCAAGAGCGTCATTTATGGGGCATAGCATTGCACAACACTGATCTTACGGACTTTGGAATGGAAGCGCGCTGTGATTATGCGGTCCGAAATTGGTTTCCAGTCCAAAAGACTTTTCTTTGCTGCATCGGAAAGAAGGATACCAACACCATGCTCATGTACGTCGTCTTCATTCTCCTTTCCAGAGTATAAGAAAGTCAAGCCCTTCGGTGTCCTTACTTCACCAAATCCGTTCCAACGCACCTCACTAAGGCCAAGGATCTGCAGGTCGTACCTCAGCATTTCTGCTTCTGCCTGAGCTAGTCTGACATCGCTGTCGTCGCTGTACAACGTTCTAACATTCCAGTTTGCAATTCGTGTCCGGTATTTCATGCCAAAGGTCGTCGTTTTAGGATCGGTCCGGTTTCTCTCTGTTTCAGTTTCTTTAATCATTTATTTTCGGATGAGCAGGTGATTGGCCCACTGCATCCTAGTCTTGTGGTGGGTCTGCCACCTCAGAGCTCTCAGACTCGCTCGGTTTTCTTCGGTCCTCCCTGGTGATTCGATTCTGCTTTGAGGCGCAGAATGTTCGCCTTGTGCCCTGCATCCGTTAGCAACTGCAACGCTTTATGGCGAGGCGCGGTGGCGCGGTGGCAGCAGGTCCCGGGGTGGACGGCGGGGACGTGGATGGCTCGGACTGGCTGAAGTTTGCAGACCCCTGTGTTACGCCATTAACAGGGCGCAGTCGGTATCATGGTGCTTTATAGAGACTGTAGCTTCACCTCGCTAACAGTTTCACCAAGATCCTTCAGCTTCCCACCCCACTATATATATATATATATATATATATATATATATATATATATATATATATATATATATATATATATATATATGTATATATGTGCTTAATTTGTGTTTATAATTCATCTCGTGCTCGACGGTGAAGGAAAACATCGTGAGGAAATCTGCATTTGTCTAATTTCATCGAAATTCTGCTACATGTGCATTCCACTAACACGCATTGGAACAGCGTGGTGGAACATGTTCCAAACCCTTTCCTTAATGAGGAGGAGGTCTTAGCCCAGCAGTGGGTAATTTACAGGCTGTTACTTTACTACTTTACTTTACATTATGTAATGTTAAATTGGTATAGCGTTGTGGTATATGCTACGATATTTTAAAAGAGATATGAAGCCGCATACTACGTTGTGCCATTTACACTGGTTGTCACTTAACTTTTATTACGTATAGGCACCTTTTATAATTAATTTTCTGATGCGAAAAAGGATCAACAATGCATAAAATTTGTTTCCCATTCCAAACAGAGGCTGGCCAAGTAATTACATTGGCATATAAAACAAGATCGGCGCGGATCACATGTTGATAAATCATTCTTGCTCATTACTCTTAATGAAGTATAACGGCTAATAGGGATTGAAAGGGAAAACCTTTAATCGGATTCCGCCGAATACCACAATTTAACATTGTTTGTTTTGTAAATAAAACGAATAAAAGAAAAACATTTATATTATTTTGAATAGATACTAGTTTAATACTGAAATATTCTCTGGAAATATTAATATAAAAAAAAAAGATTTTGCACGTCTGTACGCTTACACCTTTAAACTATGCAAAGGAATTCAATGTTGTTTTCATAAATAAATAGAATGATTCAAGGAAATTATCAAATAATAATAATATTCAAGAGTCGAGATGGCCCAGCGGTTTAAACTCGTGCATCTTAATCGATGATTGCGGGTTCAAACCCAAGCAAGCACCGCTGATTCATGTGCTTAATTTGTCTTTATAATTCATCTTGTGCTCAGCGGTGAAGGAAAACATCGCGAGGAAACCTGCATGTGACAAATTTCATAGAAATTCTGCCACATGTGCATTCCACCAACCCGCATTGGAACAGCGTGGTGGAATATGTTCCAAACCTTCTCCTCAAAGGGAGAGGAGGCCTTAAGCCCGGCAGTGGGAATTTACAGGCTGCTGTTTGTCTGTTTGAAGGAAATTATCTATACTTATTTTTAAAGGACCATATTATAGTGCGTTTACATGAACGCGAACATGGGTATCGCACGTACATTCAAGGGTTACCAGGTAACCAGAAGAATTAGTTGTGGATGAGGTACAAAAATATAGAAATAATCTTTAGAATATGTACAGACGCTCAATTCATTATCATCCTTACATAGTATAAGTCAAAGACAAAGTCACTTACCGCTGTCTGGCCTTATGTATGCATAGATCTTTAAAATTACGCGACGCATTTTGGTGCGGTTTTTTTAACAGATAAAGTGTTTTGAGTGGAAGTTTTTTGTGTATAATACATGTACAATATAGTTAACAAACAGTGCTCATTTTAGAAGTATCTAATGAAATGTTGGAAATAAACAAATTTTGTAGTATATTTAGTATCAGGATTGCACCCGTGCGAAGCCGGGCCGGGTCGCTAGTAAGGTATAATTACGAAACAAAGATCTAACATATCTCATAAATATAAAAGTTTGCCGATAACTTTGTTTTCGCGATAACCAATCAAATACTTGTAAATTTCAACTTTATTAATTCTTACAATTAGAAATTTGAATGTAATGTAAACTTGAATGTAATCGACTGTAATAAAAATTGTTATTGTTTTATATTCATTGTTAAAAAAAGACTGATAAATCACGTAGGAAACAATTTTCGATTTTGAAGAGATTTTATGACTTAAACTAGTTTTCTAAAGCAATCTAGAAGTTCAACTATGTTCAATGAAACGTGTAATTTAAGCTTGTAACAAAGTTTAGAGAGTTACAATTTCGTGCTATTATAGAAGTTGATGCACTCAAACTATTTCTAAGTCTTAATTGTTCAACTTGATGAAGGAAGCTTCTCATTGTATGAATCAATTACACGAGTAACAAGCCGAGCTAATCACTTTATGTTTAGATTTATGTGTAATCCCGCGACAAATGAATCCTTAACTACATAACATCAGATATTTTATGAGTATTTATTTGTTTTAAGATATTATGTGCCTCTGACTCTGTATTTCTTGTTAGATACAATTTTGGTGTCTTCAAATCTAGAGTTGAACAGAGACCGTTTCTATGCTTAACATTAGCCTAGACAACAGCTACATGCTAACTTGTTCAGGGTAAAAAAAAACTGTACCGATAATTAACATGTAAGAGGTTTTCCAATAGGGACAATTTTGAATTTAGTTTGTAAAAGCACATTTTAACTTAACATCAAACTATAACTGTCAGTTTATTCAGTAGACATAACCTTTTCATCGTGGTGAAGTAAACGAACGACCAACGTCGGCAAATCATAAAAAAATACAATAGAAATTCGGAGTCGGTGGCCACTACTTGAAGTGCGTTAACTCAAATTTTTTTGGCCAAATTGGAATATATGGACTTGGACAGCATGTGGTTTCAACAGAAAGACGCCACATGTCACACAGTACTTACAATCAATTTATTAAAGAACAAGTTTGATGAGCGTGTTATCTCAAGAAATGGACCAGTAGACTGGCCGCCTTATTCGTGCGATTTAACGTCTCTAGATGTTTTTCTTTGGGGCTACGTAAAGTTCTTTGTCTACGTTAATAAGCCTATAGGACGTTGGAAGAGCTGAAGAGTTTCGGCCGCAACGTGTGACTGAGTCATTGAAAATTGGATCTAACGAATCAACCCCTGTAGACGTGCCCGTGGTGGCCATATGAGCGAAGTTGAGTTCCATTCATAAATGTCTTGAATGTACTTGAATCCGAAAGTAAAGTTTCTTAAATATCTCAAATGGTTTTTATTTTATTTTGAAAAAAAGTTGTCAAGTCCTTATTGGAAAACCCTTTATAAATGCGGAGGTAAATTTGTCTGTCTGTCTGTTACTCTTGAACGGCTAAGCCACTGAACAGACTTTGGTATGAAGCAAGCTTAAACCACGCCGCCTAGTGAGACACATTGGCACGCTGTGAGGGTAAGATTAATTCGTATGCCGTGACGATAGACGTCAGCTCTGCTTTCTGCCATCTCTCTGTGTTCCTTTTTACGTACTTTAAGTGACGTATTTACTTCGTATATATGTGATTTGTTATAACAATATGTTTCCATAGAGTATTTAATTTTGACTATTTAAATTAAAATATATTTTTTAAATTTCCTTAATTATAAATTATTTGAATAACCAATGTTTCATATCTGGCGCACAGTTATTAACGTCTTGACTCTTAAAAAATATGTTTCCGTGTTAAGAAAAATTCTAACGGATACATAAACACAAAAAAAAATAGAATAATAAAAATAAGAACAGATAAGTATACATTTTACATTTTAATTCGGTAACGCCACAACAAAGCTGTTTGTTGAAAGTCGGGAAGTCAAACTCGGTCACACTAATAAAATTCGAACGAAATTCATGTCGAGAGTGGCAAGCAACAAAGAAACAACACTTTGAAAACGGCGTTCGTGCAATTTCAGTGACAATAGAAAAGCAATTTACAAATTCACGTGAATCGGCGGTTTCCTGACGTTGAGTTGGAACTACGGAAATTACTAAGTTATTAATAGCGAGTTATCTGCGCAAAAAGAACGTTTCGTGTAATTGCGCTGTCGTGTATCGCATCACAACCAACAGTCGGACCGCAGCAAAGCCGTGATTAAAGTGGTATTAAGTCTAACCGCTAATTAAATCGTTCACGTTCTGATGAATTACAGCGCGCAAAATGAATTCGGTATATCGACGCAGTATCAACGTATTCTGCGATTTTGATATCAATATAACGTGCAAAACAATTTACAATGAATACTAAGGAACAATTTTCAAATAGTGAATATCTCAAATGTAGATCCTGTTGTTGTTATTGTTGCTGTTAATCTACTTAATGAACGCATAATGTTACTAAGAGTTAAAATGTACGCAGGCGAATTGTCTTATAAGAATCTCAGCTCAGTTAAAAAGTTGTTGTGTATGGTATTGATATAAAATAATTTTTGTTCATGAAACGTGTAAAAAGAAATAACTATTATTCGAAGAAATCCATCCATTTATTGAACACGAAATGTTATAGTCGTGACTTTTTGCGGGACGTTGAATAGAGATACAGTTTTTGATCTCCAGGGAACCCTTTCATCCCGCGATAAAAAGTTTCCTACATAAACCAAGGATATAAGATTTCACTACACCGTATTTCATTTAAAACACATTTAGTAGTTTCTGCAATGACGCGCGTATGATGTTTACGTTGGAGACTTTATACGGTGAAATGTCATTTTATAACTATACCCTAGATTTAGGTACGCTTTTTATTTAACTTTTTTTTTTAAAATAAATGTAAATATTATTGGGAACAAAAAAAAACAACAGCCTGCAAATTTCCCACTACTAGGCTAAGGCCTCTTCTCCCTTTGAGAAGAAGGTTTGTAATACATTCCACCACGCTGTTCCAATGCGGATTGGTTTAATACACATGTGACAGAATTTTAATAAAATTAGACACATGCAGGTTTCCTCACTATGTTATTCTTCACCGTTGAACACGAGATGAATTATAAACATAGATTAAGCACATGAATATACAGTGGTGCTTGTTTGGGTTTGAACCCGCAATCATTGGATAAGATGCACGCGTTCTAACCACTGGGTCATCCCGACTCTCGGAGCAAAAACTTTATGTAAATCTTTTATTATTTTCGATAATGATAGTCAAAGTTTGAGGATATTAAATTGTGTAGAGAAATAGTGATTTACGCCTCTTTGCTTTTATGTTCTCAACATACTCGTAGTATTTTTATAATCATAGATCCTAAGAACGAAACAGGTGCATTTAAGGACATTTTCACTTTCATAAGCGTTTTAGGGGCCATGAAAAGGGTCGGATGCTGACTTAATAAGGTCGGGTGGATCACTACAAAAATGTTCTGCCTGAGATATGGCGAATAATGCTTTTTACGGTTTTCCCTTACTCAATAAAAAGCCCCTGTACCTATATAGATTCCTGTTATCCCAGTAGCTGATACTTCAAACAAGGGCTATCATGATTTTCATAATCTGATAAGGATAGATTGGGTATGTGTAAAAGTATAGAGTGTTATCTTGCCAGACATTTCCCTTTCATTATAATAACGTATTGTAGACATACTTTGTTAATATATTAATTAAATATAATTCTGTGTGATCTATCACAGATAATTATTATATATGTTTACTGGGTGGTTGGGCTTTGTGCAAGCCCGCCTAGGTACCACCTACTCATCAGATATTCTACCGCTAAACAACAGTACGCAGTATTGTTGTGTTCCGGTTTGAAGGGCGAGTGAGCCAGTGTAACTACAGTTACAAGGGACATAGCATCTTAGTTCCCAAGGTTGGTGGAGCATTGACGATGTAAGGGATAGTTAATATTTCTTACAGCGTCATTGTCTATGGGTGATGGTGACTATCAGATCCATATGGATCTGATGGTCACCCATAGGTTGGCAGACGAGCATATGCTCGTCCGCCAACCTATTCCATAAAAATATATGATGTGGATATTTTAAGAGCTGCGATGTATGTGTTCATCTTAAACGATGATTACGGGCTCAAATTCACCACTGAATATTTAGATACGCACTTCATTTCCGTTTATAATTCATATTGTCCTTGTGTACAAAAAAAACATTATGAGGTCATCTGCATGTTTAATTAAAAAAAACACACTGCTCTAACGCTTTTCCGCGGTATTTGTACACGTGTTGCAGATTTTTTTGTGTGGTGAAATGAACTTAAAATTCCTTCTTAAAGGAAGAAGAGGTCTACGCCCATCAGTTTGGTACTTATTTTCTTATTTTCAAATATTTTGACAATGATTACTAAATAAGTAGTTAACCGTTTATAGGAATAAACTTTATATTTATCCAGCTCGAGCGATTGTGAGCGACGTCGACGATGACGCTTAGCGTCGAGAACTAGTTAAGAAACTTTTAATATGGGACTTACCTTCTAAGTACTTAAATTGACCACGAATAAATTTATGAAACTATTTTAAACTGGCTTGTAGCGTTAGAGAAAAATTACGAAATATCTCGAATAGTACAGGCACAAATCTGGTTGGCGTCACGGTAGCATGCGTAAGCGATTCCGTGGCGTCCGCCGAAAGACGGAGAGGGTACCGCTGGTTTTTTAGTGGGTAAACCCGGTGTGCTTGGGCGTAATATCGTTCAGGGCTCCGGGGAGTCACACCCCCCCCACTTTCCATCACGTGGGGGAAGCGCGTAATGTGTTTTCCAACGAGAAAAAAAAAACAAAAAAAGGCACAAATCTGGTCACTATTGAGCTACTTCCAGTACTAAATATTTTTGCGATAACTTGGCGACATGATTCATGTTCATATCGATCCTAAGCTAAATGGTAGAAAAAGTAAATTAATGTCTTTTTCTTTTTTATTTCCAAATTCAAATTTATTTCGATGTACATTTATATATCAACACTAACTGCAAAAAAACGAGTAAAAATGAGATTTTGTATTTGTTTTCCATAGTCAAATTATAGGATTAAACAAATGTCACCATAATTCCTCTTTACAAATTGAACATTTGTTAATTATCTATATTATATTCAATAGTAGTGAAAATAGGTGTTTATTATTCTACTAGGTAAATGACTTTGCTAAGTGGTAAATACTTAAGAGAAAAACTAATTATAACATGGGTAAGCGTTCAAGCAAAAAAGCCACCTGAGTAAGTTGTCAACACTGCCCAAAGTCACTGGCGCTGCAAGAAATTTTAACCATTCTTTACATCACCAATGCCTTCAGAACTGAAATGTTATATAACTTGTGCATCTAGCTTTACTGTTTCACTTAACCTTCAAAGCAAAACACAAAATAGCTGGACATTAAAGTTGCTGTTTTAAGATAGAATATATGAGTGGGCAACACAGAGGAGTCTACACAAAGCCCTAACACCAAATAATTTCAAGATAATTAGATCTAAGATCTCTTCAAAATAATTTTCTATAATCCGCTTAGCTGATTTTGCATGTAGCGTTAATTACAAAATGATAATACAGACCCACGTGAGTAATAGCCCCAACCACTTGCTGTTTATTTATCATCTCCATGCAAAATGATCAATTACTCCGTTGCACGGAATAAGGAGAGAACCAATAAAAAATCTTACTTGTCCTTTTATAATATCAGTAGCGTAAAATGATAGTGCAGAATTTTTCTCAAGATATTATGCAATATTTGCAATACGAAAAATGAATTTAACGGAAATTTAAAAAATATAATGCTATGACTTTTGACGTGTAATTTCGTTTTTTAAAATAAGCACGTTTCATTATTTTGTTGGCGTTTTAAGTATTTATTTACATTTATATTAATTGAATTCTTAAAAAAAATACGCCATCCATATATTTTCATTTGTTAGTTGGAGTCAATAAAATATATCCGCTGCAACAACTCACGGCTTTACTGTTTGAATGCTTGTCGTATATTTTAAACGTTACTCGCTCCGATTAAAGCCGACCTGACTTAGTGCTGTAGGAATTCCTAAATTTATTTATTTCGTTTTTCAATCGGTTGAAACTACTTTACAACAAATTTGTATTGTAATTGCATTTTATAGAGAAACAAAGGAACACAAAAGGTTGTGGCACTTAATTTTTATTTTCAGTTAATTAGAATTTATAATTTATCTCGGGCTCAGCTGTGATGTAGAACATCGTGTAATTGTATGTGTCGGATGAAATTGCGACGTGGTTTTGGAATAAGCCTCTACGGCCGTGAAATTGAAAACAAAAGAAAATTTTGGATATCAGTACTTATTTTTACCGCAATTCATTGTTATAAAAACGGTAAAGATAGCTAAATAAATAATTTGTAAGAAAGTAAATCGACTTTAAAATTGGAAACAGCCAGTGAACTAAAGATAATAAAATATATCTATGTAACTACTAGACCAATTTTAATGAAACTTACACTGTTTAGATTTGATTTAAAATGGTCATCTCAATACGAGTTTTGGTTTTCGAGAAATTCGTGGACCAACATACACGTACGAGAAAGCACATGTGCTGGAAATCCTAAATGGATCAAAAATATTATTAAATTCTCACTATATTACATACATACATGTCAAATTGATAACCTGCCAATTTTAGAAGTCGGTAAAATAGCAAGACACGAGCTACACAAGTATAGTTTTAGTAGCTGTATTATTTAGTTGAAGACCTTCCTCTTTTGAAGATTAATAGCAAGTCGTCAGATACACGACACTACAATTTAAGAAAGCGCTCGAATCTTCTCGCCGAATTTTAATGGAAACGTACTATTTTCCCCGACAGTTATATGGACTCTCATGTTTTTGTATATTTGTATGGATTATGGAAGTATGTTGAATCTATACATACAGTAAAATTGGAGTGTCTGTTTGTAATATTAAAATAGCCCTTTTGTACTGTTTGTCTGTCTGTTTGTTCCGGTTAATCTCTGGAACGGCTGGACCGATTTTGACGGGACTTTCAATGACAGATTGACTGGCCAAATAAGGTGTAACCTAGGCTACAATAATATTTTTTGTTAAATTGCAACGCGTACAAGGTCGCGATTACATCTAGTTATAAATAAAATGTATTCCTTTTTTCGTGTTACCGTGTTTAATCTTAAATATCATGTTACGTTTTCAACGGAAATATTTTATTGCTACAGATTGTTCGAGCAAAATTTATTATAATATTACATTCAACTTTCCTGCATCCCCGTCATTATATTAAATAGCCGCAAATTTTTCGTCTTTTGTTTTTCCTGGTCCCCATCCGGATAATAGGTAGGTACTTAAATATTTGCATAGCATTTGGTGTATGTAACCGAATAACAAATATTAATTTATAACAACGAAAAAAGAGGGAATCACTGGATGTAACCTGAAATGTGAAACAACAAATAAATGGTTCTTTATTGAATAAATAAAATTAAGATTGTTTCATTTATTAATTCAAATATTTTGTCATTTAATTCATATAAACAAAAACTCAGTAACCTTCAATTGTCTCGACTCGGGGCTTGAACTGCAATGATGCAAAAGATGGCAATCGATAATGCAGTCTTTTAAATTTTAAAATTACCTTACCACATAATATTATGTTTTTAGAATATACATAAACAATTAATTGAGTTTAAATTGTCAAAAATATATACCTACTCTAAAAACAAACGGGTAAAAATAAATAAAGTTAATGTGTTTTTTTGTAACATTGTAATACAATACATTTTAGATATATTTAAATAAGACATACCTATCTCATAAAATCTCAATTTCACCCTGAGAAAGTTGGGACAGCATCTAGTATCTTTAGGTACGTAAATATGTAACGTATTTATTATTGGTGTACAATTTATCACAACATTATTAATTTATTATAATTGAATAATTGCTCGCTAAATATGTTATGAATGTGTCATTTACATTCACTAACCACGTTAGATTGGAAAATAAATTTTTGTATGAAAAATTTAAACACAAATTATGTATATATTACGCCTATAATAATGGTGCTATACTACCAAATCCAAATTAATAATACACAAAATAGCGGTTGCAATCATTATATTATTACAATTATAATATTTGCGTATTTGCTTATTATAATCAGTGTAAGTGACGTGCAACAATGAATACAAATATTACGCTATAAATTTTGTATACATTTTAAGCGCTACGGAAATTTTAGTATCATATTGAAAATATCATGTTTTACTGGAAGGGAAATTAAACATTTTAAATAGGAAGAGCTCGTTCGTTATTTAAATCGATAATTTGCAATAACAAACACAATGTATATAACATCTTCGTTCCTAAGGTTGGCAGCGCTTTGACTATGTAAGATATGGTTTACATTTCTCACAGCGGTGGTGACCGTTTAATAACAGTAAGTAATCAGAATCTATTTAATGAAAAAAAAAATAATGATTATATTTCTATAATTGAGATGGTTAAGATGGATGAATTCAATAAATGTATAATATATTACGAAAAATGTTTTTTACCATATAGTTCTCCAGTTATGTACTTTACCGTATACAATATAAGAGTTCGCGTTCCATAGTAATAATATAGTTAATAATTCCCATCGGGGTTATTAACTATATTTATCAATTATTTTACCGGTGGTAGGGCTCTGTGCAAGCCCGTCTGAGTAGGTACCCCCCACTCATCAGTTATTCTACCGCCAAACAACAGTAGGTAATCAGTATTGTTGTGTTCCGGTTTTAAGGGGGAGTGAGCCAGTGTAACTACAGGCACAAGGGACATAATATCTTAGTTCCCAAGGTTAATGGCGCATTGACGATTTAAGGAATAGTTAATATTTTTTACAGTGTCATTGTCTATGGGTAATGGTGACCACATACCATCAGGTGTCCCATATGCTCGACCGCCAACCTATACAATAAAAAAAATTCTACTTGCAAACATCAATATTTTCCGATTGAGAGGCAAGTGAGCCAGTGTCATTATAAGTACAAAGAAACGGAGCAATAACTATCTGTAAAGTATTATAAACTTCTAAACCGTTGACCGTTGCCTCTTTCTATATCTGTTTTTTTTTTTCTAACTTATGGTTGCGTGGAAGAGATCGCTGTTTTAACGATTATGCCGCGTCTTGTGTATCTCTCTTAAACTTGACGAAACGATTTGTATACTGATGTACAATATAGTGTATTTTGATTTGATATGATTTTGACCCTTAATGAAAGCGTTACGTAAATAATGGTAAATATTTTTTGCTTTGCGGCAATAATGTCAAATTTTCAGACTGTGATCAGGATTTTTATGGATTCTAGTCATACTTTGAAGCCTTTTATCTGCGATGGAAGTTAAAATGAGTTCAAAACATATAACCAGCTTATAAACTCAACAGAATAGGATCCCCTCACAGTTCGTAACATGTATGAAATTTTCTAAAAGTTACGCAATATATGTAAAGGATATCGCGCGAATGTGAATCTGAACCATTTTATGACAGTATTTTTATTAAAGTTTAAGCTGTGTCGGCGACTTCGTTTCCTGAACTCTGATCATATAGTTTATTTGTCTCAAAACTCTTCATTTCCAGGCACAGACTATAATACGAGTATTGTAAAATGAATCGCTTTTTTATTTTATTTTTGATTAATTTAATTACTTAGATGTTTGAATTTATTAATACAGTTAATAAAATATAAAGTAAATAATATTTTTGAAATATCATTTCGGCTGTTTGTTTGCAGAATTAAAAGAATTTTAATCTGTGATTTCGTAGACATTTTAAAATTAAAATAAAGCAATAATGATTTTTGTAATAATTATTTTCAAATAAATTAATATTGAATGTTTTGTACACTTAAACTCTAATTGGATTATGGAAATTATATTAACAAAGTAAATTGATAATTAAGTAATTTAAAACCTAAATTGTTATTTTAATAATTGATCACTTTACTAAACCAAAAAAAATTATTCGTGTATCGAATGTAACATTATATTATTACTGTTCAATCTTGATGAAAACAATCACGGCTTACGTGATCAAACACTTGACAAGAGAATAAACATAATAATGTCTTAAGATATTTGCTACGGATTATAAAGAAAAAGTTTGTTACAATGTACGATTAATATAAAAAAGTATAATTATACCCAATCTGAAGTGCGAAGTTAGCTGTAAATTGATTTGATTGTATTTGTATTGATTTGATTGTATTTTGTAAAACTGCCTTCGTTGTACTGTATATTTTTGTTAAGGTACCTATAAAAATTTTACAAGTTCCGATTAATTGTTCATATATTATTAAAATACAAGATCAACTTTATTCAATATGAAAAAAAGACAATTATATGGCGCAAAAGACAGTCTTTTGCTATAATACGGCGGCAAATCGGTCAAGTGCGAGTTACAGCCGCTTACAAAGGGTTTCGTACCATTATCTACAAAAAAGGCAAGTTTATTATTATTTATTGTTATAGCCGCAACAAAAATACATAACCTTTAATAATTTTAACTTTCTAATCATCACGCTTCATGTGATACAAGTCTTGTGAGAGATGAACAAACAGACGGATGGACAGCGGAGTGTTAATAACACGGACCCATTTTACTCCTTTGGGTGCGGAACCCTAAGAAAGTTTTAGACAAAGAGGCGTAGGATGGTAACAAATTAATAAAAATATGAAAACAATAGGAATAAAAACCACTTTGAAATACTAATAATTAAGTACATTTAATTTCATTTATAAAAAATAAAAAAAATGGTGAATAATGTACGTATTAATAATATTAAATCTTGACTGGAAAACGTTTATGTAATCTTCGATTATATTTATCTTGATAGGATGCTGCAAATATAATAAAACAATTAGCAAACTTTATAACTACTTGGTGTGCGTGAGAGCTACGCTTGACACTTACCGAACATCATACTACTTTACTCGTATAAGTGTATGTGCAGTCAGAGTACGAACCTTCGTCAGTTTTCAAAATAATTCCTTTATCAAGTCATAACTCTTAGTACCCTTTAAAACTAAAACACTAAACATATACTGCATAAAAAATCAAACTTACATAGCTCTCTTTGCTAAATGTGACTTATAATGACATCGCAACGCAATATGTCAATCTCAATCGGTAAAGTAGATTATTGACCATACTGAGCACACGAAAATAGATCTTAAGGAAACGAACCTCTTCTTACCCTGAATGTATTTAGTGGTTAGCTACTGACAATTGGTAAATGTTTTTTTCCATGCGTTCTCTTTGATTTGACAATCTATATAATTTTACATAATAAAAGTAAAAAATATATAAGTTAGATTAGCAGTTCTTTTCAGGTTTGAAGATCGATTTTCAGCAATCAATAAACCTGTAATACTTCTATAATGTATTTATGAGCGAATTTAAAGTAAATTTGAAATTATGAGCGAGTGAAATAAAACGACGTAAAGAATCATCGACGCGAAATTGTGTAGTTATGAGAATAAAAATTATTGCTTGAAATATTAAAGTTTTTTATTTTTATTTATAACTCACGTCGCAAGAACATGTTTATTTATTCAGATCAGCGTTCTCCTATGACTTTATAATCTAGACTGTTAGTTTCATCGTACAGCGGAGTTGGTTACAAAAGTTCAACGTAGCGTAAACGTAGTACATTTTCAAGATAACTAGGTATCTAAGCCAGTGCTTTTAGTCGACTGTACAATGAAAATTTTCACAGCAATGAGCTCGTATTTATAACTGTTTTTAATTTAAAATATTGATAGCAATATTATGATTAAAACATTTTTGATTTGTCGTGCACTCAAATAAATTTATTAAGGTACAAGCAGTCTCAAATTAATTTGCATTTTGTTACGGCATTTCTAATAGCAGATTTTCATATTATACGTATGACCTAGGTCAGTGGCACCGGTACTTCTTAAACTTATTTAGGTTATTCGTACTTATAGTAAATTTTTATAGGATATTTATTCTGATTCTGATTCTGTCTTTTAAAAGTAAGAATATCAAAAGCAGTAAAGTGAAAAAAGCCGAAACGACTCACGGTCGGTGGTTTTTATTTGAAACCATTATCTCGGTTAATGCAAAAAATAATTGACTTTTCATATACTTAATTTGTTTTATATAGGTTTATATCGTGATCAGCGGTTAAGGAAAAGCTTAGTAAGGAAACCGGATGTAATTGTCCCACATGTGTATTCCAAAGTTTCTTAATAAGAGGAAAGGAGGCGTTAGCTCAACTGTATAAATATTTTGTTTTCCCTCAAAGTTAAGTTAATCCCTAATGTGAGTTTTACAAGCAATTAGTTCATCATGTTTGAAATTACGGAAAAACACTATGACTTTTTCGGACTTTTACATGGCGATTGGTAGATACCCGTTGGTAGGCACTACCCATGTACCACATGTTCTACTGTCGTGTACAAATATTTAGAACTGTTGTGCAGTAGAATTAAAAGTTAACAATTGAGTAGTTCGCAAGGTTGATGGCTCATTAGCGATATGACAAAATAGTAGTGGTGACAATAGTAGCACTTGTCACTGGGTGGCTAATTTGCTTGTCGGCTTACCTATGGGATAAAAAAAATTGAAATATTAGTTTAGAACAGAGGAACTTTATTTCATTTGTTTTTTTTAGATTCGTACAGTTTATCATTAAGCTTGTCTAAACTATATAATATAAAACGCTATAAAGTTTTCAAATCATACAAGCACTTTTTGTTTTAATTATTTCATTGATCAAAACATGAGTAAGCTAAAAAGAAACATAGTCTATTTGATTGTAATTAGGTTTGTAATTATCTAATTATTTCGGCGGACCGAATGAGATAAAATAAAACAAGTAAATAGGTAATCAGGAGTGACATAAAACGGGCGGTCTCCATTTACATTTTAATTTGTTAACAGATTTCCAGCGATGCTGTTACGAATATTTTTAAATATACTTAATGAAAATCGCAAATGAAAGAACAAATAAAAATTAATACAAATACATGATACATTATTTTTAATATACAATACAATAATGTAAATTTGAAATACCTGTAAATTTCCCACTGCTGGGCTAAGACCTCCTCTCCCTTTGAGGAGAAGGTTTGGAACATATTCCACCACGCTGTGCCAATGCGGGTTGGTGGAATACACATGTGGATTCTGCCACATGAAATTAGACATGCAGGTTTCCTCACTATGCTTTCCTTTACCGTCGAGCACAAGATGAATTGTAAACACAAATTAAGCACATGAATATTCAGTGTGTCGTTTGCCTGGGCTTGAACCCGCAATCATTTATTAAGGTGCACGCGTCTAACCACTGGGCCATCTCGACTCTCGGAGCAAAAACTTTATGTAAATCTTTACGATAATGATAGTCAATATTTGAAGATTAAATTGTGTAAAGAAATAGTGATTTACGCCTCTTTGCTTTTATGTTTTCAATATCCATCTCGGCTCCAATTTTCTTCTGTTTATTTTTTAATGAACAATTTTATGTTATCTAAAATTTTTGAATATAATATCCTAAAATATCTTTTAATTATGTATGCACGTAAATTAGTATTAAGTTAATTGCTTTTGTTCCTTCATTAACTAGGTGTATAATACATGTGTATAGATAATGGTTTTAGTGTTAGAATTCTACTAACAGCGTTCGCTCTTAATTGGACTTCATGATGCATGTGTGTATGAAACATGCTTCATGCAATCCAATTGTCCGATGTAAACTATGCAATTGGTTGAAATCAATGACTTAACTAGAACAGCTTCTCTTTGCTTACTATTTACTATCAACGGCATAAAGGGTTTTTTCAAACTTAAAATCAGATCATACCCACGTTATGTTGTATTCTACTGAGCATTCCAAATTCAAATGTAGCAACTTTCAGACATTTGATTCTTCCGTGATTTGCTGTGATGTGGATGAATTTGATTGATCAAACGTTTTGTTAATCATACTTAATAAATACAAATGCATATGCCCCGTTAATATTGCATATATTAACAATGCATATGGAACGAGTATCGCAAGTGAAAGTACTGTGTGGTTTTGGTATAGTCACATCCGTTTTGGAAATTTGATTTCAAAAGTCAAGAAGGATGAATTGAAAGCTTAAATAGAAACAGGCTTATCTCAACCGTACCGTATAAATTCACTGAACAACAACAAATTAATGTTGAAGCTTATGCTTTAACTTGTTCAATAGACACGCGAATGTATTTATCGAAAATTCTGACTCGATTTGTCACTTGTGACAAAATGTGAATGCTGTTCGGATAATTGGAAGCGTTCTTCACATCGATGTTACACGGTGACGCAGTCAAACCGGCAACAAGAGTTGCACTAATATCTCGCTTCACAGTTTTCACTTCACACGATATGACTTGTTGTTACGGAATACCAAATATTTTTCAATACAGGGTCGTGCGGAAGTGAGTTCAGATATGAAAACTGTTACTAAACGCACCGTAGCTTTTACAGAATCGCAATACAGGTCCGAATTGTCAGTTCAGTTAAAATAAGCTGCTTGTGAATGTGGTGGAGTTATTGCGGTTATTTATAACTGTTGAAATGACTACAGAGTGTATTCTGATGATGATACACTCTAATCATTATGAACAAATTCACTATCAAGCATCTTAGTCTACGCTATTTTTGCGACACCTAAGGTGCATCGATTATATAATAAAATAACGTGAAACATTCCTACTTCAATTTAAATCTTTTAATACTGCATTAATATGAATGTACTTATAAGTTACAAACGATAAAATTGAGGTTGTCGTCGGAGCCGGGAGTTATTTTAAAATGAGTTCGTCGAGATTCATTACGGATCATTATTAAAATTCCACCGTCGACTATACATCTTGTCTTATCCCTCAGTATACCGTCGAAAGGTGAATATTCTTCGTCTTAGAAATCCATTTAATTCTCTTCTAATATTGTTATAAATTGCAAGCGAAGTACTATAAAAAGATAATAAAAATATTATTATTAAATTCATTTCAAGATGTCTGTAATATAACTTTAATGTTATCTTTAAATTGAATAGTAACTATTTATTTGATGAGATGTTTTGAAGTATCTTTATTGTTTTTGTAAATACACATACACGTATCAAAGATACGATGAGCTTAATATTCTATGCGAGACTTACTGCAGTTTCATTTAAGGAGGCAAGTTATAAAGTTTCTATAACATTGTTAGGCTGAGACGATGGGGAGGCGGAATGAAAGCTGAGCGAGCTATAGACGACAAACTATCTCAAAATAAGTACCTGTATCTTGTTGTTTTTTTGTTTTTTATTAGCCTCAGATTGAAATCATAAGAGCTTACTTAACAAATTTGATATACTTCACGTAACATGTCAAAAAGGTTTTATTTTTTTAACATTATCTGAATGTTTATAATTGAACTTCAATTGATATAATAAGTTTATTTTTGCTCTTTCCATATATTATAGTTTAAATAGACTTATTAAATGTAAAAAGTAATCCTTGTATACGAATGTATTCACTAAATATTAAAAATTTGTTAAATTTTTAATTTTTAGTGAATACGTATTAATAATTGTAAAAGCAATAAATTATTCATTAAAATTAACTAAATACCAGAATTTAAAAATAAAATGTCGTAACAGCAGTAATTATTTAACGAACAGCTTTTGTTTTAATTGAATAAAATATTAAATGACCAATTTCTGTACAAGTATAAATTTATTTTGTGTATCTTGAAAATTGTTTTATCGATTTATAAATATCGGTCAGTTATTTAGATTTTTTAAGCTTATATGTATAAAAAAAAAACAGTTAACAAAAATGACAAAAATAATGATATTTAGAACCACAATCGAACGAGGTCAAATAATAAAAGCACAATTTTATACTACAATCGTATTTCAAACCGAATTAGAATAAACGTATTCGTTGTTATTTATTTCTGTAAAGTTCAGACTTTTCAAGACTCTCAACAAAATAGTCTTGCAAATGTTTTTAGTGTAACAGTATGCACTAGTCTTTACACTCGTCCTCAAGTATACTACGTGTTTAGTTTCTAAAGGATTCTTAAAGCGTCTTGACTGCACTTTGTAGTGAGAATGTGTCCGATACACAGCTCATAGAATAGACGGGATATATTACTTACGTGTTTTTTTCAGTATACATGTGTGTGTTCTTTTGGAGGTTATTTTTTTATTTTTTAAAACACTGTTTTGTGAAATTGCAGGAACGTGCTCCGTCGTTGTCGCGAAACAATTCATGACGTTTCGATGTTTCCGTACTTTTAAGTGATTAAATGTTTTATCGTTCACTTGCATTAATATATAACATGTAAAAATGTACGTTTATAGAATACGAAATTATATTGACTTGTAAATTATTACGATTGTTGTAATTGTAAACAGTGGAATATATGTCTTAATGAAATCTATTTGCTTAATAAAATTAAATGTTAATTAATAAATGTGATTGAATAACTTTTTTTAAAACCTTTACCAAACACAGTGTCGTAGCTATATCAATGCAGACGAGTCAGCGAAATACAAACATAAATTTTCTTTTATTTGTTTTGTTTTTCATAAAATATTTTCTCAAAAAAATTTATAACATCTGTTAGTTCTTATTCATCGTACAAATATTTTATTCATTAAAAATCATTTTTTTGTCAGCACACTTACTTTACACTTGCATCTCATAATAATTAATTATATAATTTTTTTATAGGATTCGTTATTCGTGTTGAAATGTTTATCTTACAAACATATTCGTTGTTCTATGTGAAGTTTATACGTTTTGTATATAAGGATAAGGATAAGATTTGTTAGTATCGCTTTAATTTACAGCGTCTAAATATTTAACAATAGTTAAACGCTGAAAAGTAACTTTGCATCAGTTTTGATGGAGGCTATTCATTGTTATTCTTTGATTAATTCTAAACCACAATTTTAGAGGTCCTAATAACATGTACCCTTTCATTACATCGTGTATTCAGTATCTGAATACGCTTCGTAACGAGTGCCTATTTTTAGTAGAAGAAAGCAGACTCGTCTAATTGAAACTGATCACCATAAAATGGATGTTTTTGCCCGAAAGTTAGTAATGGCTCGGCTGTGTAAGTTTTGTGACTGTGATTTCGAACTTTGAGTAATTATTCTAGATAGTTTATACGCTGAAATTCCATTTGTATTATAGAACGGGATGAGTTATTTTAGCTGAATTATGTAGTTTTTACATATGAAGTATTATTTAATTAGTTTTGAATTAGGAATATGTTGTCTAAAATATTTTAAATTTGATATAAAAAAAAAAAATGATTCCTTACAATTACAAAATTACAATTACCTTACAATGCTTTTAACTGGCTGCGGCAACATTTTTTTACCTTATTTCTATTCCTGCGTTACGGGGCGTTTAAACTCTCGAAAAAAAAACTATCATAATACCGGTACGGGGCTCATTAGACCCCACAACGTAAAAGAGACTAAAACGCGATGTGATGCGATGCTATGATGTGAGATATATGGTTAATACGGGTCACCCGTATTAACTAGGTACACCATAACATTCTGTTTTCAATAGGCATCATATAAATATATTTATCACTTTCCTAAATTTTTCCAATAGGCGTGCCAATAGCCGTCCGTACGACAGAGAAATCTGTTTTCCTTAGCCGCACTGCAAGAGAAACACATACGAGGCGCATTAGACCTCGTCCCGCATTGAACGTGTTAAACAACGAAATTGCCCTGCCATGAGTAATTTTAGTGTGAACAAGTTTGCGAACAATTCTAAAATATTTTTTCAAATTTGACACAAAAGGATCAGAGAATATTGACGCAATCTGTCAATTTGTCGACGTGACGTGTCGCGTCAGTGAACAAAAACAAACTGCGATCCGGTAGCGTGATACTAAATCTCCTAAATTCCAATGTTCCTGTAGTGTTATATAATAATCTAGGCACGCTATCTAAACTATTTTTTATTTTTTGAACACCTCGAAATTTTGTTGCAAATATTTATAAAACTATGAGAATGTTAATAGTAGCTTTAACTTATATCGGTGGGTACATGCGTTTTTTACCCTATACTTAGGCGAGTGATAAAATGGGTGAACCGTTGGAAGTGGTAATTTTCACACATCACAAAAAACATAGACAATTGTACTGTAAGAAATATTATTAATCTCTTAAATCGCCAATTCACCACCAACCTTGGGGACAAGATTATAGGACGCTTGTGCCTTTATTTACACTGGCTCACTTGCCTTACAAATTGGAACACAACAATACTAAGTATTGCTGTTTGGCGGTAGAAAATCTGATGGATGGATGGTACCTACCCAGAAGAGTTTGCACTAAGTTTTACCACGAACTAAATTTATCTCGGCATAGTATAATTATTTCATAACATGCTTGAAATGTTTCATTTATAATGTTAACATTTCCATATGATCACAGAGAATTAATATTAAACAACGGCTGCTTTTATACATCAAGACAATTATTACTTTCCTGAAAACATGTAGCATTAGACGGCGAATTATTTACAAAAGCGTTTTATTTCAATATTGACTTTCTTGTTCAGTTTCTTTGATCTTCGCTTCCATTTCTTTTATTACTTTTTACTTAAACGAAATTAAAACGTTTTTTACTTCATTTTACTTTTACGTAAAAAATTACATAAAATCTTCAATGATCATTACTTATGTGATTATGAATACTTAGTGAGCTGATTTGGGCCAGTGGTGGGCATTAATTTATCTTACGAAGAATTGCGGCATGAACTGCTGAATTTTCATATGGTTGCTCATTGGTAAGGAAAAATATCGTTAAGAAATGTTTCCAGATGTGCTTCAAGCATTAATCCACCTACAAAGGCAATCCTCGTTAGGATCAAACACTAGACTTTGCGATACTCTTAATTTTGTAACTTTTTTTTTGTAAGTACTTGTGTATAATCGACACCATAGGTACATGTTCGGACCATTTTGTGTTATCCTGGATTTAATTACCCTTTGTGATGTCTTATGAAGGATAAAGAGGATAATACCCTTTATTAATTATAAAAACAAAAAACAATCAGAAATTTAGAAATTTAAAATTCAGACGATTACATGGGACAGTGGTTTTTATGTGGAAACCATCCCAACCGGCGAGAATACTGGCAGCATATAAAACTTTATGACAAAAATTGAATAAATATTATTTATTTTCTATATATACCGAAGTCAGCTTCAAACGAATCGCGAACAGTAATCGGCTTATCGTTTTGGACTTAACTTTGTTAAATGCGATTTCTGTCATGTTTGTATTAAGAATATTTTTACCTCAAATCTGGCAGAGGTTCCATAAATCAGAACCTAAATTAAATCATCGTTATATATGTATGCAAGTTGATGGTACAATCCGCGTTGAAGCGCCCCACTCTTTTTTCTATACATGTGAGTTCTATTTCTAGCTCACTCACACTGAGTTAATTCACTAATAAAATCATAGTGTACTTGAAATATGCTCTACTACACACATCCGAAATTAAATAATGATGTTTTTTATTCCATGTACAATATTTTGTAGTATTATTTTCTGAGAAAATATATTTCCAAATACAAATATTTTTATTTATTATTTTAATGTAATACTTTAGCATTAAATATATATATATAAAAATAAATGTAATATATTTTTTTTTAATCCACGAAAGTAAAAAATATCAGATAATAACAGGAATCCTTATAGCGATCTAAAAATATGATTTTATTTTTAGTAAAATATTGAAAAAAAAAAGACATATTAATATGACTTTTCGCTTAATTCAGAAGTATTTGTCCAGTCAACCGCAGTTTATTTTAGTAAAAAAGAAAAACTTTATTAAAATATACGTGTGGGCTATTTTAAATAAATAAATTTTAAATTAAAAATAATTGCTTTCTTCAAGACTGTTATAATTGAAGCATATTAATAATATTCTCTTAATATTGCAACTGTGAAGTTCTTTCTATTTCATACAATGTAATCATTACTTTTAGTAAAATATAATATTTTATTTTACTAACAATCAAAGTTGTTTACAAAATATATAATTAATTTAATTTTGATTGTAAGATAAAGTACTAATTTTTATACAGTTCTCTTATTGAGTTAATCTGAAGTTGTTAAATATTTGCTTCAATGAAAATTAAACAATTAAACTCTAGAATGATTATATTAGAAAATTTTATAAGGGACAAACACCGCGCTCAATTCATGGCCATTTATAATGAACGACATTCTCGCAAGCGATTGAGACAAAAGGCGTCGCCGTCCATTTAACATGTCGCTTCCGACGGCGAAGGGCCCAATAATTGGATTCATTGCCAGAGCAGGAATTATTGCCACCATCCATTGCCATTCGACGTATTGACGACGACTTGCGAGATATTGGAATACTAATGTCTTCTACTTGTTCTATTAACGATTAACTATTGGCCGAATGTTCTGTTTAGGTATTATGATATTATATAAATATATATTATTTCCTCGTTCTAGTTGTTCAATTTATATGACGATCTCCGTAGTCGAGTGGTGTGTACATCGGTTTTCATGGGTGGTACCCATGAAAACCGGTCACTCCGAGGTCCCGGGTTCGATTCCCGGCCGAGTC
This sequence comes from Vanessa cardui, assembly GCF_905220365.1. Lineage (NCBI taxonomy): Eukaryota > Metazoa > Arthropoda > Insecta > Lepidoptera > Nymphalidae > Vanessa > Vanessa cardui. The sequence continues at coordinate 7,709,184 of NC_061135.1, forward strand.
AATGTAGATTATCATTAGTTTTCCATGTTGTCTTTGGTCTGGGTGTTTTACTTCTGATTATCCATAACACAAGTTCTTTAGCTACTTACATTGGGATCAGAGTAAGATATGTGATGTTGTCTCATATTTATTATTTATTATTATTATGTTATATTCACATTTAATCTACGAATACTTTCATTTATGAGCGATGTATGCGGATTTATAATGTAAACTATTTGAGTGACTCATTTCATCCCGCTATCGTCGGGGTGAAATGAGTTTTATCATCGATCAATAAACTAAAACTCTCTCTCTGTATATACGCCATATTAAACACCATTGTACCATAGCAATTAAACCACCGTGACTGTATAACTTTTGAGTTATCGCACTATTATTATACAATATTTTAATGCTTCATCAATACCGAAAGTTTATAAGTAAGAAAATATACTTACAAATTTTTTTTTTGTTTTAATTTTTAATATTTATAAAATTGTAAATAACATTTCAGCAAACCTTAAAGTTGTACGAGAACACACGTAGTGTATACGTACGATCTATTTAAGGTCAATTTCAAATTTCAAGCAAAACGATACGTAAATGAATACGAGTGTGATTTGAATATTAATACATCCATGACTTACCCCATTTTTCCCCTCGGATTTGTTTTTAAATTTGAGTCATTATCTTTTTCAGTGAAAAACGACCGTTATGTTTATTGATTTTTTCTTTTCACTCGAACACAAGTGACATTGAAAATTTTTGAATTTAGAAACATTGAAATTTAACATTCCTTGTGAACGAGTATTAGCTATTAATATTATAAATGAGAAAGTAACTCTTTCTGTCTGTCGCTTTTCCACGACCAAATCGCTGAAACGAATTTTATGAAATTTAGTATAAAGCAAACTTAATTAAAGTTTTCAAGAAAGGACATAGGCTACTTAACACATACAACCAATGCCCTAACGCGAACGAAGCCGCGGGCGACTACTAGTCTAAAATATAAGAACACTTTTCAGGTAGACATGGATTACACACGGTGCTACTCGCCAGTTCTGTTACCTGAACTTGGCTGAGACGCTACCGCGTGTCTAGATACTTCAAGAGGATATTATCTTTATTATTTATTGGTACATAAAATGTAAATAAATATATTTATTAAGCTCAGCAAAATGGGCAGGCTAGCTTGCAATATATAAAATCATATATGATTACATCGTGAAAGTTTTGAGTTTACAATTCATTCAAATTGTTGCTATTTCGTTTTCTTAGAAATTGAATTTCAAATTACGTTTGTTATTTGAATTGAATTTAGTTTTGCTTCACGTGGGCGATGTTAACGATATTATCAAATTATATGAAATTGTAATATAAGATTGGCATAATACAGAATATTGTGTTAATTACTTTCGAGATATGTCTAATTATGAGAAATTATTAGAATTGAAAGCTAATCAAATTAATTAGTTGTTTATTATTTTATAAACGCTGATAGTATCTCATATATCTGCTAAATTTGTAGTCTATTTAGATAAATGGTTCGAGATATTCGCTTAAATACGTAGCAAACGTTGACTTCAGATGACTGATCTGCATTTTTACATTTTTTAGTTTTAATATGGATTATGTAACCACTCGTATTTTCAACCATATATTATAGCATTCAGGCTCTCTTAAATAGCATAAGCAGTAACAATTGGACTGTTGTATTACATTCCGTCAAGTGGTCGAAATATTCATTATTTAAATTTCGAGGAAAATATTCATCACTTTAGTTTATAATATTATGCAGTTTTCTGAATTGTTTCTAGCTCAGTGGCTCGTTGCCTGTAACTGTACCCTGCTCTTTCATTATATAAGCAGCATGTACCAAAAAAAGTTAAACGTTGTTATTTTTATAAATATATGTCTATTGGGTTTGAGTCATGAAATGGGATGGCGGATATGACGCATTCGGATAAAACAGACTCGTACACAAATAAGTACGAAACTTTCCGAATGCTTTCGGAGCGGTAAAGTTAACATTAAGCGGAATATAAAATGTGTTTTACGCTAAATACATTAAAAGTATATTCGATTAAAATACATTAAAACAAACAGTGGATTCCAAACAGTGAAAACGAATTGTAAATGAGATCTAACGTTATTACGAATTCTACAACTGACTTCACGTCACCGAGGTCAACATTCAGAAGCTTTTTAAATAATAAAGAATGTGAATTAAGAAATACTTGCAGCATTGTTTAAAAAACTGTAATTCACTGGGTATGGTATATATTCATATACTTTTGTTCTGCATTGTAATGGCAGTGATAATATAATTCTGTGAATTATCAGTTGTGACATAAGTACTATCTTCGATAGTGGATTTGAAAACAGTAGGTATAAATGATTGAAAGTTCAGATCTAATTTTAAAATTCTGTATTAAAAATATTTTAAAACTGTCGATCAAATGATCGTAATTGTTACAAAATGCGAACTTAATGTTCGAATTATTCTCCATCAGTAAAACTGTCAACTGACTTTTGACTGACAGAAGTATACGATTACGATATGTATACGTTATGTTTAATTGATATATATGTATTTATAGTAAATGAATTGCATATATAAGTATTCGAAACCAAAATTAGACATATCGGGATTAATGAACAGGGATTTGAAAGTTTTGTATAATTATTATTCAACATTATAAATTTAGAATTTTTAAATGTTAATGTAATTCGTGAAGACTCAGTTATTTTAAATGAAATTCTACCAATATCTGCTAGTTTGTGTACATCGTTGAAACATTAGTAGATATTAATATATTTGAACGACTATATATACGAACCTTTTAACAATATATTTTAAAAATGTTAAATTAATTTCAAATATATTTTTTAAGAGCTATGTTGGGCTTTAGTTTTTAATCAAATAGAGTCTTGATAATATATTGTCATTGTGAAATTTATGACAAATAAATAATTGACCTTATATCAAACGCAAAAATTGTTTACTGTGAGATAAAGTTTTTATATCAAAAGTAAATAAATGTTTACAAACGTTTGATATTGTTATGTCATAAATGTTGAATTTAAATATGTCAACTATGTAATAACTTTGGTAATGAGCAGAACTGCCCGTAATAACATTAACACGCTTCATATATTAATTATTACTTCTGATTAACCAAAACGAGTGACTAAGGAATTTTGCAAGCATAACAAAAAAAAAAAAAACGATAGCGAAAAATAGGATATTTAGAAAGTACTACAATATAGTATTAGTGACTCGACATAAGTTACTAGCCATTTGTTAGTTTATATTGTGTGTTGATTCATTATATTATTTATTAATAAGCACTATATTTTATCCAACGTGATAAAATCATGCACCATGAATCCAATATACTTTCAAATATCTGACTTCGCGTTATATTCGAATATACTTCGGGCATTTTCAGAATCAAAGTCGCAATCACAGTGTCGGCTACGGAATGAAAGTGGGAATTCTTTGCTGGGACATATGTCCCAAATATGTGCGGCATGGAAATCGAGAAAAACCAATAGAGAAGCAAGCTCAATTCAATGTTTTTTAAATCTGTAAAGCTACATATATGGATATCGTATTTTTTAAAAAAATAAATAATGAAAATATATTATGTCGTTATTTGATTAAAAATATAATTTAATGAGATTTAACTAACCAATACTGTCTAAGATCCCACAGATTAGAAAAAATATCCTATAATAAATAACTTATGATATATAAAATCAATTAGTACGACATGTTCGAAATAGTTTAAATTATTATTATAAGTATAAGCCTCGAAGTATTCAAATAAAAGGAGCATACATTTAAAAAAAAAAAATAATAAATTTTCCTAAGCCGAAAATGGCTGTGCTCGTAATTCTGTAAAATTACATCAAAAATAGGGTAATGAATACTCATTTTTGCGTTTAATATGTGCCTTATAATTCGAATAAATGACACAGCTTAAGAACTTTTGCGCTTCGAATTTCCTCGAAACAAAAGTATTACATTTTTCGGCTCACAAATATAAAATTGTAGAAACGATGAAGAAACAAGGCGAAAATTTCTCATCTCTTCCACAACATTACCAGTTTACATCGAAATGTTGCCATCATACTGTGTAAAACAAAAATATCTTTGTTAAAGTTGAATGTCTTGTTCTGTTTTCTTATTACAATGAGTCTATGCTGTTTGTTATTGGTATATTAAATTGAAGGATTCGAATCTTGTTCGTTGTGCGTATTGTAAGCTAAGTAGCAACAGATTTTAGTAGACTCAAAAGCAATTATGATAATAATAGACTGAAGATATATTGTTTCAATTTTATTTGGTTGAGCTTATTGAGTTGAGGTTAAGCTTTGTTCACTAATCACTCAGAATATTATACTCTAATGCCAAACAGCAATAATTTATATTGACAAACGTGGTCCGGTTTGAAAAAAAAATCATATTAAGAGTCTTGTATACCCACCAGATTGTAATATATTGTAAGTTTGAAGACGGGTAGAAGGATAGTTTCTAGATTTTTATGTACATAATTTGTGTTTATAAATAATCTTCTATTGACGATGATCAAAACATCAGGGAAAAGGATACATCTATGTGTCAAATCTGACGTCACAACGGTCATTGAATTTGCGAGCTAGAAAAGATCTTCATAAAAGGAGAGGAGACCTAAATGGACCACAATTTAAAAGCTGCTACATTAAGTGGTGTATGTGTGATTCTGATTGATGTTTTCTTTATATTTTATTACATAAATGTCGTTGCGTAAATTCAAATACAGTTAAATTAAGTGACTTAAGGTTTATAATTTGAAAACAAAGATCGTGTGTACTAATTCATCTTTATTATTTTTTAACATTTCAATTACGTGAAAAATGCTCATTCCATAGAAAAACTTCGACAAATTTAAGAGAAAACAAAGGCGTCGAATCATAATAACGCTGACACAATTGGTCATAAAGCGAAATTTTCCCGGTTCAGTGGACGAGTTGCCGTGGACATCAGTGGCACTGACTTTACTGCTCATAGTCCCCAATTCGGAATACTGAAGAATATGTTTTATACAATTTCTACAATCCCTTAAAAATTGCATATAAAACAAACATAAATTATCATTGTTTGCATGAAGATTTTAATTAATGATACTGATTCAATTACAATATGTTATAATAATGTAATAATTGTAAGTAATATAATAATGTAATAATATGAAATCCATATTATTAAATGGGTGCACGATCCATTTGTAATATTTAACTGAAAAAACTACTATCTTTTTTTTTATAAAAAATATCACGAAGGATTTTTTTTGTGCATAAAAATATATTTATCATATATCTTAGAATACCTAACTAAAAATTAATACTTTCTGTCAGACAATCTGTAGCTTGCTGAAAATGTACGAAAGTGATCCTATAAGGGTTTTGTTTCTTCGTGTGATACACATAACCTAAGAAACATATACGATGCTATTATTGTTTTAACCGTACATATCAATAAAGATTTTCATTGAAAAACTTTGATGATAACTTACATGTTTGTTATTTTGAACCAACATGCATGATGATATTGAAAACTTTTAGTTCATCAAACAATTATAATTAGCGGTGAAAGCGTTTCAATAAATTAAGTTGTATATTAAAGTTCAATGTTCGCGTAATAATATTTACAATGAATACACGAGCACAGGCAATTGAATTACTTTATACCAATTTATCATAAATAGAATAGAGAGACAATCCTAAGATTTTGCCCACATTTGCGGAATATAAAAAAATGACCACGCTTCATATGTAAATTGCTAGATTAAAATACGGAATTAGGGGATTCAAATGTATATCCCTACAATTACTTCGAAAAAAATACATGTAGAATCACAAAGTGCTATTCTATTTAAGGAGTGGTCTGACAATATAGGCGTCCGGTAATACTCGTTTGTACGCTCGAGTGCCTGTATTGAAAAATGGTACCCATATTCAGCAATAAGGGGCCCGGTCGCGGTGGATGAGATGGTACATCTATGCAGCTGTAACTGGCGTGGGCGCGTGGGACGAGCGATTCTTTCTGTAAATCTGTTGAGCGCCGCCGTGATGTTGAGTTCCAAGCAGGAGTCGCCCGTTCTAAGAACGCGAATTACAGTGGACGCTTTATAGTAAGGTCATTAAAAGATTTATCAGTTGTATTATTTGGATTTTTAAGAGCATTTGAGTAAATTAACTTCTCTATCTATAGATTAGTATACTAATTTTGTTATGGTGAATTCCAGGTTTTGTTTGAAATCAGTTTCACTTTGAATGCTCGATATATTGGCTAATATTTCAACAACAACAACAACAACAACAACAACAACAGCCTATAAATTCCCACTTCTGGGCTAAAGGCGTCCTCTCCCTTAGAGGAGAAGGTTTGGAACATGCAGGTTTCCTCACGATGTTTTCCTTCACCGCCGAGTACCAGATGAATTATAAAGACAAATTAAGCACATGAATCAGCGGTGCCTGCCTGGGTTTGAACCCGTAATCATCGGTTAAGATGCACGCGTTCTAACCACTGGGCCATGTCGACTCTTTCATTATTCATTGCTAATATTTCGTTGGATGTAAAATAGAACTAAATTCAGATCGGGTTTATTTTAGTATTTAGAGAACGCCTTAATCCTAAAGAAGTTCAAATTACCTTTATTTTAAACAAAAATGAAATCTAAATCATACATGATAATTTTGAAAGTATCTCACAGTTTTAATTGGGTCATACAATATTTTACAAAAATCATTACTTTTTTGTATACGAAGTGAAGTTTTAGAGTTATTCTGAACAGCCATAATACTAAAATAGGGTAATTTTTCTACATAAAAAAAACTAAAAACGAGTGAGTACCTTACCGTTATCACATAAGATGTGTTATGTATCACTTCTCAGTTTCCTCATCGTTATTAAACAATGTAATATCTTCTCGGAAAATTGGTTGTTTCCAATCTGACAGTCAATTGAAGCACCCCGTGCGTTCATTGGTTAAATCAAGAAGCACTCTTCTCCGGCTTACTGGTAAACACTTTAAATCCTTTTCAAAGTAACTACCGCATATTGCAGAAAATAAACGGAATTTTATTAATACAACGAAAAATTTAAATACAAATTTCACCAATAAGTAAACATTTACATAGAATATGTATTCCAGTATTATAACATATGTATATGCGTTAAAATAATATTAAGGAGTAATTAAGACATATCATGTTGTAAGTATATTACTGTAGTACGGCAACAACTAATTACAAAATCAATAGTGAAAACTATTATTTATTAAAGAAGCGGAACCGTCTTCTGTAGACTGATTGTAAATGTTTAAATCCATTAGCAGTTCGTTGGCGCTTAAGCTCTTTTCGTAATGACAAATCTTTGTTAATTAATTAATAAACTGTTTCTTCGCTTTATTTAGATTTAAGACGAGATAAACATTACTAATGAAAAAATGTGTTTTAATTATACAATTAGTTTTCTTGTTTCTATATAACTAATAGATGTCGAAAAATCATTGGAGAATGAATATTATCGAAGTATATTATTTTAACTCGAAAATTATTATAAATAAATTATATTAGCTACGAGAATATTTTAGAAACAGGGACTTGGAGATGGATTTATTAATTATTCCCTAATTCCTCAAGATGGAATGTCCCTGGACGATATTACGCAATAAATATTCATGTTAGGAGATCCTCGAATTTTCGTTACGGATAGATAGAAAATTCGATTAAGTAGGTAATAAATATAACCAAAGATAACAAATTCAGAATGAATTGTATGTATTTATTAAAATTTATTATTTAAAATATATAATTCAATATTCTGCCTTTTATTTGTCGTGAACCTTGATCAAAATTAATTTTTCGCACATAACTAACATTTCACAAAACTAAAATGAATTTCATTCACAATTTTGTAACAATTATATTTTTACGTAGAGATTAGAAAGTATATTTATTATATATATATATACAAAGTCTGGAACCCAAGTTTGAGACATTTAAAAAAAAGTAAGTGTAATCATATTAGAAAGCTTATTAAAATGGAAATAAGTTTATAATAGTACCTAGTAGATGTTAGTAGATGTTTCAAATATAAGGCAAATTTTTCTTTATAACTAATCTTTCTATCGAATTCGTTAAAAAAAGTCTTTTTATGTCAAAGGTGGCCAACGAGTAGGAGGCTTGAGCAACTTGATGGAAAGTGACTACGACCGCCCAGAAATATCAACACCAGGATGCTTCAGATACGCTGCCAGCCCTTAAGGAATGAGGACTTTTCTTGAAGATTCTCAAGTCATATCGGTTTGGAAAACCCACCGGCGAAAGCTGGTTCCACACAGTGGTTATGCGAGGCAGATATAGTCTTAAAAATCGTACTATTGTAGATATTCGGATATCAAGGTGGTGAGGGTGAAATGAATAAACAAATACAAGAAATTCACTAGACGAAAGTTTACTGTACCTACTGATTTCAGACGGTCAAAGCCAGACTTGTTGACCGTCTGGGAACCGCCATGGCTACATTTTAACGTTAAACATAAAAACTTGTGCAGCTCACAGTATAATTACATATTTATTTATCCAGAATAAACAGTCAAGACTGTATGATATAATGATGATTTTTGATAAATATGAGGCAATCCGGGTAATATATAAATATTACCCGGATTTGACTTGATTTATTCAATTTACCATTTTCAAAATTTAAAAAGATTATTAAGACAAAATAAATTAATAAATCATATTATTCATTGGAAGAGTACTTTTTTAGAAAGAAACGCCTGGAGTTAGGGCTCGGGGTCCATCATAGGCGCTAATTACTGTAAATAACAGCATCGTAAATCTGTTTATTTGAATAGAGCAACTATGCGTGTTTGTTGCCTTTTCTTCTGGCTAGAAGCTGCTTTCCGAAACAGTGGTAGTACCTATTTAATTATTGACGATTTAAAAACGCTTAAATAAAATTGATTCGATTTCAATAACCTATTTTTTGTTTGTTATCAATTTTGTGTTTAGTTTTTTGTGTTTATATTTTTTGTTGGCTTCTTAGTATGCGTGGGTCCTATAGCATTAAGTTCCAAGCGGAACGAGCTTTACGGAACGGATATTTCAGAAAAGGGTCATTTATGGACTGCTTTGAAAGAGGTGAGAATTACCACAACGAGACCAATTTGCCAATCTGCCTATTCTAAATAAATATAGTCTAAGTTCGTTACGTAACTATATATCCAGTTATAAAACGTTATGTAAATGGTGTATGACCAATAGAAATCCATTTTGAGCGGGAATGCGCGGTTGCCATTGTTGAAGCCTGATATAGCTGCCACTGCCCCTGACGGGCGTCACGTTCACAGTTCGCTAACGGGGAAATGAGAGACTACGATTAAATTCTGCACTAAACAACTCAGGACCTCGGGATCTGTACGCTGATTGGCTAGCTAATAAAACCAAGGGGATGATAAACTATAACGTAACTGCCATAAGTAAGTAATAATCTTTATGTTATTATCAGTCGAGCAAAATAAAATACGTATTTAATTTATGCACTTATTCTTATTTATATAATATTTGCATTTTATAAAAACATTGGGAACAAAACTCAATAAAATATTACACTTAATCTGAATTAAAAGTAATGTTAGTTTGACCAACTGTTATTATGCCTAGGATTTTTCGATTGAGATTTGTTGGGTAGCGAAAAAAAAAACGTAATACATTAAAATATATGTAATATTCATTTAAATAATACTTTACGAAGATGTTCAAGATGAAAGATGGGACGAATAAATTTACTAAATATTATTTACATAAGCTTAATTAATTTATTTGCCAAGAATAACGAAGTAGTAATTAAACGATTTTAATAACTATTGTACATAATAACTAGAAAGACATATAGAGTTTATTCTATGTATATGGATTAAGGGCCCATAGCCCAAGCAAATTAAACCCTTCAGTGGAAATCAAGACGATTCAATGAATATAAATTGTTTTATCTTACAAAGGAAGGATTGGAGTAAATAGCATTATCTTTTCCCTCGGGTTCTTTAGTTCTGTGTGAAAACGCTAGTTGTATTTTGTGTAAATTTATTCTATAGGCATGCGATATCATAAACCGAGAACGAAGCTCAAGTAACTTTGTGTATGACAAAATATTAATCGTCGTTTACTTACAGTGTGGTTCGAAATTCAAAATTTACTTAATTCAAGTAAATTGTTGGGAATACTTTTTTAATCGTCGTTTAACAATACTTTTAAATTTTTATTTAGAACACCGCATCATACATTTCGCAATTGGTGACGCATGAGTGGCAAATGGACCACCCAATGCTCTTAGTTTTATATTTCTAACAGCGCTGATGTCTATGGGTTGCGGTGAACACTTATCATTACCTACCTATACTGTAAAAGCCACCACTACTAGTAATGTAGATTCTTCCAATAATAATCCGTCTCTGATGTGTACACAACTACACTTTTGGTGGTAGGGCTTTGTGCAAGCCCGTCTTTGTGGTACCTACACCACCCACTCATCAGTTATTCTATCGCCAAACAACTCCAGTACTCAGTATTTTTGTATTCCGGTTTAAAGGGTGAGTGAGCCAGTGTAACTACAGCCACAAGGGTCATAATATCTTAGTTCCCAAGATTAGTGGCGCATTGACGATTTAAAGAATAGTTAATATTTCTTACAGCGTCATTGTCTTTGGGTAATGGTGACCACTTACCATCAGGTGGCCCATATGCTTGCCCGCCAACCTATACCATAAAAAAAAAACAAACGAGATGTAAATTTTATAAGCGTGAGGCACAAGAGTTTTACATTTTCAGTCGTTGTAATATTTATTAAATACTACTTATACTGACTTCCCTTGTGATTTTTTTATACATTTTAATTGTAATAAATACATTTGATATTATAATGATTCGGATTTTCTACGAATCGGATTAAAAAACAAAATGAACAGTGTTTGTTATACAAATTTAATTAACTAAAATATTAATCTTTTAAACTAATAATTTTATGTGAAAATAAACACATGAGTATATTTAGTAATTATTAATAATAATCTAGGTAGGGTGGTCACTAAAGTTGTAGTCTATAAAGCCATGTAAATGCAACATGCATAAAATTTGCATACATAAAGATGTCGACGAGGACACTCATTTTGTAATACGATTTGGTTCCTACATTTAATATTATTTAATATGCATATGTATGTGTTTAGAACCTTGTCGACTTTAACTAGATTACCGACTGAACTTGGACATATTTTAATTATATTTTATAATAAGTTTTTCTTGAAGATTTTTTGTAGTAATATTTTCATGATATATACCTAGCGTACTAATGAAACAGATTTAAGTCAAATGATGCTATTATTTGTAAACGAAAATAGTAATATCCTTTTGAGAAATTACAAATATTTTTATTTTACTTTCTACTTTAAACTTTGTATTAGTGGCCGATACGAAAATAGTCCAAGGGTCAGGATTGTCTTTTGGGTCGCTTGTTAGGTCCAATAGCGTTGACAAAATAAATATATCACGCCATGTTTGAATTATTGGAAATATAAGTTTTAAATTTAATCTTAATATAGTATAAGGTAGTAGTAGTTAATGATTTAATCATAAGTTATAGTGATACTATAAACGAAAGGAAAATAAGCACATGTTCCAATTAATAATGTTGATTATGAGCAATGAAAAAAATAACACATTTAATTAACATTTTGTTAATCACAAATCTTTATTAATATTAAAAATGTCTGTCGGTCGCTCTTTCACGACCGAACCATTCATGAAATTTACTATGAAGCAAATTTGAACTCCAAGAAAGGACTTAGACTACTTTTTACCTAACACATGACAACCTACACTCTAAAACGCGGTCAAAGATGCGGACGAATACTAGTCTTATAATAGCTATGACATGCAGAGGGTTGGTAAAGCAGATTTTAATAAATTTAATATTAAATGGAAAGTTCGTGATATGTCATTCTAAAATGTTCATGAATTTACATATATTTCAAGGGTATCACTGGTTTCCGGTACATTAGAATAGATCCGTCTCATCTCAACTCATGGCTGTCATAAGGGTCGAATAGGGTTTCTTGAGTTAAGTGCACCCATTAAAACCATCAGCACTTAGTGCCTCAACAATCCCTACGGTGGCGGGAAACAAACCTACTACGAGGGTTGGCGTCAATTAAATCGTAAATACCAATTTTTTTTCGTCTCATAGAAACGTACCTCAGACGTCAGTGAATAGGGCAAGTGAATAATGATTGTTATGATGATGAGCTGTTATCTCTAATTTTAACGGGATTTATTAATTACAGTAATAATTAAGATGACAATATTTTTGAATAAGGCGAACTTATTTTTTAAATAATTTTACATTTGAATTATTTTATTTGAACCGTTTGAAGATTAAATACTATTTTGAATGCATACGTATGACGGGATTTATTAATCACAGTAATAATTAAAATGACAATATTTTTGAATAAGACGAAATTATTTTTTAAATAATTTTAAATTTGAACTATTTTATTTGAACCGTTTTAAGATTAAATACGATTTTGAATGCAAACGTATGACGTGTGGTAGGTATTAGTAACAAGTGACTGGGCACTATGTGAGTTCTAGTTTTAAATGTATTTTGTGAAACATTTTGTATATTTCATTCCGACTCGTAGGTTAAAACCTTTTTATTTCTTTTTACTATCGTTACATGATAAATACAATAAAATAATAGTTTTTTTACATGTGTGTAGTTTTGTCTTAAAAAAAACCTGCCAAATAATTTATGAAGACAAATGAAATTTGAAACATCGAAGTGCTGTTTTGTTATATGTTTGCTCTCATTCAAATCTACTCAAAGCAGCACTTCTTTTGATTGAAAATGAACGAATGAACTAAAAAATGGAAACGTTCAGCACGTTCGTAAAACGAACTGACTGAATATCGTGGTAGTAGAATATTCAATGATTTTAGGATTCAATATATTTTATTTATGCGATCCCAGCTTTACATATACAGGCGAGGAGGCGTTAAAATTCAACGAACTAGTATCAAGATTTTTTATCGTACTAGAGCATTTTGTTTTTACTTGTACTAGGTCATCTGTCCTTTGTTGCATCTTTTGTAGAGGAAGTTAGGTCATGTAGGGTATACCTACTAGCTATCCGTTCCGCCTCTGTGTGAGTGCAGTTAAAAGTGTATGATAGGTTATACAAAAATTGTTTTATTAATAATATTATTCTTCGTGATAGTGATAAGTTAACAAAATTATTGTTGTACAATTAAGTTCTCCGTCTAGCACTATTCTACACATTATGCCTATTTATAATAGAATATACTCAGGCATCCTCCGTACGTTCCATGTTATACTTATACAATTACTAGCTGACCCGGCAAACTTTGTACTGCCATAATCGAAATGCTTAAATTGGTCCAAATGTGATGTGCATAGAAACCATTGCACGCAGCGACACTGGTGATCTGAACTGCAACAATAAATAACTGATTCTTACATTAAAAACGACACTCAATGATTTTTTCTATATTTTCAATGACACAGGAATCATGAGGTTGGGTGATAAATTGCCATGTCGCTATGATTAAATCCTGACAACTTAAAGTTTGCAAAACCATTTAGTGTAAACTGGCTATACCATAAGCTTTAATTTGATACACATTTACAATAAAATCTATATAATATCACTAAATACAACACAGGTAAAATATAGGTGGTCAAGCTTTATTACGGTGATGTTGCTTATAATATTTTAAAAATATTGTACACTTTATATTGCTCAAAAATAGTCACGTCACAACAATTAGATTCTTACAAAACAAAGTTTGTCTAAAATACTGGCTATTTAAAAGTTTTCAATTTGATATTGACACACACACAGTAACGATACACTCTGTTAATCAATTTAAAGCTCTCTGATAAACTACATTTTTTTGGTTTGTGTTGTGGTGCGTAAATAAAAAAAGATGAAGATGAGGCCAGGCGCACGGGAAATTGTAGACGTTTAAAATCGAATGGTAAATCCGTTAGAATCATCGGTATACGCGGGATCAAGACACTCTCTCCTTTGTTTTTACCCTTTATGATTGTTGTCTCAATGACGTTTTTCATTATCTTTTTCACAGCCAGTCTTGTTCCGTTGCACAGTCAAGGTTGATTAATGTTATGCAGCATGAGGATAACTGATCCTACTTTTAACTGCAAATTATGAGGAGGTCCAAGCAATTTCAGTGAATTTAAAAACTCCGTGGGATAGTTGACTACGTTATTCTGGTTTATAACGGTGGCCACTGCTTTGAAAGAAACCTGTCCCGGAAGAAAATTTTGAATGGTCGCATTGAGATCATCAACATCTTTATTGATCATCAACATCTTTTTTTTCGCCGCCAAAATTGCTCGTTCACCCAGCTAATTACGGTGATTGGACTGTTCCGCTATATCTGGAAAAAAACCCGCTGAATAAGCTTCTCTGATGAGTTTGTGATGTGACAGAAATCTGTAGATATTGTGATGAATCCGGTCGAGGTATCCACTGCGACTTTACCATTTCCATTAGTTGTTAAATGGAGTGTCTTTACGTGCCGCCACAATTTTGATTTTAGGGATTCGTTTAGTTCATCAGCAACAGTTGATCGGGAAATAACTGGAAGAGTCTGACGAAACTCACCTGATAACAGAATCATGGCCCCACCAAAATAGGATCTTAGCCATTGCGCTACCTATGTCGCCATAAATAAATAAAAATAAAAATAAATGATAAGAATTAATTGGTAGACAGTAAACAACTGAAGTTAGATAAAATTAAGGTTCCTTTTTGTACCTCCTGTGAATTAATATGTAGTTATAAAGATATAACTATTCTTTCAATTTGATTTCTGAATACCGGGGTCAACATCCAATATTTGACAAAGTTTGGATTACCCACGTTACAAAAACATGATTATGGCGTTTATAATTACATCAATACCGAACCCTGATACTTGATATTTATGGAGCTCTAAAGATCGATGTTAATTGATAACATCAGTGTTTTTTGCGACTGGAAGAAATGAGAAATAGATGTAACGAACTCATATGTAGCTCACCGCATGGACCATGTCACATATTTTTAACGTCAATGCGAAATCCTGGATCATGTGTTTGATCAAAGTGGTGGATGAATGTACTCATTATTAATTAATACTTACTTTTAAATTGACAGCACAATTCCCCGTCTAAAAAATCTTCATTAACAAAATGACCCGCCATTAATTGAATTCATTTGTTACAAAAAATGTTATAAATAAAGAACTACTAAACCAATTTTGTTCAAACTTCACATAAACTATCTACTAAATAGTCCGAACAAACCCTGAAAATTTGTTTTGGATAGGTGAGCCCGTTCTTGAGTTATAAAGTGACATCGAAAAATACCACTTATTTTTATATATATAGATTCGAAAAATAGATGTACCGATGTTTTAAATAATGCAAAATCAATTTTAAAACATCAATGTTTTAATGTACAGCAACAGCAACAGAACAGCAATTCATTTTTATATATATAGATTAAAATATATTTCGAGGCATAATTTTCATTTATAATTTTTTCCACCGATTATGAAAATCGCTTGATTTTTTTGGAAGACTTTTAATTAGTTGAGGCGAAATTGATTCTTCTATAATCTAGATATAATCTGTATTTATACAGAAAACATTGTTGTTCTATATTGGCGTCACTTAAAAAATTGCTTAAAGAGTATTAATAAATTGCTTAAATAGTATTATTTACATCAAGGGCATAGTTATATACAAATGAAAAATAATTAAATTTAGAAAACGGTACTGTCATTGGTACCCAATACTTATGTAAAATTCCAAATTACCCCTCGGACCTTCGTCTGAAAATGGGTGAAAATTGAATTGCAATATTCTGTTAAATGTACTGTAACATACAGGTCAAGTTAATAAAATCGTTTATTGAGGGATAAACTGTTGATGAAATAAAAACGTTCGTTCTTTCTTCTCTCAACCAACGTACATCTGACACGGCTGTTTATTTTATACAATATAATTTATTTAAGATAATTCTGAGTAATACTTAATGAATAAAATAAATGAATAATAATAATAAGTGAATTCGTAATAACTTATTTTAGTGAGATAAATCTTAATAATTTCCCAGCATAACTTATACTTTTATATCTGAGTTATACATTTATTTTATAATTATGGCATAAAAGTATTCTAAGTATCATTGTAAAATACTTATGTCAACTATATATACTTAAACCACTGAACAGAGTTCGTCATTAATTTATAAGATCATGTTGGCAGATACAAAGGAACAATACGTTTAGTTTTTGACAAAGGAAGGCGCCATACAGCGACACAATGTAGTTGTACATGTATATATGCCTTTATAAGGAACTACAAGTCATGCATTTGCAGCGTTACTTTTAAATTTACAATTCAACTTTAAAAATATTAGCATTGAAAATTAATTCAGTATGTACATTCAGTATGTTATATTATGTGTATTTAGACGTACTATACAAACGACCAAAACATTCAAAATAATAATGAATCATTATAGTCTTATCGTTATCTATAATTTTGCATGTAACACGCTCAAGTGTAGCGCAAGAAACTCATCGACGTATTTGAAGAGCTGATGAAGTTTGTTAGAGCCGCCTTGCGGCTGCAAATGGCGATAAGTTTGCTAAAGCGTGTAATTATTGTGTGTTTAGTATGCTCACGAGGAAGTTACACGGAGCGTACCGCATGTTGGAAGTACGTTGATGAATTTGTATCAATTTTCTCACATAATGCACAATTTATGAAAATTTTATTATGATTACCCTTTGTAATAAAATTATAAAAAAATCGTTTTATCTGCGCCGATCCAGTCGTTATTAAAACTATAATTATGTAGTTTTTATAGTGTTATCATAAATAAATTTGACTTAAAATAATTTATAAATAATATACTAGAAAAGAATTACATTGTGTACTGACCAATTTCAACAAATAAATCTATGAAAATGGGCGCCGTGTCGTGGTTTTTGCAAAATATGTCTAGTTTTACTCTAATTTATTTCTTAAAAGACATATTATTGTAAGCATTAAAGATGCTATGCTTTATCAAAAATATCACAATTACGTATTACATATATGTACCTACTATGTGTTCCTCCTGTGTGTGTCACTTAACGAAAATCCGAGGCGACCAGTGAAAATGAGATAATATACTTGATTTTCGACACACGCTTGCATAAAAGCTCGTAGTTCTCCGAATTTTTGAGTTTTCGAGAATTTCTTGGCAGAAAATCCAAATCTTTTTAGCGGTATCCGAGGTGTGATACAGGGTTCTCGGAATCTGGAGCCTTATAATCTAACGACCCAGTTTGTTTCATCATAAGTAACATTGGGAGTATATTTCGCTCCAAATTAGTAAATGAAACATTCAAAGAATAATATAAAAGCAAGCAATAGTTGGTACCATTTACGTTTTAAAACGAAATAAGGAAGATTTAGTAAGATAGTATTAGTAGTAAATACATTCTCTCTGTAATGTGAAACTTAATTAAATAAATACGGTTTTTATCTGAAAGCGTAAATTGTATTCGATTACGCGGGTCGTGATCAAATAAGAACTCTAATTTAAATCGTACCTGGAAACTACACGTGTGGAGTTTACTAACGTTACGTAGTGCATGTAATTTTTGGAATGTCTTGATTCTACGAATGGTTGTTCTTTGTCAAATTTAACTATATATATATATATATATATACAGGGTTATTGGTAACTCGACACATATCCGTTAGGAGGTGATAGGGGTGACTATTTTCAATAATTTTAACCCCTATATGTATACTGGCAAAGTGAACCATTTTTGAGTTATCACGTTTTTTAGATTTTTTCAAAATTTGTTTAAAATGCAACTTCAAAAATTTATTTCAAAAAAAGTATCAATTAAAATCTATTTTTTTTCTTTTGTTTTATTAAAACGATTAAACACTGGATATTCGTCAATATTTAAACGATAATTATCGGTCCAAATTTAAAAATGCGTGACGGAAAACGAATTTATTTCAAAATTTTTTTTTGATATTTTTCTCAAAAATGCCTTAAAAACTAAAAAAATCGTTATAAAACTTGGCCTGCAGATTATTTTAAAAACACAACCGTTTTCTAAGCTTTCCAATAATGTATAAAAAGAAGGAATATATATATTTGAATTTACAGCTGCTAGGCTAAGGCCTCCTCTCTCTTTAAGGAGAAAGTTTGGAGCATATTCCACAATCTCTCTAGCTCAATTCGGGTTGCTGGATACACATTTGACAGAATTTCGCTGAAATTAGACCCAACCCAAATTAAGTACATTAAAATTCAGTGATGCTTGCCTGGGTTTAAACTCGAAACCATTGGTTAAGATACACGTGTTCTAACTACTGGGCTATCTCAGTAGCTTCATTTATCCAAGTATATTAACTTTTATCATTTTTATTCTATATATACTAATATTATAAATGTGAAAGTAGCTCTATCCATCGTGTCGATTCGTTCGTTGATCTTTCACAGCCAAACCACTGAAATGATTTTAAAATTTTTTTTAAGTTTTTAGGCTTACCAATTAATACCTTTCTAATTAAGAAAGGCATCATCGACAATTAGTTTATGTATGTAAACCTATGTTCTATGTCAAACTGTAATCAATCTCTGTACCAAATTTGAATCGTTCAGCCATTTTGCCGTGATCGGGTAAAAAACTAATGGTCCATCCATTGAAACTTTCGATTCAAACAGACAAATTATAAACAGTTTTAAACTATCATGCTATAGGATTCAATTTAATTTAAAATTGCCAGTGGTTTTGAGTGTAGATTCTATCGAGAAGAACCAGCAAGAAATTCGTTAGTTTATTTTTAATGATAAAACAATGAAGTAAATAAAGTTAAATGTATTTATTTGTAAACTTAGCGTTTTATTTTCATTTATGAATTAAATAAATTTAATAATAACTTACTATTTTCGGAATTCATCACTCAAACGAATACCATGCCTTTGTGGAGGAAACTTGGTATTTGTTAATTAGTACGTGTAAAAAAGTAGTCAATACACTACCTAAAACCAATATAACAAAATTAATGGTGAGTAAATTCAGAAGCCCATTTGTAAATTATTTGGAACCTTTTTTATAGACTTTTTTTAATAGGTAATGATGAGAGAAAAACTGTATTCTTATTTTTGAACACGACACAACATTGGGGCTCGTTCTTGATCTTGATGAAGAAATTGCAGGTATACGCTTTCATCGCGAAGAATTCACTATTTTTCCTCTCTTCCGTCCCTCTTTGTTACGCTGGTAATAAGCAATAAAGTTACCCTGCTGGGTAATGACATTTATGTAACCTTAATCAATGGAATAATATCGAGGCTGTTATCGAAACAGCTTCAGCTGAACAACTGATGAATTCAGGTAGCCCAGTGGTTAGAGCGCGTGCATCTTAACGGATGATTCAGAGCTCAAACCCAGGCAAGCATCATTGAACATTCATGTGCTTAATTTGTGTTCACAATTCAAAAACTACCTTAGGAAACCTTCATGTTTCTAATTTCATCAAAATTCTGCCACATGTGCATTCCACAAAACCGCATTGGAACAGCGTGGTTTCAATCCCCCTCCTTAATGCTAGAGGAGATCTTAGCCCAACAGTGGGAAATTTACAGGCCTGTACTGTTACTGTTACTGAACTAGGTGCGACTTTTTTCACGCTACAACAACTGCTCCTGTTGTACAAAGCGTAGGTGTAGTCTTGCGTTGAAAATTGCTCGCACGCATTATTGACGATGTAAAGGTTACAAGCAGCTCCGAACCTTTACAATTGCTTCGAGATATAATGTTGCTGGGCGCTTTCTATTAAATGTAACACGGTGAGTGCTCTGAGGAATTATTTTCCCTAATTCCTGCTTTCCGATTCCTTAACAAGTCAACACGTGTTGTCTCTCTATGGCGTGCCTAACTGTGACATCAATTCCATCGCTCACGAAGAAATCTGAGATCACGTTTCATTATTATAATGCTAAAATAATATTCTTAATTAATTCTATACCAGCTTACGTGTTGATATCCTTATACAAGACGGACGTGCACAAATAGATGGTTGTCGTATTAAATTTAACCATTACATGACCGATCTTGGGAGTGGAGATGATATCTACTTTGTGCCTGCTATAGTCCACAAGTTTGGTCTACAAACGCTAAAAATGGAACAGTAAAACACTGAATATTGTTGCTATGCGGTAGAATATATGATGAATGGGTAAAGAACCCGCAGGGTTTGCACAGCATTGCTCACTCGAATTACCCTCAGATGCAGATTTTCTTACAACTTATCTTGCACCGTTAAGCGCAAATGTAATAAAGCACTTGAAAACGCAGAGGTACTCGCGAACTACATTTAAGGCTTAAGTAATCCCTTGGGCCATTTCTCCTGTTTATATTTAAAAATATATTTTATCCCCAATATCATATTCGAAAGTAATAGCTGTAATAGATGTTTGATCAACAATATCAAACACTTTTCCGTTCCTTTATATGATATTGAATCATGGATTATTATTTTGTGGAATATTTGGGTAAAATTCGAACCAAAAGGCTATTACGATTTAGCGTTATCTGCAGAAGCTATTAGTTCGGTAAGTAATGGCCAAATAAATCATTAATTACTGATATGTTTGCTAGAAAGTAGAGATTATCTATTACTATTATACGAATAGAAATCTCAAGCATCTAGAATATTTTAGGTAAGTATTCGAATTAATTTATGAAATATTATATTGAAATTTCTGAAGCTTCTAACGCGTGCATTTTTGGTTTCGTTGCATTTTGATATATCGAGGTAGAACTTTATCTATTGAATATCTTACTTATTGACTAGGGCTGACAAATAATAAATTTTTAGAATATAATAATAACAATATTTATCATAATTATTGTAACTTCATAGAAATACGCCACAAAGATTTTATTTTAGGATAGCAGCAAATGGGTCACGTGATGATAAGTGGTCAACACCATCCATACACAATGGCACTATAAGATATATTTACCGTTAGTAGTCGCCCGCGGATTCGCTCGCGTTTTTAGAGTGTTGGTTGTCATGTTATTAAAGTAGCCTTTGTTCTTTCTTGGAGTATCTTATATATATATTGAGGATAGAATAAGGAACCGTAGTAGCTCCAATCTTTAATTTCGGTTCAATCAGTTGTAGGGGTGGAATTTATCAAAATTCTTTTTTAGCGGATGCCTACGTCATAACATCTACTTGCATGCCAAATTTCAGCCTGAGCCACTAGACAGTGGTTTGGGCTGTGCGTTGATAGATCATGTCATGTCAGTCAGTCAGTCAGTCACCTTTGAGTTATACATATTTAGATTATTTTTTATCAACAATGCGCTACATTTTACACTGGTTCATTCACCTTTGATACTGGGACTCAACAATACTGAGTACGGCTATGTAGCGATAAAATATGTGATAAGTGGGTGGTACCGGTCCAGATGAACTGGCAACAACCTTACCACCAAATTTAAGAGTAACAATGATATTTGTTGATGCGATAGATTATTTCTAGGCAGGACATAAATTTATTTGTATTTTAGTGACATACTCTGTAATAAAAATAGTGGAAAAGAGTTGATACTGAGTTTCTTGCTGGTTCTTCTGTGGTATTATGGGTAATTAGCCTTTTAGGAGTCCAGTTTTTTTAATAGATGACCTACGGGAATGACAATGCAGCGGGCAATGGGTTCGTCTAAGAAGGCTGAAATAGAAATTTCTTTTGTTTCCAATCACAGCGATCTAAGCAAATTTAGGAGGACTTCAATAACACTAGTGCCGAAAAATTATTTAAAAACTAGTAAAAGTCATGAATTAATTCTTGTTCTTTGTCAACCCTATATTTCTTTTTAAATACGTTGATGCTTAATATTTATATTTTTCATTTGATAATACATTTTGTCAATGCAGATTTTTAAAAAGCAACGAATAAATGAATTATAAAGTCTAAATCCATTTGGTTCGTTAGTATCAAAGCCGCTTTTAACTTCAAAAGATCATTAGTGCATAGTGTGGCGCAGCTATTATCTTTTTTGTATGGGTTTAACGTAAATGAACTATTTTGTCTCTTTGTTAGTACCAAAAAATATAAATTACCGTTTTTTAATTGGTGATTAATGAGAGAAAATATGAAATGTTTTTAATTAGTAAACGGGAAAGATGGATCTTTAAACTGAGGTCACGGGTTCAAAACCAGGCAAGCATACGAAAACTCAAACTGATAATTATTTTGTGTTGATGAAAATTCTGTTAGAAAAACTGCATTGAATTAAAGATGAATAAGTTCCCATCCCACCCTTAAGATTTGAAGAGTTCTCCCAGAGAAACTTTTTGTTGTTAAAATGAATATGGTACATATATAAAATCTTATATTTGTAAAACAGTAATTACTATTTCATCAATCAATTATGAGACGATTGAAAATCAGCTTAATCAGCATAATAATAATAGGTATTTATTAACAACATTGTTGATCAAAATATAAAATAGTTATATCCGTTTATTCATTATAAATAGAAAGGTGTAAAGACTTTGGAAAATAAGATTTATGATAAATACTTTAAACCTCATTTTACCATAATCATTTTAGCGGTTAAGCTGTTCTTCCTTTCAACTAACGTTATATGTATATTTGCTTTTCCATTAATTAATCGATTTAATAAACAAAATGATAGAGTAAATTGGGAAGCAGTACATACTCAAGAACCGAATGCTTTGATTGATTACTCTTTTCTTCCTTCATTCTGTTTTCTTGGCGTGTATACTATAAGCCAATTAATGTAATCAGTAAGTATTGTGTGAATTTGCAACTTTGATGATTTACTATTGCCCCAGGAAATACAGCGTAGGAAATGCACCAGGATTTCGCAATATGGCTGAATATTTGCATACACAGCGCTGTTGACGGTAATATGCGTTGTGTAATGTGATTGAGGAATTCCCTGTGCCTTGTATTGTTCAGGATAAAGCCAATTATATGACGTACAAGCGAGCGATTTTCACAAAAATATTCAGCTGTTCATTAATATTGTGTTGTCGCCGATATGGCCGATATGGATATGGTTAGAACGTGTGCATCTGAAACGATGATAACGCGTTGAAACCCAAGCAAACACCACTGAATGTTCACGTACTTAATTTGTGTTTATAATTCATCTCATACTTGGCCGTGAAAAAAACCATCGTGAGGAAATCTGCATGTGACTAGTTTCCACGAAATTATGCCATCGTCATCATCATTGTGCCATGTGTATCCACCAACCCGCATTGGAGCAGCGTGGTGGGATATGCTCCAAGCCTTCTCGTGAAAGTGAGAGGACGCCTTTACAATAATATTGTTGAAATATGCGATAGATTACCTCGATAAGTGTGAAAATTCGCTAATATAGACATAGCAAACCTACAAGGGAGTAGAGAGTGCCAGTGGAGAGGGGTAAGACGACGGAAGAGAGCGCCGATTACTGTCGCGGCGTATTTAGCCATAAATCCCAAGCACACTAATATATTTCATATTATTAACAACAATCTAACATTAATATAAAAATATTCGACATAATTTTTTCTTATACATGACTCAAATTTAAGCATTTCAATAAGATTTACAAACGGCAGGCAAACTTTACTTACATTTGATTCCTATGTTAAACAAGTCGTGTAACAAGATGTTTAAGTACTTCTTTTATGACGTAAGCGTCTGCGAAACTTATGACATAAAAGAAGTAGTCGTTTGGAAAGATGTTCTTGAATTATACGTTTTAAACAATTATCTTACACTCGTAAGTATAACGTGAATCATTTATTGAATACTAGTGACCCACGCCAGCTCCACACGGGTGCAATACTGATACTAAATATACTACAGAATTTGTTTATTTACGACATTACAGTAGAAACTTCTAAAAATATCAGTGTTTCTTTACTATATTGTCCACATGTATATTGTATACATAAACCTTCCTCTCGAATCACTCTATCCATTCAAAAAAACCAACATCAAATGAGCATACATACAGATAGCGGTAAGCGACTTTGTTGTATACTATGTTGTGATGATAACAATAAATTATTTCGCTTAAAACGAACAAGATTTATATAACAGGTAGTCAATTGAGGAAAATAGAATCCCATACTAAGTAAAACTTGTGTTTAGCTTACTTAATTCCAGCCATCTGTTCACAGCTCACAAGAAAAAAAAGAATTGCTTTTCAGATCGGATTAACAAATAACCTTCTCAAACCTTTACGTCATTATAGTTCTATTAAACCTTTTTAAATTAGTTTTAGAATTGAATTCGAGTTTTATCTGAACGTAAATTGTTACTTCTGTACATAAAGATTGGCACTCATATAAATATAATTATTTACTCTATCCATGCGTTGCCAATCCAGACATCAAATATTTCATTGTGCCTATAATATACGGGTCTATCAAACCAGAATACAGCAATGTAAAGTATAGCAAATAAGCACTAAAAATGTACGTGTGATATGTGATACACATAATATATGGGTATGTATTTGTGTTCATGTAAACTTCTATAAAAATTTCTTTGTATACTAATGAATCCAAAATGATATTATGTGACCTGCAATTTCACTCCATCCATGCGATGCTAATGATTTTTAAAATTTTGTTTCGCCTGTCATATATGAGTATACTTAAAAAGTAAAACTTCTTTAAAACCAGAAGCACTAAAAATTAAACTATGTTTCTCGCACGCAATGTATTATTATTTCATAATTGATATCCGCTTTTGTTTTAACCGCTGTTTCTTATGTGATGTAGCTACACGATCTGCATATTATTGTTCTAACACTGAGTCAATACAAGTTGACTGTTATTCATGCTAATTAAGTAAATATCAGATTCCTGATTTCATTAATTTTTAATAATTATTATAAATGTATTACCACTAATGAAATAATTTAATTTGCATATTACGATGAGGCTGTTATGTTGTTGCTCGATTTATGGTCGGTGTTCAATCGTATCTGAATATTATTATATTAATTTTATTCGTAACAAGAAATTTATTCATAGTCCTTTCGCTCAGAAGCCTCAGAGGGCGTTTAAACTTCAACTACAAAGTTTATTTTCTTAGCAAAATTTGTTGCAAGAAGTAAAGAAGCCAAGATATAAATTGCAGTTCCTTGCATTAATCCCGCATCTCCAGAGAGAAATTTTAGAGTCACAAGAATTTCTCGTCCCAAGTGGTTATTTTATGAAAGTAAAAAGATTGCTAAAATTATTATTACGTAACAGGTAACTACTTAAACTAATATATATTGAGATAAAATGAAAATTTTTCGTATATAATTAACACTATAGTGTTATAAACTTGACATTGTTTGAAATCTTTCAACGTATAAGAAATACATCCACAGCGGTGTTTGAACAGTTGATGAAGTTTGCTTTCAAACCGCCTTGCGGCATCCAAAGGCGATAAGTTCGCACGCTGTTATTGAGTGCTTGGTGAAGCCCCAAAAGGAAGCTAAAAATGTATATAACGAACCTAAAATAACATAAGAACCTAAGATAACTTAAAATTTATACACTCTAAATATTCTTCTGAATAATACTTTACAAATAATTTATTTCAAACTCACTTGATAAAGTAAATAGTTATGAGTAAGTCAATTATGTCACATATACGGATAAATTATAATAAATTAAATTAAATATCTGTATGTATGTAGATTCCACCAACCCGCATTGGAACAGCGTGGTAGAATATGTTCCAAACCCTCTCCTTAATGGAAGAGGAAGCCTTAGCCCAGCAGTGGTTAATTTACAGGCTGTTACTTTACTTTTAATTTTTTTATGTATGTAGATAGTAAATTTTCATGCGCTTATAACTCATCTAGTGGAAACTGCATGTACGAGATGATCTAATACACTATATACTATATATACCATTGCTTTTTTTTTAAGTAATATGGTGAAATAAGCTTCAATCTTATTCTCAAAAGTTTTTGCTCAGAACAGAGACAGTTATCGAATTACTTTATAACATATTATAATTATAATCATAATTAAAAAAACTAACCACTAGGGTTCGTTATGAGTTTTCTATATATTATATTATATTCATATTTATTTCAAAACTGACAGTAAAATCCTTGAATAAAGTATATTAATATATTTTGATGAAAATAAAAATATACAAATGGTAGACATGTTATTTGAACAAACTAAATGCCAAATGCTTTTTAAAAGCAAAGAAGTCAAGATTTGAATTAGGAATCCGAACTGCTTTTAAAATTTTACTAGGAAACTTCGAGGAATTTTATGTTAAAGACGATTTACTGCTGGAAATAGCAATAAGTTTCTCACGATGAATAAGAATTAGCATCGTAGTTTACTGCTTTTCAAAGTAAATATTATAACAAATTGATGCTTAAGTGATATAAATATTTGAATTTAACAGTTTATCGTGCACAGATAATAAATAATGACATAAAATATATTTATTTCACTTACTGTACAAATCAGACAACCTTACATCTTAAGTAAGATTTATTATATTGAATAAACGTTTATTTTCAAATATTTCCAATCCAAGTAGCCAATTTTTTCTTGTTCTGGACCAAGGCTTGGGCCAAAGATTTGCTGAATAATATACCAGTCACTAGATAAACGACGCAGACATGATAATATTAGACAGTTACCAAAGAATGGATTACATATTATTTCCATTTGCTTAATTTTCTCGGTGGCTTTGTGAAAGACAGTCAGGTTAAATACAATTCACTCATCATATTTTACCGCCAAAAAGAAATCTTATTATACGAATAACGTAAGGCAATTTTTGTCTTATTGATTGTGGGACTATAGCTGCACATAAAAAATCAGATATCGTATTTTTAAGAGCTTCAGCCGTAGATCTGCAGAAAATTAAAGAGGATTTTTGATTGTCATATTCAAAACTGTTACTATTATACAAAAAAAAAACATACTGGCAATAGTAGATAGCGTTGCCATGGCTGTATAAAAAAAATGCAAAACGTGTGAACAGACTTCACTCAGTTTACAGTGAAATAAAATGAAAACAAAATCCATCATAAGTTTCGTAATTCTTAAAAATATTTTGAATAAACGAGAAATTTCGTGGACGACTCACTAGAACTTAGTATCATTCTGTGAGTGAGACAGCAACATTAGAGGCACGAGGGACGTCACATCTAAGTTCCCAGGTTAACGTAAAATTAAAACAAACTTTCTTACGGTCTTACTGCTAGGTGGTGATGACCGCTTACCATAAAGTGATCCAATTGAAAGTCCGCCTACCTGCTTTACTAATTTGGATATTACGCCCTCAATATAAATAAATGTATGTTATGTGTTGGAATACCAATATTTATTAATTAGTATCGACACACCAAAAGTAAGCAATCAAAATAATATAAAATTAATTATATAGTATACACATAAACATTGAATTCAAAATTTATTTGTTATTAAATTTGATAATTTGCATACAAATAAAATTGAAATTAAAATATACCGTCAGAGTGAATTATTCAATACGAAATTAAGTATCAACGAACCACAAAACGACACATTGATTTTATAATTATCGTTCAGACACAAAACGGTATAATATGACTGTATATTAGATTCACATTACACTGGCAATGCATTTTATGGGCTGATGTCGAATCGCTTTTTGATTTCACGATATGCATTAGTGACAAGGAAATCTTTGGCAAGCGCTGTGACTAGCAAAGTCATGCTTTATGCAATTTTGATCGCGTCCGTATTCTCAATGGGGCAATTTCTCCTGTTTCCTTTTCTTAAACTGTTCTAAAATATAAAACATACATTAAGACAATTTCAATAGCAGTAGCTCAATATTTTTCTTAAATTAAATTATTACAATTCATTATAAATTTTATTAAACCTCATTAACCTCAATTGTGTTAAGTTTTTATAGAATTATCGAAATTCTACAACCGGTTCGAAAGTAAATACGTATCTCAAACCTGAGAAGAGGCAGCTTTGGAGACACATTTTTGTCTGATATTTGTTTAAAATAATAAATTTATTTTTATATATCATTCCCAAGGCTTGCTATCATCAATGAACTCGTTAACCTAAATGAATAATTTCTTCAGGTATACGATAGACCCGATCAAAACCTATCCACAATTATACATTGATAGGAGATTTTGAATCGACAACATATATCTGCAAAATTCGTAGAATCGAGATATTTGAATATTAAATCCATGAAATTCAATGACATGACAGCTTAACGGGTGGCCATGTTTGGCGTTTACGGATGCGTTCACAGAGCTACGTAAAGAATGATTATTGTTAGTTTTTACCGCCCTAATAAAAATAT
This sequence comes from Vanessa cardui, assembly GCF_905220365.1. Taxonomy (NCBI): domain Eukaryota; kingdom Metazoa; phylum Arthropoda; class Insecta; order Lepidoptera; family Nymphalidae; genus Vanessa; species Vanessa cardui. Next base: position 7,737,713 of record NC_061135.1, read on the forward strand.
AGATGTTTGAAAAGCATAATGCTTAAAAAAAGTTATAGGAAAAATAAATGATATACCATATTTGTTTAGTAGTATTTATTTTGTCCGAAGGAAGCCGGTTTTTCATCTAGTGTTATAATATTTCACTCATAATCATTCTTTAACGTCTTCATTAACCTGATTAAAAAAATTTGAAGGTTATCAAGGATCCTGTTGTAAATGTCCTGTATAGTTAAATGACTGAGTTAACAAGTATATCTTTATTCCATTTATTAATTGCGATTATTGAGATTAATATTTATCTGTATTGAGAAGCGACAGTAAATAATCTCTTTTCTAAAAATTTACTTCTTAGTGAACATTAGGGTTCAGGTTATAATCTTTCGTCAATAGTTTTTTTCTGCAAGATGTTTTCTGCATGTCGCATGTACCCCAAAGTAAAACGCCGTAAGACATTATACTATAAAAATTATAGCAGTCAAGGCAAGTCATTAATGGAAATGAGGAAGATAAATAGACTAGGAATAGAACCCTGTGGGATCCTCATTTATTGAAAATTTAAATTATTATTTTCTTTTAAATTATTGTCTGTGGGTAGATTAGCAGATGAGCCAACCGATTTAAGTGAAACTTACTATCATTCGTCATAGACATTGGCAATCTGTAAACTGAGATTTTATATCTCAGTTACAACGGCTCAGGCTTCTTCCTAATTGGAAGTATACTGTTTGGTGCTAGAATATATGCTGAGTTGACGCTAGCTACTTAGACGAGTTTGTTCGAAGCTGAACATAAATATGATTTATATTTATATATTATCTGGATTTATCATTCCCCTTTTTAGATTAAAGACTTTATCTAAGCCGAGAACGAAAAAAAGTCATTCCTAGACCTAAATTTAAATAAACGAGCCGAGTTTCGAATTCCATTTATTCCGCATTTAGATTGCAGGAACTTGAATTTTTCTTTTGTTTCACTTAAATAAAAAGCCATCTGGCGATATTTACGAATTAATATTCAATATGTAAATGTAATTACGGCCTGAAACGCGAAGCGAAAATTTAGATCTTTTTAAATTTGTTATTTAAAATATGTTTGCGTTTAATTTTTATTTTTATAATGATGTTGTAAGGTAATCTAATATTAACAATGTAAAACTTGATTGAAAAAAATATTTTTTATAAACTTATTGATTACCAAAAATATATAGATTAATTAGTGAAATTGAGTTAAGATTGAAAATACATCGGATAAAACTTTATCTTAAAATGGAAATTAACACTTATTCCTACTCGGAACAGATAAAAGCCAAAATAATACAAAAAAAATCAGTTACTGTTGTCGAATCCTAAATGGTACTGAATTTTGATTACTTCAACTTTTTAAATCCCGAGCTGTGTTGTGAAGGAACTATTTCACGAAGACTCATTATTTTACGAAATGAGGTATAAATATAAATAAATCATTAAGAAGCGATGAAAATAGTGGTTACATTATATGTTTGACAACTTTTTCAATGGGGACGAAACTGAGTACACATTCATATATCTAGAGGTGATTGGAAGAGGTAAATTGAATGGGGAGATCGAATTATAGTTCTATCATACAGAATGATATTACTATCATTCGATCTCCCATTTCAGTTAATGAGAGTAATTTCTGAAGTAAAGTATGATACTTCGCAGATCAATTTGAAAGGTACTTACAAAAAATATATATCATACAAGCTTCACAGATATGATCGAAAATGGTGCTCGTAACTATAAATTTTCCAGGCAAGCGCTAGGCATCGATATTCCTTTTAAGACAATGGCCTTAAATTCGATTCCTGAAAATAAATTCCAGAGAGGATGAAAAGGCGCGCTGGTGTCGATTCTCAATATACTTTCGTCTTATCTATGAATTCAAAAGGTTTGAAATTTGAAAGCATCGAACCTTATTCTGGGTTGGGGAGTAAAACGACAACATGAAAAAAAACTATTTTCCAAAATTAAAATTACATATCATTTAATATAGATGTTTTATTAGTCATCGTCGTTTGTATATCTCATAGCTTCTTTTTCTTCTTGGTAGTAGGGCTTTGTGCAAGCCCGTCTGGGTAGGTACCACCCACTCATCAGTTATTCTACCGCCAAGTAACATTACTCAGTATTGTTGTGTTCCGTTTTGAAGGGTGAGTGGGCCAGTGTAAATACAGGCACAAGGGACATAACATCTAAGTTCCCAATGTTGGTGGCACATTGATGATGTAAGGAATAGTTAATGTTTCTTACAGTTTCATAGTCTATGGGTGATGGTGACCACTTACCATCAGGTGGTCCATATGCTCGTCTGCCAACCTATACTATAAAAAAGCATTAAGCTTAGAACAATTATCTCGCGATACCGTTATCAATAGCGTTATTTACGCTTTGAGAAAAATTACGAAAATATTGAACCTAAAATTTTTCCTTGAAGATGAATTTCCAGAGAAATTTCATTCTCTTAAGAGATTTTTATGTTACAATGAAGGTATAAAATGAATGTACTAAAGCGTTGATAGCTTAAATAAACTTCTTAGAAATGTATCCTTAACAGCGAGTATATAAACGTAAAATATTTCGTAGTAAAGTAGCTTTGTGTATACGATCATTAAAAAAATAATCTGTAACATGTGCGTTAATTCTATTTTTTTAAATATTTAATAATACAAGTCGTGTTTTAATTTTATTTAAAGTGAATGTTTTTTGTGTGCCATAATAAGATATCACATTATATGTACATATAAAGTATTGAAGTAGGTACCTATATATAATTTTAATAGAACTTAGATAGATACTTTTTGGAATTATAATTATATATTTTTCATTTTATATGATTTTGTTTCACTTTATAATATTTGTTTAAAGTTTGTATGAGTTAATTCAATATGAACTCTAATATTTAGTTTCGATCAGACAGCACTTTTCTTATTTTAAATTTAATTAAGGAAAAATACGACCCAATCTATTGAAGGCGTAAATTGTATTCGATTACAAGGGTCTGATCAAATATAGGCGCTAGCTTTTTATCGATTCAACAAACTACGTAAAGGCGAGAGAGGTCTACGCTTTTTTATATTTATATTTTAGTAAATTTCAACTTAGATTCTCTTTATTGATGATAGTTCTTGGCATTTACTTTTTAAATGAATTGAATTATATGAATGTTTCGTTGTAACTGTTATTAAAGTTAGTATTTTCAATTACATTGAACCACTAATTTTTTTTATCGTTTTCTAAATATATACCTAAATATTTTTAGCAGAATTAAGGGTCAGACATTAAAGAACATCATCCGACTGGTTCTCCTATAAGGAAACGAGTGCTGGCCAGCACTATCTCGGCACACTCAAGGGTTTCACGTCATGGAGGTACGGTAGTGGTGAGTTAGTCTCGGAGTGACGTGACGTAGCTGATGAGAAGCCCGTCGTCTGAAGTAATATGGTTATAATGTGCATCGAAATAAGGAGTATATAGGAAGAAAGTACCTTGATATGTTCGTACTCGTAACTAGGTCTGATGGGATAAGAGCTGATGGTCTTTACAGATGTTTCTAAATGCCGTGCAAAGTGGAATAGTCTTAGTTGGAAGGCAAACCCTGGAGATAGCCGGGATTAATAAGTGTCAAGCAGAAGAAAAAAAAAAATATATATATATATATATATAGCAAAATTCCAGCTGATCGTCATGGTGACGACGAGCAAATTTGTGACGTTCACGTGACAAATTTGCTCAAACGATTTACTTTTATTTTTGAACTAGCTATACCCGCCCGCTTCGCTGGGCATTAGTCGCAGAAAAGTACATTTTTAATTTCGTAATTAATTACTGATCATCAACAATGAACAAATAATAAAGAAACAACTCAAGAAACATGCGAGATCTAATTCATTTAATATTCGTCGATGTTCTTGATAGGCTGCAGATAGGTCATAACACCCATAAACTTATTTGTCAAGATCACATCTTCTTTTTGTTGAATCCGGAAACAGATATGATTTATGAAAATATTTTTATGGTATAATCTCGATGTAAAGTTGGTACGATGAAAATTTTAATTAAATTTCTATAGTCTGTACAAGTTTGCGTCACACCAACACGTCCTCTTTAATTCGGTACATTTACCACCTTCTCAATACTTTCGAACGTACGTCAAAGCATCCTGAGCATATTCGTGCATATGTTTTGGACTTCCACTGTACGAAGATCTGTACGAAGAGCCTGTCGTGAGATTATTTTGATACAGTCCGAGATGATATCCATCTTCTGCTCGCAGAAACAGAATTGTATAATCGTAATAATTGTCATACGATTGATGTGTTGCGACACCTTGATTGTTTTTGTGTCACTTAGTGATAACATTACCTCGTTTTGTAATTTCTGTACCGACAATTACAACTGTGAGTTCAGGGGCTATGGGAGCATTAAAATGCCTTTCATGCTCTGCATTCAATGGCGTTCTCTCTGCATTGATAATGACTTTGAATCATTTGTTGTTTCACCTTTTAGAACAGTTTTAAAATTTTTAACTAAACAATTATTTTCTTAAAGCATAATCCTAAATTCAGCGATGATTTCTCGATTAGTTGTGGTACTGAACATGCATTGAAGATCAATCTTTTTCTACATTTAGTAGTTCCAATAACGTAGATAAGAACAGATTCTGGTGGTTCAACCAGTTGTGGTAAATACATTTTGCCAGGGGAGTAGCACATACCAGCAGTTTTTTTTAAACATCATAGCGTAACAATGGGCATACTATATTCATTGAACCAATGATCACATCGGGATGCATCTTGTTATCATAACCTATATCGTAATTGAAGGCTGATTTATTGAGATTAGTTCTAGTTCTTGACTTAGTCTATTTTAATCGTTGATCATCCAGTCGTTGGGCTCGCTCGTCTGGTTTTTCAGTATCTCTTGATAAAGATGCTTGTTCGAAGATCTGAAACTTGATCATTACGTTGACCAACTGTTTTGGCAGCTCTCAGAAATTTGGATTCTATTCTATACGTATTTCTTGTTGGTGTGTTGTTTCCGTAGCTCTTTTGGATGACACTGCGCATATATTTGTTGATGTTCTGATCTTTTGTTTCTTCAATGGCATGGTGGTTTCTATTTATATAAATAAGTAGTTTTTATTTGGTTATTTGTCTTAGGTTTACATAGTGTACTAAAGATTCATTGTTATTGGAGCTATGAGTATACTTACCAATTATGATTATTGTTTACTTTCTTATAATCAAAACAGCTAATCATTTCTTTCCATATATGTAATTTATAATTATTTTAAAATGACAATTATTATAGTTGTGATCATTTTATGTTTATTGACATATGACGGAAATTAAGTTAGTTTGTATGCTTTTTGAATTGATTTCATTTCATTATTTTTTTAATATTTCATAATTATCGAAGTGCATCGTGATACACGTAATGGCCATCTGTTGTCAAATCAAATTTGTAAAAAGTCAAATAATCAATTTCTCCATAAAAAAATACTTGTACGTTTATTATTTTCAAGACAATCGGTTGAACGGTGTAGAAATTTTTATATTGCAGAGCCACCTGGTGGTGAGTTACATCGATGGGGCGATCATAATCACTTTCTCCATAAAACAGTAGATATACACACCAATTTTCATAATACAAATACATCCACTTTTCAACCGACTTCCAAAAGGAGGAGGTTATCAATTCGTCTGTATTTTTTTTTTTTTTTTTTTATGTTTGTTACCTCATAACTTTTTACTGGGTGGACCGATTTTGATAATTTTTTTTTTGTTTCAAAGGTAGTGCTTCCCGTGGGGTCCCATTTTTTTTATTTTTTTTCCGATTATGGTATCCATGTGAAAACGACATAAGTCTTAAATTTGCCTTATGTATATGCGCGACAAATAGGTGAATAACTGAAAATCCCGTTAACCAATTTTGAAAATTCTTTTTTTATTATAAAGTATATACTTCTAGCTCCAAATATACCAATAATTATAACTACATGATATAATCGTTAATCGACTTTTAAGTAGTCTAATATTTTTCATTTCATTTAACTTAGGAAGACTAAAAAAAAAAAATACAGACGAATTGATAACCTCCTCCTTTTGGAAGTCGGTTGAAAAATATGTTGAATACGCAATTATTTTTATTACTTTTTCGTGCATATTCATTTGTTTTAAAATAGTGTTTTGTTTGAAGTCGGTTTTTCTTTTTGTTAAAATTTTTATTTATCCTAAAATCCAGGCTCCTATTGATTTTAGCGAGATGAAAAGTATACTATAACCAGCTCAGGAGTATGAAAAATAATTGTACCAAGTTTCGTTAAAATCCGTCGAGTAGTTTTTGTTTCTATAACGGTTATATGGACAGACAGACAGACAGACAAAAATTTTACTGATTGCATTTTTGCCATCAGTATCGACCCCTGATCACCCCCTGATAGTTATTTTGGAAAAATATTTCATGTACAGAATTGACCTCCCTACAGATTTATTATAAGTATAGAAGATTGATGTTGTAATGTGTTTCAAATTACGTTCTACAGTCTTTCTCCGGCTACTCGCATCCATTATTCCTTATTATTTTTTATTTCTTACTATACGAAACAAACATTTTTTCAGCTATCTGTAAGCTTTGATCTTTTAAACGTGACGTATTTTAATGCGGACTTCTTCAATAAATTATCCTATCAACTATTCGAGTCAATAAAAACATGCATTTTCCTTATAATGTTTCGTCTTCAATATAAAAGTTGTATATATATCCTCATTCAAACCGTGTGAAGCCAGAAGGGGTAGCTGGTAACATATATTTAATAAATTAAACAAGCTCGTGTACAATATTTCAATTTAATATTTTATGCATACGGAACCAAGTGCAGAAATGAATTTCACTAATAACGTCAGATGCAGTCTCACGTTATAAATTAATAACCTTATTTGGTAGTTACATGTATGTAGTTGTCGCCTCGTTATCGTTAAGTTATAAAATTTAGACATAACCTGTAACGACTTCTAGCGAATAGTGAGTCATCTTTACACTCACTCACTCATTTTACTAATAATTTAAATATAACTAGCGACCCGCCCCGGCTTCGCACGAGTCCAATTATGCTGATACTAAATATTCCACAGAATTTGTTTATTTACGACATCACATTAGAAACATCTAAAATTGTAACAGTGTTTCTTCACTTATATTATATGCAAAAAGCTATTAAAAACAATACGCACCAAAATCCTTGCGTAATTTTAAAGATCAAAGCATACATAGTGACAGACAGCTGTAAGCGACTTTATTTTATAATATGTAATGATAAGAGAATTGTCAATCGAAAAATTGTCATCTTAGAAGAATGTTTTATAACAAATTAATATATGATAATATATTTAGAGCTATTGCTTTCCTATAATTATTTTCTTACTATCAAAGTAATCCGTCTCGCAACTTGTTATTAATAATTCACCCTACGTATCAAATATCAGCAGCCAACTATTTATATATAGTGGTATATGGCTATCACAAATCTGGTTACGTCGTACGTATCTAACCGGGACGAGTAGGGTTTCCGTTGTGAAACATATAATTACTTTGATTGTAATACACCAATATTTTGTGGGTTATTATATTTTGACTTACTATGGTCGTTCGGATTATTCTACAGTTGGAATAGTTTTGTAGTAAATAAATTGAACAATTCCGTTCTAAATAAAATTATCTGGAAGGCATTCAACCGATGCTCCGGCTAGGTTTGAAGTACGGAGTTTTATTTTCAAATGGAAAATTTAACTTTGCTTAAAAGGCGCGAGGATATTGTTGATTGCGGTACATTTTATTGTAAGTGCAGATTTTTTGTGTAAGGCTATTAACGCACGATCAATCAGATACATTATGCAGATTTACTTATATTAACAAAATGACAATTGTCTATGACGATTTGTTTATTAATTTTATCTCAAAGCGATCTCAGTAAAGATTAATTTAGTTAAACACAATAGATGCATTTTGAAACAATTTAAAGAAGAACATATTGTTTTGATATACAAATGTAATAGCGAAAAATCATTCTTTTTTACAGACAGACTAATCAGTACATACGCTAATAGCTACTGTTGCTTGTATGGTCTTGGCAGTAGTAACTTAACAGCGGTATATACACGAATATAACAAACATAAAATATATTTATTATTCACACCTTCATTTCGCAGTAGAGATATTAGCCGTCGGACAACTTTTATATCACGTTTTCCCAGTAACTATAACGTCGTAATTATGACCAACTAACATTCCCGCTAATTAGCAACTGTTCATGATTAACGGGTGCCCGGGGAAATACTGGTATGAAATGTACAATAATTGTGCAATATGCGTGAAGATTTGCATATGTAGAGCTAAAGGAGATTGTAATATATTCGAAAATACAAATGAATTATTCAATGTATTTTTATTTTAGTTGCTAGTATGTTTTCATACTAACGAATACCATAACTTTTTTTTAATAAGTTTGTTAGTGTGTAATTTTGAAACGTTTTATAATGCCATTTTATTTAAATATATTTAACATAATTTTAGTTCGTGAAAATGGTTAAAAATTATGACGAACGTAACTTAATGTAATCAATTTAAAGTATAGCCTTAAAGATTGCCTTAGAGGGCACTTAGCATACTAACAATAGTTACTGCTACAAATAAATCACATACGTAGTAAATTAGCAGTAAAACTGTAATATGTATTATATATACATGAAACTATAATATGTAGTATAAGAAAATGATAGAACTACAAAATCGTTACAAAGCATTCACATTATGTTTTGTTTTCAGTACTCTTCCATTGTGCGCTGCCAAGGCGCACAATGAGACGAATGCAAGCATTGCAACGAATTAAATGTATTTGTTGATCTATATGTAGATACAACAACACAACAATAACAGCCTGTAAATTTCCCACTGCTGGGCTAAGGCCTCCTCTCTCTTTGAGGAGAACGTTCGGAACATATTCCACTACGCTGTTCCAATGCGGGTTGATGTAATACACATGTGGCAGAATTTATATGAAATTAGACACATGCAGGTTTCCTCGTGATGTTTTACTTCATCGCCGAGCACGAGATGAATTATAAACACAAATCAAGCTCATGTATATTCAGTAGTTCTTGCAAAGATTTAAACCCGCAATTATCGGTTAAAATGCACGCGTTCTAACCGCTTGGCCATCTCAGCTTTTTAACGTAGATGTCTTATGATTATTACAATTATTTGATATGTTTTATTATTTATTGAAATATAATTAAGTTACAACCATTAAATATTTCTCGCGTTTACCTTTATTGGTTATTATTAAAAAATATAAAAATAAATATTTTTAGGTTAAACAGTTAGGTTAAACATATTACAAATATAAGCGGATAATGAAATCAATCAGTCAGTTTCAAGCCTATATTGAATATGACATTATTTAACGAAATTTAATCAGTTACGTATGTTAAAATAGGAGAGTCAAATTCATCCTCGAATAATTCGGGCCGCATTTCGTGACAAATTTGTACCCTCATATTAAGGGAAAGGTGGTTTTCTGAATTAATTGAAAGTATCATAATAATAATATAAAGATACATATATTAATATATCGATGAAAAATAGAGTTCCATTGTGTTTTTCTAATTCACTTGTCAAAACGTTCTATGTTTAAAAGAAATCAGCAAGAAAAAAAAAAATTATGAGTATTATAAAGTATTCATAAAATATTTTCCAAATTTAAATAGAGTTCCTTAGAGTTTAGTATTTTAGACTAACAATGATAACGAGATACTGCGAAGCAAGGCGGCCATAACTTATTTACACTAAACAAGACTTTATTACTTGTAAGCTTTTGTAATAGAAATTACAAATTCAACAAATAAAATATACTTTTAGTGACTTTAATAATATTATTCATCGTAACAACTTATCAATTCACAATTTTATCAATATCGAAATTTTCGTAGAGAGTAATGTTGGGCTTCATCTAAAATAGAGCTAATCATTAAGTTTCATATTTGTCACTGTGAAGAGAAGTGTTTGTGTATAATAGACAACATAGTGCACTCGTGCTCATATACATATATACGATGGAATAGCAAAACGGCGCGATCGAGGAGAAAGTTCAGGCGCAGATCACAGAGGCTTACGTACTTTACGAGGAGTAGTCCGCTGTACTATAAATTTAAAAGCATCAACATTAAGACTAAAACCGAATATTTTATTATTGAAACGACCACTTATACTTAGTTACATCAAGATATGTAGCCTAATTTAATTTTAGCATAGGCATTGAAATTTAGCATAATATTTACTTTTTGCGACGTATGTATGTATACACTCACTGCACAAGGAATGTGTGTGTGCATGGTTAATGAATGTTACTCGTACGATGTCAGTAGGTACAGCTAGTTATATAATATAATCCCAGACACGTGTATGTAGTAAAATTTCTACGAAGTTGAAACAATTATCTGAGTGTTTTCGTTCACTTTTTAATAATTGTTAATTTTAATAATGTTAGGTTATATGTATTTCCATAGAGTCGATCTCGCTTAATACGTTAAAAAAGATACCTATGTTTGCGATTGCTTCAAATACGTATTTATTATAGAAAATATATTTATTTATCAGAGCTGATAGCTTCAATTAAAAACAACAACAAGCGCATCTTTGAATAACGCTCCGAAAGTTTCTTACAGTTTTGAAAATAATCTCTTTCTTTTAATACTGTATACCGACAAGTTTACTTGAAATAAATGTCGGTTGCTGTTGTTATACTGGTAAACTGCGTTTATATATTTTGTTAAAAATAACAATAGGTGTTCATAAATATATACTCTTCAAATCATTTTTGAATTAATCAGACGAAAAATACACTCGTGGTTCTCGTGGTGGAATCCAAATCTTTCAAGCAAAAAAAAAACCTTATAAGAAACTAAACACTCGGTATATTATATATTTGAATGACTGACGGATATACCACGTAAGACCTACCGCTGGTCTAACACGATAAATTATTGCTCATAAATGCCTTGTGGCATGTAGGTGATTAGTAAATAAGAAATTCTTCGAAATTCATTTCCTATCGGAGTTGGGGATGTTTCTAATGAGAAAAAGACACTCAAACGATTTTGAGAAAATTAGAGCTTTTTTCCTTTTCTATATTATAAATATAGAAATCGGTGATAAGGCATCTGTTTACTTCTCAAAGAAAATATAGTACGAAACAACTTAGATGTAGCATCGGCAAAATTAGTAAAACCGATCATATCCGATTTGAGTACGCTAGCCCAAATTATAAATATTTATTTCTCATGTGAATATGATCTTTACACAAACGTAGTAACTTGTAATATCATATGACCTAATATTTTCGTCAATTTGGCATGTCGATTTACATGCAGTTGTTTTCTCGGGTTGAAATGACGCGAAAATCTGTAGCAACGAATAGCGTCGAATAGCGCGATAGGGAGCTATTTCTATTGGTCGTGTAAATTGATTATATAAATATATATAAATATTCATTTCATTGCATTTTCCGATGCTACATCTAATTTGTGTCATACTATACATTTATTGATAACTAATAACAATTATATAGCCAAGCATATAATAGGAATAACTAAAAGTAAAACTATTTTACCTATTAAGTGCATTTTTCTTGCTTCTCGTCTTAATAAGGTTAAAAGCTATGAACATAAATGAAACATATGTATAATATACAATTGAGAAAAGCAGGTGACCTATTAAAATGGAAAAAAATATTTTTATTACTATGGAGGGTTTCAATTGCTAGTATATTGAGTAAACTACTTCTGTTTTGTAATCAAAAGCCACTGAATACCTAATGGGACCTAACTGTGCAGGAAATATTGTAGTGCATTAATGTGTGTGTAATTGTCAGTTTAGTTCAATGAGAAAGCAATCCAATACGACTGGAAAAGACTGGACCATATGTTTGTCGAATTTCATTTCCGTGCTGTTTTCAGGGTTTTTGTTTTGTTTTGATGTTCCAAGGTTTGAACCTCGGTATCATGACTTTCATGACAGAATCACATTTGGACAATTAAAGAAAAAATAATTTGAGACTAGAAGACTTTCATTTATCCATAACATATTGTAAGAAGGCGTTTATCTTAACCGGTGATTGCGTTCAAACGCAGGCAAGCGGCACTGAATATCCATTTGGTTGATTTCTGTTTATAATTCATCTCGGCGGTGAAGAAAATCATCATAAAGTTTGTATGTAAATAATTTAAATGATATTCTGGTACATGTGTTTCTTAGGGCAGTATGCTGGTATAAACTTACAAACCATCTCCTTACATGGAGAGGTCTTAGCCTATTTACTTTTGAATTTATGATATAGAACATGAAAAGAGGCCACTTGAAGGAATGTGGTCACTATTGTTCATAGAAAAAGCCGCTGTATGTAATATTAACCTCTCTTTACATCGTCAATTTGATATCAACCTAGGGAACTAAGATGTTTTATACCTTGTGCCTGTTCACTCACACTCACTCAGCTCACTCAGGCTTCAAACTGAAACTCAACAATATTCAGTACTGTTGTTCTTTCTGTTGCTGGATATATGATGAGAAAATTTTTTTATTACTTTTTGAATGCAAATTTTATGTAATACCCTCTCCAAAGTATTTCTCTGCGACCGCTTCTGGGAGCTGCAACCTTATAAACTACGCCGGCTATTTTTTTTTAAGGAAAATCTTAAGAAATAATTGACAGAAAATCTCATTAAGTTTTTCTTTTATTTTTTTCGTTTCCGAGTCAATTAACAAGATGCGCTATTGATTATATACAAGAAAAATATTACATTAGCACTTTACTCACTGAAATAGATATTTTAAAATGTATGTTTCAACATTTCGATGTTTGGTTTTTATATACACAAAAGCTGTCTGTCTATAGCTTTATAGAAATCAAAGTAAACTTTATTAAAGTAGATTTTTAAAATCTTAAATTTTATAAATTGTTCCATTTTTTTTTCTTAGTTATCTCTCACACTGAGACACCTCGTAAGAGAGAGCCTTTCATATTATTGTAAGGTGATTTACTGTAGAGGCGCGTGCCTTCGCGAGTGAACAGAATCTATAAATAGTTTCGATTTCTGACACGTGTAGCGAAACAAGTACACACGCTTTGTTTACACTTGTGTATGTTACAAGCACGCTACAAAATAATTTCATCTTCAGATTTTAATACATATCATATACTTGAGATTCATATTTCTATTTAAAGAACAAATGTTTTTCTTATGTAGGCGGTACAAGGGAAAACTAGTGAATTTCATTAGTTTACAAGAGCTATACTATAGTAATCATGCAGCAGTTAAACATTATTATAAATTTGGGTGTTATGACTTTGTACCCGGTCGTTGGGATCATACTTTCTGCTGCTAAATAGCAATATTTTGTAAAATTATGTTTCGATATGGCTGGCTTATTCATAGATGAGTGAGCCACCCAGTGTAATAAATTTTACGGCGTATTGGCAGTGTAAAGAATGGTTCATATTTATTTCGGCGACCAATTTTTATGTGCAATGGTGTGACCACTTACTATCAGATTGCCCATTTGCACGTATATCAATCTTTTTTTGTTAATTGATTGGATTGTAATTGGCCTCGTCAACTATTTTATTTAAAAGTTTAAATTATGAGCTCAATTACTTACGTTTTCAATAGTTATATTAAATAGTTAAAAGAGTCAGGATGGCCCAGTGGTTAGGTTAACCCAGGCAAGCACCACTGGGGTGCATGTCAGTCGCCTCTTTGTGGCGCACCCTGGGCAACGGGGCCGGCTTGAGCTTGCTCGTCTGCCACGGCTAAGACTGGCGGGAGGGATGCCGCGGGGTTGCTCCTGGTACGTTCCTGGTTGGCATCAGGGCGGACCATGTGAGTGGCCTCGTTGGCTAGGAGGGAGAGGGAGGGCTCGCTACTCGAGCCTCCCAGGTGTTTTACACCGGCGGTCAGCGGCGGAGCCTACCATCTTTTCCGCCGCAGGGCGTCAGATTCGTTGACACCCAGCCTCCAGTGGCGGACTCGGGGGAGGTCGTCACATGAGCATGTGGAGGATGAGGAGGAAGGCGCGCAGTTCACGCGCCTTCCACGTTAGTCATTCAGACGCCTCACGGCGGCTACCGCTGGTGGGGTCGTGGTTGTATGCCCTAGGCGATCCCGTTGCCTCACCACCTCGGCGGCATGGTGGAAACCCGAGGATGGTTTTAGTGGGGAGGACAGGGCCTTCAGCCCTAGCACGGGGCCCTTATGGCCCTGGTTGAGTCCTACATAGCCGTTCCAGTCCCCCGTCTGGACGGGAGGCGTAAATGCCTTTCCTCCTCGTAAAACAAAAAATAAAGAAAGAAATTCTGCCACATGTGTATTCCGCTAACTCGCATTGGAACTGCGTGGTGGAATATGTTCCAAACTTTATAGCAGTAGAAAATTTACAGGCTGTTGTTGTTGTCAAAATAAAAACACTGTTATTGAACTGCCATGATAGTAATATTCTTAAAAATTGCGAGGACGTCTTTAGATAATAATTCATGGAAATGTTTTAACTGAAACAACGTTATCGAATCAGCAACTTTGCAGACAAAAAAGGATGTTGAATGAGGATACTGTATGCTATAAATCAAGTAAGGATCACAGGTTGCCAACAATATATTTTCTTGAAGAGTCAATATTATAAAATATAAAAGATTTTACTGGTGACAACGTGCGCTCTGCATTTATAATAAGCCAAACAGGACATTGCGTTTTATAATAAAGTAATGTTACGTACATACAATTCTAGAGTCTCGTAATAATAGTTCCTTTTATCGATTCAGATCATTATCAACGTTAGTTTTTGTTTCTTAAATGAACTTCGTAAATGATGGAACATTGCTTTCAGGCTTTTATTAGTAAGGAGCATAAAAGAGGTACGTAGATCTGAAAATAACAGCTAAAACGCTATAATAGCCTTTCGGAAGAAAAGAACATTATCGTGATAAAGGTTTGAATCTTATTCTAAGATTTTATGATAGAATAAAGCTAGATATACTATTATTTCTTGAACTAAAGTTTTTGTGATTATTTTATATATAATATTTAATAGTATTATGTACAGAAGCTTTCAAATATATTTAAATTGAATTGTACATTTTTAGTAGTAATAAATAATTATAATTATTATAATAGCAATTTTTTCAATGTCCTTTAAACTATAGGTGTGCTTAAATTTTATTTGTGATACTGCCTGGTTATCAATATATACTATCTTGTAATCTCAAGCGTAAATCTAAGTCAATAAAATAAACAAAAGACATATATATGTTAGCTACGAATCCTTATTATATCATATTATATTATATTTGGACTGCCAAGTAGATATTATATGCTCTTTTCCACTTTACTATTGAGAATACATTTACTATTTTTGAAAAAAATAAATAATTTTCTCTTTTAGATTATTGCAAAAGTTATTTGATTTGGACTTAAGTTTTGATGTATGTATGTATTGAATATATATTTTTATGTTCATGTCGTGGGAACTACTGGCAATTCTCAGTTTGGATTTAGGAAGTTGCAATGTGTTATGCTCACGTTTCTCGGAAAACAAGTAAATCCATTGGTCCTGCGACTGATCTCGACTCGGCGCGTTGGATTACCGTTCGGTTCGACGCAAAACTTGTAGAATATTAGAACTGTTGTTGCCCAAGCTACATTAATTCCTTATTTGATATTCCGTATGTACTGAAACAGTTTTGTTATGAATGTATTATTCATATTCTTTTAAACTTACAAATTTTAATCACTATTCTTCTAAATAAAAAATGTACGCCATTTTTTCCATACTGCGTAATTAAGCGTTGTACATGTCACGAGCGTTGATGTCAACATTTTCTGAAGTTTGCAGAAATGAAGTTCTTGGATTAAGTTATGTTATTTATAGTTTAACAATAATTATTTAATATTGATAAGTGCTTCAACAAAGTGGATGAAAATAGTAATTAAACACTACTTGCTGACTCCTAAATATCATTTAGAATTTCTTGATAACCCCAATAACTGTTTAGGGCTTTACAGCTCCTAAGCCAGCTTTTTTAGAGGACTAGTTCTTCTCAATAATTCTTACATAATTATGTATTTAAATATTTGTACTACATAATACTTTCCAGAAGTCATACTATTACTGGCTTTTATTTTGTTTTGACAATACCATAAATAGTATATTTAAAATTTGTATATAGTAGTAAAACATAATTAATTTTTCCATTATATTTTAATGTTAAAATTTTCGTTAATATTTCGATATATTTATGAAGTTATAAAATAAAGATACTAAAGTTTTCATAGCACGTATAAACTAAGCCTACAAAATTGCTTACAAGAGAAATATTTTTACTAAAGTGAGATATTACTTCTGGCAGAAAATTACGAAGTACGGCGGGTAGAAGTATGTTTGAGTAAAAAAAAGGTTTCCTTAAATACAATTCTTAGACTTATAGAGTGTCAGTGCGTATTCAAAATGCTGGCATCTTTAACGGCAAATGACTATTTAGACAAAGCTCATGATGTTACTTATCCATGAAATAAATATATAAAGATATTAAAAACAAATCTTTCTTTCGATCTGTTAAAAAACCTAAAATATCTTAGGCTTTAAAATGTAATAGCGAGGCCTATAAATATCTATTAATAGTCTTATTATAATGCTTTGTGGATACACATGTGTTACCAACACTTTGCTTATGTAAGATTTGTTTCGACAGTCAGGCGTTACTAATCTATTTAAATGCGTTAGATAACCTTTATATAAAGTCATCATGGCTATACATAGGTGGACAATGTAGTAAATATAACAGTAAACGGCATTAAAAAAATATTCTTATAAATAAATACTAGATATCCAACTGGCGTTGACGTGTTGACCACTGTACGCAGATGACATTCCGATTTCTTTTTAAACAAAATCAAAATGGCCGCCTCGCTACCATAAACGCGAGGCCTCGTTATAGTACCAGTTACAGACCACTCTTTACATAGACACGCCATCATATTCAATAAATATGCATAGTCACGTCTCTGTTAAAGTTTTATTTGTATAGATTACACTAAAATTATACATAAATCATGCTAAATTTATAATTAAGTAAATTTCATTTATTTGTTTGCCGGGACCACGCTAAACTACTAATACGGTTGTTATGAAACTATTATATTACGGTAGTATTTACTTTAATCAAAGAGTTATATACGGTGGTCATATATAGTTCTGAATATTTTTTAGAATTATAGTATTTATATCAATGCCGTTAAAAAACTTTTGTGAGAGAAGTTGATGTTGATGAAATTGAGGAACGGTAAAAGGCGTTTAAAAAAGTATAAGGTAACTGCTGAGAAAGATCCACAGCACTTATCTTTTTTAGTTATGGTATATGTTCATGTAAAGCGTTGGCTTATCAGGCTCAAAAAATAATGAAAATGTGATTATTTTATAATTGCAAAGCTGGCTGGGATAGGTAGCTAGTCCGATTTAATTTGAAAACCAATTTAAATGATTAAAATCTTCTTCGTTGTAAAACAAAGAAAATTATGGAATACTATTCAATACTGAAAGATTAATCGATTTGTTATAACAGAAAATGATTAGTAATATATCGTGTGAATTTCTTAGTATAAAATATGATTTCGTAACGGAATTGGCTCGTTCCGTACATTTCAGACACGTTCTGATCTAAATACGTTCTAGCGTTTATGAAGATGATTTGTGTCGCAATGCTGTAAAGCTAGAAACGCATTGATTTTATGTGACATCACAAAATTTCGTATAATATTCAATATGCATTCATATGCATTGACCGTATAAGTCGACTCACGAGGGAAGTCAAAAAAATGTACAGTCACTTGTAACAGGGTTACGAATTATTCGTACAATTTATTCAGTTAATAATTATTTTAAGTGAGACCTAATATACATAGTTCATTATACTAAGCGCCGTTCTTAACCGAACGTTTACTGTCTAGATACATCAAATTTGGTCGAATCGATGGGTTTTTCAAGTATGTCATTTGTGATTAAAAAGTTGAGACGTTTGCTCGGGTCTTACGAGTGATCACTTCTGATTTCAGAGACTCTTATATCCAATTCAATTTGGGCTTACATTTAATTTCAAGCTCATTGACTTTATGTTTTCCAAAAAAATATAGTAACAATATAATATATACTTCACAAATTGTAAAATAAAATTTAGTTTTATTGTATGTATACAAATAATCCTTACATATATTTCACCCCTTTTTATTATTAATTCCCCGTTCCGTTACTGTGCATTACTAAGTGCTTTTGTAAATACCATCAGCACTTAGCTTCCTAATCTATACTTATAATAAATCTGTAGGGAGGTCAATTCTGTACATGAAATATTTTTACAAAATAACTATCAGGGGGTGATCAGGGGTCGATACTGATGGCAAAAATGCAATCAGTAAAATTTTTGTCTGTCTGTCCATATAACCGTTATAGAAACAAAAACTACTCGACGGATTTTAACGAAACTTGGTATAATTATTTTTCATACTCCTGAGCTGGTTATAGTATACTTTTCATCACGCTAAAGTCTATAGGAGCGGAGCAGTGAAAAGAAATGTCTGAAAAACGGGAGAAGTTACCCCATATTTTGAGCTTCCGTCGCGTGTTAATGGTTAAAGCTACACAGAAATCATGTATCACGGAAATGTTCTCCTTAAAATTATACAAAAAATATCCCCTGACAGCCTATGTCTATCTTTTATGGTTGACTCACAATAACACGTGTCACTCCCAAAATAGTATAGTAATCCCATAGTAGTTCGAAGCTTTCTGATTATATTTGTCTATTCCTACGTTTATAACATTCTCAATCATCCCAAATTACAAAAGTTAACAGTATTAACTATTCCATAAAAAAAATCATAGAAATCGGTATAGAAGCACCATAAAATACGCTAATAATAAATCGCACGTGAGTACTAAATCTATACTACTATATAAATCTTTTCGTCACGTGTTCTTTGACTGACTTAATTACCTTCCTAATTAATTACCATTTTTGAAATTTTTGGGTGTCTGTATCTTTATAAAAATTGGCATACAGGAAAAACACGTACTTGCGCAAATCATAGGCTATCTATACATACAAAAGTATATATAGATAGCCAAAAGGATGTTTTTGTATGTGTGTCATCGATAAACTCAGAAACTATTTGATCGATCATTATGAAAATTGGTATGTTTATCTATTGTTTTATGGAGAAAGTAATTATTTCATCCGTATCATTAAAAATAACCAACAGTTGGCGTTTACGTGTATCACGATACACTTATATTCCGATCAACCGATAATTATAAAATATGAAATAAAAAATGAAAATCTATTCAAAAAGCATAACAACTAACTTAATTTCCGTCATATGCCAATACACATAAAATAATCACAACAATAATAATTTTCATTTTAAAATGAGATAATTATTATAAATTACATATAAGGGAAGAAGTGATTAGCTGTTCTGATTATAAAAAAGTAAACAATAATCATTATTGGTAAGAATACTCATAACTATGAATCTTTAGTATGAAATGTAAACGTAAGACACATAACCAAAAAAAAAACAACTTATTTATACAAATAGAAACCACCATGCCATTGAAGTAAGTACAAAAGATCGGAATATCAACAATATATGCGTCATCCAAAAGAGCTACGGAAACAATACACCAACAAGAAATACGTTTAGAAACAAATAGAATCCGAATTTCTACTTTAAGAGTTGCCAAAACAGTTAGTCAACGAAATGATCAAGTTCCAGATCTTCGAACAAGCATCTTTATCGAGAGATACTGATAAACCTGACAAGCCCAATGACTGGATGATGAACGATTAAAATAGACTAAGTCAAGAACTGGAACCAATCTCAATAAATCAGCCTTCAATTACTATATAGGTTATGATAACAAGATGAATCCCGATATGATCATTGGTTCAATGAATATAGTATGCCCATATTGTCACGCTAAATAAATGAAGCTCCTGAAGTCACAGCTGTAATTGTCGGTACAGATATTACAAAACGAGGTATTGTTATCACTAAGCGACACAAAAACAATCAAGGTGTCGCTGAAAAATATCAATCGTATGCCAAATATTACGATTATCCAATTATGATTATGCGAGCAGAAGATGGCTATCATCTCGGACTGTATCAAAATAATCTCGCGACTGGCTATGTGACATCGAAGAGTTAGATTTTTATGCGTATCGTATAATGATTAGAGATAATTAATCTAACCATATTCTGAAGTATCGTCAACTGTTTTAACAATTCATTGTTGACATGTACGCTATAGTCGAGAACGAACGAATAAACTACATTCGATGCAACCAATCAAAACTTCGAGCCAAAGGGTACATTTATTTACGAGATACATACAGATGACAAGGTTGTAAATGTAATAACATCGATATTTAATAGAACCGGATAATAGAGCACGTTTTGGTGTGATACAAACTTTTCTAGACTCTATAGTCTAGAAATTGATGAATGATGATGAAAATTTAATTAAAATTTTCATCGTACCAACTTTACATCGAGATTACACCAACAAAAACATTCACATAAATCATATCTGTTTCCGGATTCAAAAAAAGAAGATTTAATCTTGATAAATAAGTTTATGGGTGTGACCAATGTGCAGCCTATCGAGAACATCATTGACGAATATTAAATGAAATAATTTTTAAGTATTTGATTAGATCTCGCATGTTTCTTGATTATTTGTACATTCTATCAGTAATTAATTACAAAATTAAAAAAATATTTTTCTACGATTAATGCCCAGCGGAGCGGGCGGGTATAGCTAGTAACAAATATAGTGGGGGAAAATATATTAAATAATCAACGACGATACATCATTTGTAAGTTATTAGATATTGTTATCACCGTATAATGTTCTTCTTCCTTAACAATCTTAAGGAAACGAAGTTTAAATTTCAAAGGATATTACAAGATGTGTTTACTCACCGTTGCGAAATACAATGTTGGCTAAACACCAAGACGACTAAAGATGATTTATCATATAGTTTGACACTAAAGTTTCGTTTACGCGTATCTTTTAATACTAATCTTACGTTAAATTTTAAAGAAGATAAATTGTTTAACAACATTTTGTATAAATAAACAGATAAATAGACTATAACTGTGAATAGTTTATTTATTTTTTTAATTTAATTAACAAGACACGAATAGTCTTTACTTAGGCCTTGTAGAGTAGAGGCCAATGAGGGGATGTACTAAATTGTTTTTGAGACGATTCCTTGAGCTTTCCCTAGGGATATTTTCTATTGGTAGAACAAGTTTAACTGCCAACCCTAAGTGTGGATTAACAGTTGAGAATACGGAGATATTTATTTAACAGTGTGAAATTTAAGCCTGTTTCACAGACTTCAGGGATTAGTAATTTAATTAACAAATCAATTATTATTAAGAAAACTTTTATAATAAAATATAAACATATAAAATAAAATAAAGTATATTTAATCAGAGCATACATTTAAATTAAAAATCCAATAAGTAGCAATAAAACAGCGTGACGGAATAAGAATCTTTTTCTTGAAACAAAAGGAGGTTTTAGTTTTGGCTTTTATTAATTTTTGAGAATTTCTAATTCTAGCATTCATTCGATGCCTTTTATTTCAGTGGCACTAAAAGTCACGAAATCATAAGACATTCTATGTGATAAAGTTACGTCGAAAATACAGTCGCTTTTCAAAATAATGGGTAACATTTTTCCTAACTCAAATAACGAAGGGTGATATGAAAATGATTGCATGTGACATATCAGAAAGAACCCTTGAAATAAAGGACTGTTACATTTTTCATTTGCAAATTTAGGTAAAGATAAGAGGCGGGAACGACCCAAAAAGGCACACACAAAGGACGACATAATGAAGGAAACTTTTAGCAGATTTTAATTAAAGGCTAATTTTTAAAGTAGCATGTTTATGAAATCCTTTGTAAGAACAGTAACGAGCTTTTTTTTTTATTTGTCTTTGCAAAAGTTAGCATATATTTTATTCATTGGTATTATTTGATGCTTGTAGGATTTAAAAATAATTATAATTATATGCCGTAATTCTATCAAATAGTTCTATTAGTCGCGTGATATTTATTCAGGCTGAGCTTATCATCAATCGGCTTATGAGCTAGCAGTTTGATTATTTATTTAGTTAGACGAAATCTATGAAAAAATTCAACGAACTATTATTTAAAATTAGCATTAAAATAATATTATAACTTTAAAATCATTGTACGATGAGGTCGATTACGCTGGCAGCAAAAATGTATAAAAAAATATGTCATGTAATTCCATATTCTTTATACATGAAGGCTCGTTTGTTTCCTTTCATATATTATAGTATAAGATTAGATGATCATATAATAATGTTGAATTATACGTAAAGCTACCGCCGATTATACTAAGAAGTTTCTCCGAGAAACTGAGTACTGACATTTTTCACCATTTTAATTACAGCGTTTATGCCAATAAAACTATAGTACTACAATTAAATTTATAATTAGGCCAAGACAAAAAAGAGATTATAATATTAACTTTTGGTTTTTAAAACGTATTTTGTAATGTACTGCGTATGTGAGGAAAATAATAATTATTTTGACAAAAAGTCATCAATCAGGCTCATGAAATTGGTACAAGAAACCGACAAAGAAATTATAATATAATAATATGAACTAATTACAATATTCATGGTAGTTGGCTGCATCTATGCAGGTCAGTAACTCTTTTGTGGAGCATTGCATTACAACAGTCTCCGAGAAAGCGTTCAAAATTCCAATGAAGCCTTATAAAAACTGTACATATATAGGGAAGTTTGTGCGCAAGATGATTATGCAATCTGTGAGCTTGTGATTTATAGCACACCTAGGAAACGAAACGATTGGCTTCTGACTCTTCCTGTTTTTTATTATGTTCAATATATGTAAACAATAAAATTTCAAAACGGTGGTAGTTTTAATTTTACAATCAATAAGAAAGTGTGTATGCTTTTTATTGTTTTACTCGATCTGTTTCGTACTGTATTTTTCTTTCTATGCTTATTCTTAAGAAATGTAAAAAAAGTAAGAGATGTTTTCAAAAATCCTAAAAATATATTGACAATATTTACTCCAGAAATTGTGTCGTCGAATAAACATAGTCGTATAATACACCCGATAATCTCGTAATTTACTTTAATCAGGTGTAGCGAATTGTGTCACTAAGTATGGCTTGTACGATATTAGGAAAGATGCGAGCTCTAATGATTAAGGGTATTCTTGGTAGTGTAGCTCTGTTGAAGCCCGTCGGGGTGAATAACCTCTTATCATATGTTCCAAAGCAAAACTTATTAATTTAGTGTTCCATTGTGCGTAAAATGGTAAATTTAGCTTAAGACGCCAATGCATAAAGGCGGTGCATAACAAAGATAGTATATTTACTCGTTAACGAACCTATTTCATATAAAAAAAAAGTATAGACGGTGCTCGCCATACCCACTAGCCACACACATGACAGGCGTATCATACCTCCCGCTTGGCCATTATAGTAATTACCAAAGCAACCGTGTTCGTTAAGTACCTGCGTCAGCTTAAATGTCAGGATGACAGCTCAGCACAGCGACGCAGATGTGATCGTATCGCCTCCATTGTCGCCAGGCCCGCTGAAGGAAACCACCAATTCTTCTTCCAACCCTCCCAAATCCTTTTTTATTGTGTAAGAACATTTCTTCTATGAACAAACATTTAGGGAGATAAAAATGACTTCCAAGGACTTCAAAATACTAAAATATGAAAATCCGATGAAATCTCGATTTCCGAAAATTGAGATGAAAACATGTAATCCAAAACCAAGATATATCCTTTATTCCCATTTATGTCTGTTTGCTCTTGCACCAAATACGCATCGGATACAGACAAACTCTCAAAGTGAAATGGTACGGTTAACGAAAAATATATTCCAGGTTTTCCATGACGCTGAAAGTTCTACAATAAAAAAAAAAAAAACAGTTGTAGGTATTAAATGTATTTCTTTTTTCTAACTTGTGGTTTATTATGTAACTTGATGTGCCCGCGATTTCGTGCGCGTTTTAATTTAACAAAAAGTTAGCCTAAGTTACTCCTAATTAAATATTATCTATCTGCGAGTGAAAGTTTCATCAAAATCGGTTCAGCCGGAACAAACAGACTGACAAAAATTGAAAATGTGTTATTTGGTATATGTATGAATTTAGAAAAAGCGGTAATTTTATTATTACTAGCAGACAATTTGAAATTTTGTTATATATGTGTATATTATAACTGAAATGATAATCAGTTCCTCCGAATTCATTTATTCCTACAAAAATTTGGTGTGAATTCCACCAAGTTCTTGTAACAAAGGAGTTTAGCATATTTTCGTTGAAATATTTTTACAACG
Source organism: Vanessa cardui (assembly GCF_905220365.1). Taxonomy (NCBI): domain Eukaryota; kingdom Metazoa; phylum Arthropoda; class Insecta; order Lepidoptera; family Nymphalidae; genus Vanessa; species Vanessa cardui. The sequence continues at coordinate 7,762,247 of NC_061135.1, forward strand.
AATCAGTAAAGCCTTATTCTAAAAACTTATAATTTAAAACAATAAATTATAATACAGTTGCCGTCTGGCTCGGTAATGTGTGCAAAATTTGTCCTTAAATAATAATAATTAATACAAAAATTATAGTACGACACATCTTAGATGTGGTATTAGCAAAATTCGTAAAACCGATCACATCCGAATTAAGTAGGCTCTCCCAAAATATCGCCATTTATTTCTTATGTGAATATAATCTTTACAAAAACGTAATAACTTGTAATATCCTATGATCTAATATATTCCTCAATTCGACGCGTCGATTTACATACACTTGCTTTCTCGGATTGAAATGACGCGAGAATCTATAGCGACGAAGAGCGTGGAATGGCAAGATAGGGGAGCTATTTCTATTGGTTGTATTAATCGGTTTTATTGAATTTGCCGATGCTACATCTTAGTTGTGTCATACTATACTTTCAAATCTCGAATCGAACAGTAATGTATACAACGCTATGCATTTCGTCAATAAAGTATATTATACGATTAAATAAACCATGAAAAAATAAATTTACATGTGTGCTAATGGTAATTTTGTACAGAAATAGACCAAATCTGTTAGACTAAGAATTATATCGGCTTTCATTTGTATGTATAGGTATAGAGACGATATTTCAGAGGAAGAGATCGGAAAAGTACAAATTATCAGCAATTATTTTGAATTACGCTGTAATAATTTCATTCTCAAGTTGATTTTAATAAATTCCTTTGTTAATTATTATTATTGTCAATGAAATTATTAAAGCGAAATTGATAATGAATACGTTTATATTGTATTTTTATAATATTTTAATTTGACTATCACAACCAAACTGTACTTTCACCTGTGGTCGTCGATGCCGGGATCCTGGGTTTAAACCTCGGGAGATGTCATTAAAAAAGTTCTAAGTTAGTCTTTCGTTAAATTGACCGTTGTTACAGATTCTGTTGAGACTTATGTATTACTTTTGTATTATTTATTAATTATAAATAAATTATGTGCAATAATGGGAACCTTCAAGAAAAGAGTGTATCCCTTTATTAAAGGCCGGCAACGCACCTGCAAGCCCCCGGGTGTTGCAGATGTCCATGGGCGGTGGTAGTCACTTTCCATTAGGTGAGCCTCCTGCTCGTTTGCCACATATCCCATAAAAAATAAATTTTGTTCATCATTGAAATTAAAAACCGCCACTTCACATTGAATTAAAACTTAATAACGTTTGTAAAGCTATCGTCGTTTAAAAGTGGCTTGGATTCGCTATCATAATATCATGTACTCAAAAAATGCGTCAGTATAAAGATATATATATATTTATAAACATTAACCCACAAAGACATGATACATAAACACATTCTGATTTCACAACAAAACAGCATCGCACTCCAGGGACAACGATATGTCAAAGTCTTGCCACCAAATGATCACAATAACTTTGAAACGAGAAGATAAAAAAACGAGAATCTTGTATTATATTTTGTTACGTGCTTTTCTTTGACGACCTCCGTGGTCGAGTAGTGTGTACGCAAGTTTTCAAGGGTACGCCACTCTGAGGTATTGGGTTCGATTACCGGCCGAGTCGATGTAGAAAAAAGTTCACTAGTTTTCTATGTTGTCTGGGGTCTGAATGTTTGTCGTACCTTAGTAACTTATGATTTTCCATTACACAAGTGATTTAGCTAACTAACTACTTACATTGGGATCAGAGTAATATACGTGATGTTGTCTGATATTTATTTATTTATATATTTTCCTTTCTATGTATCCAAAGGTATTTGCTAAAATATATGTTCAAGCTATTTAAAATAACTCAAGATTTAAAAGCATGAAAATTGGTGCCTATGACATTCTGACCCCTTATAGGTCATGTAGAATTATTATCCTACTAGCGTGAGGCATATAGAGTACACCTATTCTAATGCATTGTAATATCTGCGTTAATCGGATCTTATTATGATCAATCGCAATTGTCGATATTAAGTCAGAACCTATTAACCTTATTATTTGAAATATTACGTATATGTTACGAATAGTTGAACCTGCGGCTATACTCGTATAGCAAGAAAAGATAATCCTTCTGAATCCGACATCGTGTTATCAGAAAGAGAGGTTATAATTATTTTGTAACAATCATAATAAGGTATAATTAAATATAAAAGTTAACCCATCCAGAATAAGTCGTTCTGGTGTGATTGAGTGACAAAGATCTATACATCCAAAGTTTTACATTTTATGGCATTAACAGTTTTAATATATAAATCGAGGAAATTAAAAAAAAAATCTATAATTTTTCACATTTAAATGAGCAAAGGTGATAAATAAAACCCGTTGACATAACACGTAAAACATTTTTATTTACAAAAATTTATACACAGTGTTTCGAGCTAAATAATACATATTACAGTACTTTATTATAATCGTTTTAATGGAACTGTTACGCATTTGAGATGTAATATAGACAATTTAAAATGTTAATAATTATTAATCTACAATATTTCATATAATTTACAATTGCTTATTTACAATATAGTTTCATATACACTTAGTAGCCGATAAAAATATATACATAATTATAATGTTATCAGCCGCAGAAAAAATATCCCGTTACAAGTTATTTAAAAAAAACCATAATTTCACAAAGGTTGCGTACAAAATCAAAACACGTGTGTACGATCATGAAAATCGATAATTTTTTCTTCGAAATCATAAATGTTTTTGTATATTTTTTTTAATTCGGAACGTAATTCCCGGTGATAATATAAAGTAAGATATAAAAGATCGGTAGGTCACTATAATACCAACACATAATGAATTTCTATACACATGTTGTTTAAATAAAAACATTTTCGATCGAAACTGTTTAAATGTATTAACAATTAATCGAACAAACATTATCTATAATCTAAACAAATGTCTAAACATGATACAAAATTTCTAGTAAATGGAGACTTCATTATACACTGTCAACATAGTAATTAATAGCGCTGCGTCATAAACGAGTTATGCAATATTGATGACGTTATCAATTACTGTTCTGATTTAATTCCCTCAGTTATTATGTATGCGTGCTTCATATTTACATCGTTAATGTAATATATTTCGACAATGTTGCAGGAGAACCACGTTGACAGTTACGTGACTGTCATCCCGTGTACAGTCAGCAGAAAAATGTATACAACTTTTTTAGTTGATAATTCAAGTGTATGCTAAACAATAAATTGAGTATTTGAGGATTCATGATGATAGATTCGACTAAATTAATAATATATATGTGCTTTTTGAGAAAATATTTGTAGCACTTTCTGTGAGATAGACGATCGTTTATTTGATAGACACGTTCATTAGCTGAATAAATATGAGCCAATGTACCAATTTATTTTGGTCATTGACAACGATTAAATTATTTCGAAATAAAACTTTAGCCGTTCTATAGATCATTATATAACTTTTGAAGTTGACTGTACAGGTGTGCCTTTGATGAGATTAGTGTCATATATGTCAAAAGTGTGACTACCTGTACATTTCCAACTACTTTCTTTGCTAAGTGGCAGTGAAGCAATAAAGAAGAAAACCATGATACATTGAAAATGTTTAAAATATATACTATATATATACAAAAAAAAAGTTACTAAGACCGTTTAAATTGGTTTGCATAACTATTTTAAAAGTCACATAACTCATATAAACTTGTTAATGGACATTTAAACAAATAATCTAATTACTATTTAGATCGTCATTTTGATTTAATTATAAGGAAAATAGAGTATAATCATAATAAAATAAAATTAGATTAATTCAATAACCATTAACAAATAAACGGCTTGCTTATGTAGGTATATTATATACTATTGCTTATATTAAGTATACTTTTCTACATTTATTTTAATGTTATTTTAATCCATACACTCATCCACAAAGGAGTCAAAAGACATTTAATGCTATTCAAGCAGCACTTTCGACAAAAAACATTTTCAGGATAATAACGAACCAGGTAAAGGAACATCAAAAATAAAGCTTTTGATCTTCTCCGCTCCCACATTTGACATCCTCTTTGATAATACACTCGAATATTGAAATTGTCGTTTATTCAAATTAGTTCAAAATAAATGGCAATTACGAATACTATGTAGGTAAAGCGTATTTCCCCTATATTTACATATGATATGAAATATCATTCGCCCATATCTGACTGTTTTTGACAAAAGCGAAGCTAAATATTCAGTTAATGTTGACAGATGTCATGTATTTAATTGTTCTATGTGTACTGGGCCCCAATCCTTCTAACAAATTGACATTTTATCGCAATCGAATCCAAACTTAATTGTTGCTGATCGGCGGTATACTTATTCTACAAATTCAACGGTCTAATTGCGGGTCGGTAATGTTGGATCGGAATATTAACGGATTTGTATCGTAAACGCTACACAGTGAAATCCTGTAAATTTCCCACTGCTGGGTTATAGCCTCGTCTCAATTTGAAGAAAAGATTTGTAGAAAATTTCACCACGATGCTCCAATACGTGTACATACACATGAGGCAGAATTTCATTGAAATTAGATACATATTTTCCTCATGATGTTTTCCTTTACAATCAAGCACGAAATAAAATATAAACACAAATTAAGTACATGAAATTTCTAACTTGCTTTGGTTTGATTCCGCAATCATCGGTTAAGATACACGCTTTCTAACCACTCGACTATCTCGGCTCCCTAACCGTATTATTCAAAGTTAGTTTACGATGATCCTTAGATACTTTTAATTTTTCCGGAAAATTTATTTTTCGGAAATTTTATTTTTCCGAGGAACAGTCAAGGTTGAATAGTAAATAATCGGAATCGCGTCATGACCTATATATGTTAGTAGAAAAGACCGCCTGATGGAATTAAATTAACCGACTTAAAATTATAACAAGAATTCACTGAGAGTATTTTGATTTTTATTGTAACGTTAATTGCTTTTCTTGACGATGCGTCAATATATATTTTTTTCATATCGTTAAATGAAATATTTTTTAATATATATACACACATATGTATAAGAATTAAATATGACAAATTTCCTTAGTAAAAATAATTACTTTCAAATATCAATCATATGAAATATTTAAGAAACATAAAAACTAAAAGTAGGTTCGTGGTTTAACTATTTATAAGTTACATTATAATTAATTTTAAATTACAACATCAATCAGTATTTTAATACATTCTAAGTTAATCAGACGGTAAATATTATAGTAATTCGTTTTTTTCATAACTAAGTTAATTTTAAAACTTATAATGCATCTTATGCCTTTAGAATTAGGTTTAAATTTGCACGTCATCTAGATATGAGTCGAACAGAAATATCACTAATAGATCGATGTTTGATTTGAAAATGTATGATGGACGTATACACTAAAACAAAAGTGTCCATGATATTGTCAAGTTTTTGTCTTAGAATAAGTATAATTAAAAATATAAGAGTATTGGCTGGCTTTGTTTGGTAAGCGTCGCTTTGCATGGCCGCCGGTCGCTCACCGTTCAGGACGTGTACGACCACAGACGCAGAATCTGTCAAAATAATTCGTCTTATTATTTCGTTTATATTTAAAATTATCTAAAATTTAACGGATAAAAGTTTTGAGTTAAAAGGATAGGATAACATTAAATCCCGCAATCTACAGATATGTTTGAAGATTTAGATAATAGTGCATGATTGACTATGATGGTAAAGGTATCTCTAAATCATACTATCAGATGGCCTGTACGCTTACTACCCTAAAATAAAATAATAAAAAAATTATACTTGGTAGATATATCACCAATTAACAATATTGTTAGTTTTGCTGTGCCCCGGTTAGAAGTGTGAGTAGTAAAAATATAGAATTCTGTAATAGTATCATAGCTGTAGTACGACACGACATAGATGTAGCATCCAAGACAAAATTCGTAGCACCGATCGCATCCGAATTGAGTACGCTATCCCAAATTATCAATATTTATTTCTCATGTTAATATGATCTTTATACAAACGCAATAACTTTTAATATCATATGACCTAATATATTTGTAAATTTGACACGTCGATTTACATGCACTTGCTTTCTCGGGTTGAACTGACGCGAGAATCTATAGCGACGAATAGCGGAGCTATTTCTATTGGTCGTGTATATCGGCAGTAATCAGTTTTATTTTCATTTCATTGCATTTTTCGTTGTTACATCTAATTTGTGTCGTACTATACGTACCTCCAGCTATCACACTATAACAGAATTCTACTTTAACGTAAAGTATATGATGATCCCTATTTAATGTAACGAAGTATAAGATTTCATTCCTTCATTTTACTTTATAAAACCTTAATTAAAATATCTGTCTCATCCTTTAAGAGGAGTGATTTCGGAGTGGTTTAACCTCGAAATCTTGATGCAAATTTAAGTACTGAATTGTAATTTACGAGTATTTTGTCTTGCGGCGAAGAAAGATATCGGGGACGAATTTAAAGAGGAATGAAATATTTAGATTTAGAATTTAAATGTTATGATTATTGCTCACGCTTTATATTTAATTTAATTTTCATGATATTGTCACTTTTACGTTATTATTTAAAAAAAATCTTACCGGAACTACTCGGGGCGCATGTATAATTTCCCGAGTCTCTTGGGGATGCTCGCGCGATCAGAAGACGGCTTGTGCGAGTACGCTGCTCTGTTTCAACGCTGATGCCTCCGCGTTGAGCGTAGTTCACGACATTCGCACCGCGATACCAGTATATAAAGCTGTTGACAGAACTGTTTATAAAGTAAAACTTTTTTAATCAAACTGAGAGTAAAACATACGTGACAATTTCATTTTCCGTTGTACAAAATAGAAACTATTGAAATACATTTTTATTTGTATCCAATTTTAGCTTACTATGTGCATAATTCAATTTAAACTTATAATGTGTTAAAATATTCAAAATGTTTTACCTTGGTGGATCGGGTGCGTGCCTCGCAACGCATGTTAAATTAATATCAGATCCGGCGCGCACAAACAGCTCTGGACCCGACAAGATCTCGGCCTTTGAAACTGCAACCAAAATCCAACATAATTAAAATACCAACTTACATACAAATTATATATCATCTGGATTCCTATTCGAATCGCAGAATAAAATCTATATGAACCACAACGAGATAGATAACGCCACTAGAAATTTTGATAAAATTATGTTTAATTACTGTTTAATTTATAAACTATCTTATTTCCAAACAATTTGTACTATTCAATTAATATAATAAAATATGGACATTGCTAAAATGATTTAAGTGAAACTAGGACAAACTAACAAGAATTATTAAACACCTTTTGAACACGACAATCAAATTTACAATTATTTGTTTAAATGAAATATAAATAGTAAAGTAACTGTAAATTTCCCACTGGTGGGTTAAGGCCTCCACTTTCATTAAGGAGAAGGAGAGAGAGAAGGAGGGAGAGAGGAGAAGGTTTGAAACATATTCCACCACGCTGTTCCAATGCGGGCTTGTGGAATACACGTGTGACAGAATTTCAATGAAATTAGACACATGCAGGTTTCTCTTGATGTTTTCTTTCACCGCCGAGCATGAGATGAATAACAAAGACAAATTAAGCACATATATATAGTGGTGCTTGCCTGGATTTGAACCCGCAATCATCGGTAAGGATGCACGCGTTCTAACCACTGGGCCGTCTCAGCTCGAATCAAATATAGTGAAGGGATATTTTAAAATAACTATACGTTCCTACATTTGTTTATCAATTAGAAATGTCGATTAAATAACACTTTTAACATTTTAATTAAATAACATGTTTTCCATAACACAAGAGATTATAGCTACTTAAATTGGGATCAGAGTAATGTATGTAATATCCAATATTTATCATTTATTATTATTACTTTTGTTATTCATATGGTAACTTATCAAAACAGCATTATGGTCACAACATACGTTATCAGATTTACGGTTATATGGCCGTACGTATATCTGGTTTACTATTCAATGTTGGAAACTTTGCGGCTTATTCTCGGCGCCGATAGTGTGTCTGTGGTGGGGCTGCAACGCAGTTTTAATGTGTACACAGTATTGCAGTTCGGTGACAATGCGGCTGCATCGCCATGTACACGAAGCTTAGCCTAAGTTCGTCTCCATGTTTCAAACTTTACGATGGAGCATTGAATAGAGAAACAAGATGGAGGATCGACATTATTTTTCAATTGCAACTTTATAATTACTTCATTCATTAAGTTCGGTTACATATTTTATTTGATTTAAAATCTAGTAAAATTTTAATGAATTGTAAATAATTAAAACGAGCAAAGCTTTGTTGAGCTTATATTTAAGCACCTATTTAAGTACTTACCCACAACAGTAAGCCAGAAGGACAAACTGATTTTTGGCTCTGTCGATACTTGGCATTCATAGGCGCCAGAATCTCTGGGTTGCGCATGCGCCACTCTCAGCGTCCATTCATCAGAACCGTCGGTGTGCAGCGCTGCGAATCGGGCATCGCTACTGTACGTGTGAACACCTACTGTGAGGATGTGTAGGTCACGTTTTCGTATCCAGGATACCTGTAAATTTAGAAACTATTATTTGAATGAATTAACGAATTTATAATTTTATATAAAAATAGAGAAAGTCCAGCGATTGAATTGTAATCGGTTCAAACTGAATTGAATACCATATTACCAAATACACATACTTTTTAATTAATAGAAATTCTAGTTAGTCATGCTAAAAGATAAAAAATAACATAGCGCCCAAATGCTAGTCAGACTCGCCCACGAAGGGCTCCGTAGCAGCAACTAAGATAGTGAATGAGTACTTGTAGTTCGTTATAACTTTGATGGATGTTTTAATAATAGTGTATTTTTTATATTATTTAAAATTCTGGTAATCGTAAACCGATTACCAGAATTTTCTCTTCATAATTTTATATTTATGAAATAAATAATAAAAATTCTTATCGTTTCGGATATAAGTGACTTTCGGATAAGAGAGACATGACGAATCCATAAGGGTTCCGTTTTTTTCCATTTGGCCACGGAACCCTAAAAATGAAGGGGAATTTTGACCGCAAAAGGTCGGTATATATAGGTCGATATGATAAGTGAATTTATTATATTAGATAGCAACACAACGAGGGTATGAAACGATCGACTCCGGACTATATGTTATATAGAAAATTATAAATTTCTATGAAAACTAACCGAACGAAGAAAGAAAAATTGTTGTTTATTTTCGGATCTCCTCATATATGTATAAGTATATATGTTTTGTTTAAATATTAATAAGCATAAGTGCTATGTATAATTCAGAATAAAATATATTAATAAATTAATTCGATCAGAGTCGGACGTGGTTAAAATCTATAATCATTATTAATAACGAGTTAATTAGTAATTTATATACATTCAGCTATTAATAATAATTTGAAATCAAACTATCTATAACACAAGTTACACTAAATATATGATAAAGTCTCCGATGTAACTAAGAAAAATTTATATATTTTTTTAATTTTATTTCACAGTACTCGTTAACTCCTTTGAGTCTGATTTGGCAATCCCAACGCATACCAACGTTTTAAACTGATTGTTTTTGTATTCAATGGCGTGATATTTTTCCCAGTTGGTAAATAAAAACTTTTAATTATTCTGATAAAAAAAAACATCTTAGTCACTAAAAAAATATATGATGTAATCACCTAACCAAAAATATTCGCTAAAAAATAGATAGAAGATAAGAAAAATAGATAGAAACAGTCTATGTATATCATCTTTAATTATTTATTGATATGTTTATAATCTCGATACTGAAACGAAGAATGTACAACGAAAATTATGAAAACAAACATTCAAAGGAATTCGTTACAGTATCATAAAAATAAATCTTAACCCATTCGGATTACAGCATGTTTTGCCAAACGGGTGTTTTAATAGCATTGTAGCATTTTATTGTTTACCCAATTACAATGAACATTCGTAATTTATACCGTTTTATCGCTTATTTACTGTTTGTTTGAACATTCCGAATACGTTGATGTGTTATTTTCGTAAATTTAGGTGGATATAAAGATAATGAAACCACTTTAAATAGCGAATTAAATGTGTTTTAATAAGCTTTGATTAAAAAAAACAATATATACTTAGATATAGTGTTATCATTTGTTTTTGTAACTAAATGCTCCTTGTATACAGTGACTGAAAAGAGATCTCAAATCTGATATAACAGAAGTAGTCAAACTTCAGACAGAAACTTGTTATCGAAGGCTGCACTAAACAAACGAACAAACAAACTAGTCAACGTATTCTCCATGACATACGTTTAAGTCCCTACTTGTACAAGTGACGTAACTTTATACCGCATTTACTGGGATCTTTGGATTTCCTCGCTTCCTTCAAGTGGATCTCTCCTCTTATGTGTACTTAGTTTAAACATTGTAGACTTATCTTGGAAAAACTTTATTTTAGATGTACTTCAAATTATTCCGTTTTAAAATCTTATAATTACATATTCATTCAAGGCAAATATTTTATAATAGAGCTGTACTCGTCAAACATATCTCATATAAATCATACAAGATATTTAAAATACTAACGAATGCTACGCGATACATTAACGTAGCCTTGCTACGAAGGTCTACGCTCGTAGCCTTGTAACATCAATTCATACATCATATACGAGAAATAAATCTGTAACTAATATCAGCAAAATGTATAGACTTTAATACAGCACTTTCCAGTCTGACGGTTCTAAATGTAATTTCCAAATAAAAGACTGCCACCCTCCGACACGGGAAATTTTCCTCGGTGTAGCAGTTTCCTTTCAGCGGGCTTGAGAGCAGGCGTCAGAGCGAAACAATGTGGGGGCAGGCCCTCAATTAAATGCAGTGCTAGCCAAGCGCGCCAGACTGCAATGCCTGTGAGCGTTACATAAGGTGGATATAATTATCATAATACCCTAATAGACACGTATATTGTATACTTCTGTACATATGGTTAAGCATGTTTGTTTTAATATAGGGTGTGTGTTTCCTAGTTTATCGAGCAATATTTATTTTGATCAATATTTTGATATACCTACGAATTAATCTACAATGATACAATTTTAATAATTAATTATAACATGCTATTTAAATGTCTTTCAAAAACGATATTTTTATATGTTAAATATTACAAAATATTACGCACCACAGCATAGGTATTTGGTAAATTAATAAAAATATATTGGAATAAAGTCAATTAACACAATTGATTAATTATAATAATAAATATCGTTTTAACCAAATACTTTAATAGGTATATAATCATTGAATATTAATTATTTCAGGATTACGTAGGAATGTGAACGCAACTCGGAACAATTTATAAAATTTTGATGGCTGAACAAAATATGTATACGTCCATTGTATTTTTGTAACGTGTGAATATTTTGGTGTTCGTTTATATTTTTTACGTGTGAATTGTTCGATTGAAACTTCGAAAAAGGTCAACAGTCAAATGTTTATTTATTGACTATATCTAAGTGATTTTTATTGCGCGAACAAAACGTAGAATAGGTATAGCATAGTTTATATATTTATGTATAGTCTTGTGATTTGTGGTTACGGCACGAGTAGAAAAGAGTGATAACACAAGTTATATGCTATTACTACATTCAATAAAATATTACATGTGTGCGAATTGTGGAAGAGACTACCAGGCGTGAGCTTTCTTGGTTTTCCAAGAAAGCTCACGCATTATATAAAACACATATACAATATTAACAGTTCGAATTTTCATAAATGACGTTTTTATTTAATCAAAAATCAAAACCAATCAAAATAAACTTTATTTAAGAAGGCTTTTACAAGCACTTTTGAATCGTCATTTTACAATTAAGTGAAGCTACCACCGTTTCGGAAAGTAGATTCTACCGAGAAGAACCGGCAAGAAACTCAGTAGTTACTCTTTTTCAACATTTAAAAAATACAAAGTCATGTTAGTTTATACAACTATTTAAATTAATATATCCTGCTTGGAAATCAACAGGTATTAACTCCACGCTTTTTTATCATCTATTAAATCTTGTATCGAATAATATCCTTTTTGTACCAAGGTATTTTTTTACAAACGATTCGAATTTACGAAACGGCAAAGTTAAAAATCTATACTATTAACTGTACTTACTGATGCAGAATAATGATTAATCTGATGTAAGAATCCTAAATAACAGGTTTTGGCGTTAGATCAATTGAATGTCAAGTGTCTGAATGAATGAAAGTGTACGATTGCGAGAAACCAATCCACGATCGTAATTATTTCCAAAGTTGGCATTAGCAGCAGTCTCAAAAATCTGCCAAATGATTTCCCTGCTTTTTATATTTATTTTCATCTGTTCATAAATGTAGCTGAGATTAAAATCGTTATTCGTAAATATTTTAATTAAAACAAATGATTTCGCAAATGAGATCATTATTCAAAGAGACTAGGAAATAAATTGTTTGAGGTTACGAAGAAAAATTACTTATTTTTCGGCGAATTTCGCCGAGAAACAACAAAGATTTCAAAGATTATAATTAGTAGGCTCAAACACTCTCAATAAATTTTAATTAAAAAAACTAAAATGAATGTTTTTTTTTCAATTCATATATATTAAGTTTATATCAGAATTTAGGACTAGCTATGACAGTGATGACGAACTAATATAATGATTAAATTGAATAACATAATAATAGTAATAAATATTGGATCATATCACATACATTATTTTGATCCCAAGATTTTTCTACAATAACTCGGCTGGGAATCGAACCCGCGACCTCGGAGTGGCGTACCCATGAAGACCGATGTACACACAACTCGACCATGGAAGTCGTCATAAAATAAAGGTTACATGCGTTGTAGCAGTGCAGTAGAATAAGCTGCACAACTTTTTCTTTAACAACTCAGCTTCTCTGCTTCAGCAGAAATAGTTAATGACCTATTTACCTATACAATCTGTTGTCTTTCAACTCTGTGATACGAGTACATCGTTTACATTTATTTTAATACTTTTACCGCTCAAGTTTTGTCAGTGACTTTTTGTATCAAGAATTTTTCTGTATATGACCAGAGTTAAGAAGTTGGCAGGCTCAGACTCCCGTGCCTTGGGAAATACTTCAAGCCGTTGGTCCTGCGCCAGATCTCTTCAGTCGTGTCAGATTACCGTTCCATCGCACTAAAACCCACACATAGCTATCTATATAGTAAGAATAATGAACGTATTATCTTACTTATTTTTTTCTTTACATTTAAAATCGACAATCGCAGCTATGCATTAGAAGTTGATTTTCTCTGATTACTTTTATAGACATAACTATATTAATTTTCTCTTAGGTATTACTTTAACCTAAATTAGCCGATATTTATAATGTTGTGCAAACGCAATTCTCTCTGGGGATAGAATTTACGATAACCAAATTATTGTTGATAATTACGAGCTATAACATAAATTTTCAATTTATATTTGAAGCACAGAGTAACTTATTCATTTTCAATCTTGTAAAAAAATGGATTTCGATTAATTTAATCACAATGATATAATCTGCTTTGGAGTGAAGAATTGCAGTCGAATTATGAAATAAATAATTACACCATTGAAACCGTGCTTTTTTGTTGTATAACAGGCGGCTATTAGCTTGAGATGGCAATTTAAGAATAAAGCTATGGGTCTATCCAAAAATGTATATATATTTTTTTATGCTGTAGTTTATAAAAATATAATAAAACTAGCTATTTACTAACGCGAAATTTATTCAACTATTAGTATTATCTAAAACAATCATCCAATTGCCGTAATATACCTACAATATGATGAATTATAAACACATATTAAGTAATTAAATATTTAATGGTGCTTTCCTGGACTTGAATCATCGGATAAGATGCACGCGTTCTAACATTGAGGGATTTGGCTCGGCAATTGCCTATATCAAAAACATGCAATATTATTAAAATTAATTTAGCATTGTGAATAGAATTATTGAATATTATTTATGAGTTACATAATTATTTCAAGATTATTGCTTTGAATTTTACTCAACTAGTCGTTATTTAATGTATAAAATAATGTAAAAAATATTCAAATATTCATACACGTTATGTTTAACGATTGGTGTAATTGTAACACGCGGAGTTTCGTGTTAAAACGGCGCGCCTTATTTATATTAAAAACGATAAAATAAAACAAGTTGACACGGAAATTAAAACATTACGATAAACTGTTTTCATACTTCTTGTTTATGTTTAAAAATGGAATTATGATTAAATTGTTTAGACGCTTCTACTACTATAATAATATTTTTTTACAGAATAAAATAGTAATCGAAAAAAAAAACCATATTATAATACATATTTTGATATTAGTGATACTGGTGTGAGTTCATCTGATTGATGTATATCTATGATGGACTAAAGGATTCCGTTTATATTTGCTAAGAGTAGAGGCAGTGCACTGTCACTGTTAATCTCACATATTCTACCGAGTAAGAGTAATACAATAAAATAGTAAAATGGTTGAACTGATTGCCTGTATAACTACTAGCGCTATGGAAATAACATATTAGTTCTTAAAACCAGTGGCAGATTTACCAATAGGCTAAGTAGGAGCTTAGCGCGGCAGATTTAGAGGGGCGGCTGATTTAGCCATAATTGTCTTTATCTTATAGTAATAAAAAAATCTTATAATTATATGTATACACATTACGTCCGTAATTCGTATACTCGTCATTGCATAACGGGTTGCAAAAATAATCTAGTAACTGACAGAAATATCACCTAGTTTATAATCATACTAATAACGGGAAAAACCGATGTAATGAGGTCGACAGAAAACAAATCATAAATTTTCATTTTCAGAATAAATTGTGATTGTGAACTAAACCAACGTATCGAATTTCAAAAGTCAGTAGGGGCGGCAAAAATCGAATAGCCTACTAGCGGCAAATTTGTAAATACGTGAAAATAAATAAATTTGTGATCACTTCCCTCTAGGTGGTGAATCACACATAATGACAATTTAGACGACTAGTCATCGTCAGGTGTTATAATTGGACGCCTTGACAAAATGAGTTAAAAAAAATTAAAGATTAAGTTATACTGACGTAAATTAAATCTTTATATATATCGCTATGTATATTTTTTATGAAATACATTATTAAGTAATATTGCTTGTTAAAAATAGACGGACAATAAATCTTCGAGTGATTATATAAACAAAAAAATACCGACACAACTTCCACCTTATAAATCCAACTCTTACGTCACTGAACCTCAAAACGCTTAACGAATCTCAAATCCGTTTTAATAATCACTTTGTTTTACATTTTATAATCCATCAAACATTTCTAACTAGGACTAAAACTTTGAAACAAGTCCATTGTCAGTTTTTAATTTGAGTAATAATCTAAAAAAATAATAATTGGCTGTATACTAAGCAATTTCAGATGTCAATATTAAATGCACTTCAATTCACATTCAATTTAAACTCGAAAATCAATTAACATGCGGTTTTCTCTCAGAGCTTGTATGTAATATACTCAACGGTATAGGGACAGTAGAATGGAGCTTTGTTGAAACTAGGTCTGTAGTTTCCAACGTAGCAGTATTCATCTGCCCGGTAGATAGAAACCAGACATCCACTAACATACTTTTGTTACTTATAAAACTTTAGCTAAGTGGTTTTGAACAACGTTTATGAGGTAAACATTTTTATTATTATATTTTTAAATATAAACATGTTCTTACTGATAATAAGGAAAGTTGCATTTTATTTATTAAAAAAATAAAACCAACTAACCACACAATATTTTTCTTTATTTCATAGAAAATTTTCAACTATTCCATTCTATTGTATGCTAACATTTTGAAAACATATTTACATTATAATATCATAAATGAAAGTAAATGGGTATTAGTTTTTGAATTAAATTGTACGAATACTGTATTTAGTTCTAATTTTAGGTCATTCTATATCATTTGTGTTATTCTATTGTGTTACAGTAATACTATTTGCATAACGTTTGTTAATTTTGGTATCGAGTTAATGTACAACTTATTTTAATGAGTAATTTACTTCAAATATATATTTTTTACTTTCATTTGTCACTGTAGTGTATTAAATGAAGAAAATTAAGTACCAACGCCACCACCATTTAGTTCCCCACATCTGGGTAAAGGCAAACTCTCGACGAAAACGTTTAGTGTAATCCACAACTTTAAAGTGGGATTTTGGAAACACAAATGGCTGAATTTCATCTGAAACTTGCAATTCGCCGCTATCCGACTTTTGCGACAACGTCATCTTAACCGAAGATTTTAACTTTAAATCCGCGCATCTAAGTATTCATGTGTGTATGATACATCACGTGCTCTGCGATCAAAAGATACATATTCTGCGAACTAGCCTGTATGGTGTTAATCAAAATAAAGCGTGTGAAATGACGAATAAACCCACAACTTGATTACCCAAAGATGAAAGGTTGTTTTTGACCATTGTAGGACATTGGCCATTATTTTTATTATATTAATGTATGATAACTTTATAATCGATAAGGACCTAAAAAATAAATTTGCTGTTTTTATTTTATGCAACGTGTTGTGTAATCCATCTAATTGCTGTGTTGCAGTTTGAAGTAACTGAGTCAAGGATAATTACGGGCTTAAAACATTACAAAGTCAGTTGCAAATTGATAATATGAAAAACTATTACTATATTATATAATTTACGCCGGACGGACGATATTTGTACGTCGCGTCTGTGTATGTGTGCGTGGTGCCTTATTTTAACAGATGTTACATCCATACCACATAATATGTACGTCGATTAACTGTATAAGTTCAAAATTACTTGTATTCATTTTTTATGGCGACAATTTATGCCAATCTACATCTAAAATAAAAAAAAAAAACCACACAGTAATGAAATGCAACATCGATATTCTTTTAAGGATGACATTTGTTTCGATAACAAAACAACAGTAACAGCCTGTAAATTCCCACTGTTGGGCTAAAGGCCTCTTCTTCCTTTGAGGAGAAGGTTTGGAACATATTTCACCACGCTGTTTCAATGCAGGTTGGTGGAATTCACATGTGGCAATTTGTCACTTGCAGGTTTCCTCACGATGTTTTCCTTCACCGCTGAGCACGAGATGAATTATAAAGACAAATTAAGAACATGAATCAGCGGCGCTTGCCTGGGTTTGAACCCGCAATCAACGGTTAAGATGCACGTGTACTAACCACTGGGCCATCTTGACTCGATATTTGTTAATTGTCCGAAACTGAATTAGGTTTACATTAATTAGCATTTTGTTTTCATGCAACGTTTGAGGAATTGAAATACATATTATACAGCCACAAATAAATGTTTAAAATACATATAATCTAATTTAAATATTTGGCTGTCTTTACTGTTTGTTATATTAATCGTATCACGCACACTGAGATACAATATCTATCAAGTAGGAGCGCTACTCGTACTAACACACCGATTATAATGGTATTCGATTTGTCTTTCCTTATAGAAGCTTGTTAAGGTGTGACATATATGTCTTCTGAAAACGATTACGTTTACAAGTGTACATCTCCTTTGTACGCGTCCTTTCGTGCTTGGATATCATTCAAGAGGGAATGATTTTAACACCCATTTAAATTAAGAATAGTTTAAGAAATAAAGTTTCTTTGACAGACAATTAATTGCCGCCATACCTGAAACTAGTTTAGTATCAAAAATAATTGTATTATGGCTTGTCCAGTATTGTTCTGATAGAAAATATAATTGTTTTTATTAAGAAAGGCAAGAAATACTAAACTTAAATTAATCTAATTAATTAATTTAAGTCTTACCTTGTCTGTATTATTTATTCAATTTTCAGAGTATTATATTAACGTAATTTTAGTTATTCGCTTTAAGTTACTAGTGTTTATAATATAAAAGAGATACATTATGAAAGAAAATATTGAACCTAACCAATAATACATAGAAACATAGTTTGTTTGTTTCTTATTATAATGCAATTTAGAAGCGTACAAATCCATAACTATCGAAAATTAATTCTCAATTAGGTAAGTTAAAACAAATATACCAAATCTAAACACGTACTTTACATTAGAAACATTAAATAAATTTAAGTAATGTTTTTTGTAGATACTACAACGTTCTCATAACGAGGAAGAAAAAAACGTTTAATGTAATTTAAAGATGACGGAGAACCTAAAAGTATAGCGCGATCAAATCAAAAAAGTTACTCCAGGTACGATAACTTTCGATGATATAATTCATCTCGGGGGAAATTTGCTGCGACTTCCTTACATATTACTGTTATTTTTGGCAATTTACTATCTGAATTATTTACAACCCAATCATTACGGCAATACATCCACTTTATCACTGTCGAAATTATTTTACAATCAGGATATTTATGTATATTTCGCTATCAGACATTTCGATTATTGAACTATAAAGTAGACTGGTTAAATTGCATAGTTCGTTAGTTTACTACATCAAATATTCCTATTTTTCCGATCAAGCGCTTCCAAAACTAGAAACGGCAAGAAAACCAAAGCTTTGTTCTCAATAACTGTCGATTCTCATCTCTCGTAAATGGAACAACACATTATTGACTAGAAGAAATGGTCATGCAATATTTTTATAAAATAAAATAAACAAATCGCCACAGCTTTGGTTGGCTTTGTTCCAAATGTACTATTCTGCAAGCCTCGACCCAATTCTCTATACTTTATTCCAGCCAGGCGAACGCTCACGCGACATTTCCTATAGCACTTACTGAAAATCAAATCCCACACACCGACTGTAACAAACGGTCGAAAAGTCACGTTCTATAAATTGACGGTGGCTAATAGAATTTTCCTGTTTCATTACGCCCATGTGTATGAAATTACTCTTCTAATTTATATCAAACAAGCCGCGTCGTGATGGGATATCTAATTGGGACAATATGAAGAAACCTCCCGACAATCTTCAATATTTAATTGAAGATTTTAGTAAAAGATTTAGTAAGGTCTAACTTCCGTTACCTATCCATCACTTTTCCTATTTATATTTACAAATATGAAACTGTCATCATGGTCTATCAAAGTTGTTCATCACGTCAACCCTAGACTAATCCTCTTGAGGGTACTCATAAACGGAAGCATAACGATCAATATCCACATTTTTAACATCAAATGTGTAGAACTTCAATACAAACTCTCATCCTCAATTTCAGGTACCGCTCTTAGGTGATGTACTTTTGTATTCAAAACCCCAGCTATACATATGCATAGAAACAATAGAATGCAGTGTGCCGTGCTTTGCATACTCTAACTTGAAAAAAATAACCTTCATGCGAAAATTCAAACGTTATTTAATCCCCATGGAATTTCAAGAGGCTCATTTAAAAAAAGGAACAACTATCTTTTATATATTAAAACAGCTGTAAATGTCGAACTTCAAGTTTCTAACTTTAAAATATTACGAAACAAGCTTTATTATCTGTCTTTGATTAGATTCGAACTGATATGATGAATTTTCATATTCGTTTTCACTACGTCCTAGAAGGAATTTCTTTGCAAAAAATCATGTTAGTGCTGATCAGAGCCTACAAGCTTAAGCCTAAACCTTAGTCTGTCTAACAGATAAACATTTTAAAATTGTATGAAATAGATAAACTTCGAATAAATAAAGCATTGAAAGACTCACAGCACTCAAAGTATTTTGATGACAAAAGTAATGACTTTAATAAGAGCCATTTTGCCAATGTGATATCAGGCAAACCTTTCTTATTCTTCTAAATTTTTGTGTAAGTATTTCTCTTCACGCGATATTTGACTACGATAAGATATCTCGACGAGAAAGTAAGGTTAAGGCTATTGGAGGTGGGAACGAAAATGGATCTGTGAATTTGTTGAAATAATAATTCCTCGGGACAATTTGAGGAGTTTGCAAAAGAAACTTTTGTTATATTCGCGGGCATTCGATCTAGAGTCCGGGAATCACTAAAGTTTATTCATTTTAAAAATATGATTTGCGATTTAATTGTTCTCTTTTATTTAGAGAGTTGTTTAATGGTCGAAGCCAAACAAATGCCGATGTAAATGCTAATGGTTCTTGGAAAGAACACCTTTCATTAGAATATACAGACTATTGTATTATTTTGGATGATTGTTACGTGTACTGAAATTATAAAACAAACTTTACGAATATAAATATTATAAATGGAGAGGTACTGTTCATATTATACTGAAATACTAAACCCTTAGGATTTTACTGTTAATTAACATAATTTCATAAAAAAAAACATATTCATGGATGAATAACGTTTTATAAAAAATAATTATAGGTGCGAAATGGAACGGAACGATGGATATGAATATAGTTATAAATTTTTAATATCATCATTTCATCATTATTTTTGCAATGACGGTAACTATGCTAATAATTCTTAGGTAAATATTCAAATAAAATATTTATAAATAATTTTTAAATGTACTCATAAATACGTATAACTATAAATATTGGATATTAATTTAGAGGTATTCGCGTAGTAACAAGATTTAGATTTTTTAATTCTATCAGAATGAATTGTCTGGAAGCGATAGCTAATTAGCCGCTTCTTGTAAAATACAATTATTTATTGCTCTTAAGCAATTTTCTGTACTGTAAATTTATATACATTATTTTGCTGGCGTTTTATTTGAGTAATTTTTTCGTTATAAGATAACATAACCTCGAAAAACCTAACTTAGTTTAACATTTGTTTAAAAGTTATAATATTTATATTAAGTTATAATATTAGGTTGGGGTAAAAGTCTCTTCGCATATAGTATGTATGAACTTGTAATAAAATCTCTTTGGCTATACCATTTGTATCTGGCTGGTTTTGGTATCATTAAAAAGTTTTAATTTTAAAGAAGGCACTTCCAAATTCAAATTAGGAATTTGTGTGATTTTCGTTTGTTTTTGTTGTTGTTAAAATGAGTGAATCTAAAGAAGAAATCCGATACATTTTAAAATTTTACTATAAAAAAGGTAAAAATGCAACTCAAGCCGCGAAAAAAATTTGTGATGTTTATGGACCTAATGCAGTATCTGTGAGAGTAGCGCAAGTTTGGTTTAAGCGTTTTCAAGCCGGAAATTTTGATATCAAAGATGCATCTCGCTCTGGTCGCCCTGTTACGGACAAAATTGATGCCATTTTTGAAAAAGTGGAGCAAGATCGGCATATTAGTACTTACGATGTAGCTGAAGAACTGGCAATTGACCACAAAACGGTTTTGACTCATTTGAATAAAGCTGGGTACACAAAAAAGCTCGATATATGGGTGCCTCATGAACTCACTGAAAGAAACCTAATGAACCGTGTACTCATTTGTGATTCTTCATTACGACGTAATAAAACCGAACCACTTTTGAAGAAGCTGATAACTGGTGATGAAAAGTGGATCACATACGACAAGAACGTGCGAAAAAGATCGTGGTCAAAGGCCGGTCAAGCTTCACAGACTGTGGCAAAACCCGGATTAACTCGCAACAAGGTAATGCTGTGTGTATGGTGGGATTGGAAGGGCATCATTCATTATGAGCTGTTACCGCCCGGCAGGACCATCGATTCAGAACTGTATTGCGAACAATTGATGAGATTGTAGCAAGAAATTGAGAGAAAGCGGCCAGAATTGATCAACAGAAGGGGTGTGGTTTTTCACCATGACAACGCTAGGCCTCACACATCTTTAGCCACTCAACAAAAATTACGAGAGTTTGGCTGGGAGGTATTAATGCATCCGCCGTATAGTCCTGACCTTGTACCTTCAGATTTTCATCTGTTTCGGTCTCTGCAGAATTCCTTAGGCAGTGTCAGGTTAACATCACGAGAGGACTGCCAAAACCACTTGTCGCAGTTTTTTGATCAGAAGCCCCAAAATTTTTACAGCAATGGGATCATGTCACTACCAACAAGATGGCAAAAAGTTATGGAACAAAATGGCACCTACATACTTTAGTCAAATGTAAATAAACTATAAAAAAAAACTTTTTGAATTTTCATATAAAATACGAAGAAACTTTTTCCCCAACCTATTACGTCATTTATTAAATGTAGATATATTTTTGATACGAATTTTATTTATTTCTTCCACACAACTTTTGATTTGTCATTAATCAATAATAAAAATGTTTTATAATAATTAGAACAGAGTGAAAATGATTATAGGTTATATACTATTGTACCTATAACCTA
This sequence comes from Vanessa cardui, assembly GCF_905220365.1. Lineage (NCBI taxonomy): Eukaryota > Metazoa > Arthropoda > Insecta > Lepidoptera > Nymphalidae > Vanessa > Vanessa cardui. Next base: position 7,784,529 of record NC_061135.1, read on the forward strand.
TAACCTGTACTATGCTTTTTTAAATTCTATATGACTCATGTTCAGCTTAGAATTTACATATATATTCAGTTATCTAGTATATTGAATCGCAGGATTTCGTTACGTACTTATGGTTCTGGTGTTGACAAAAGACAGTTTTTCAGAAAAATATTAGCTCCTAACTAGTTCTCCTTTGGGGATGAAATAACGATTAATAATTTGTTTTATTTACATTTGAGAGCTATAAATTTTAATAGTAAGTGTTTAGTTATGATATATGAGAATCTAGTTTACATAATATGTTAATTGTTTAACGTTTATATTGCGTAATGTGATATATTATAGACTAAAACATATCCACAATCGAGTAAAAATACGACGATTAAATTTAAGAATAATTGCTACTGTTGTGAACGAGTCTTTATGACAGCAGCGTATAAGGTCGTATGATAAGCAACAAATAGAGACTTTGCCGCCTCTACCCGATTTTTACGGTGGCTGTGTATGAAAGTTATGACTGTGTTTGCGGCCAACTTTTATACCGAATTGTTTTTAGTGTCATTGTTTTTATTTCCTGTACATTCAGCATTTGAAATTCATTTTTATTTGTCTTAGCTTTATAATGGTGAAGTTAATTTCAACATTTCGCTATTATAACAATAGTATGTGTTATAGACGAACTTTATTTATTTCGTCTCTCAGTCGATTGTGTTGCCAAAAATATAGCAGTTTCTTTTGTATTCATTTAATGTCGTTTCTCTATATTGGTGCTACGGGAGAACATATAATTCACATTTTTTAATTCAGATTTCGATTACTAAAACCGATGCGTCCTAGAATAAGTCTCCAATTTAAATTTGGATTTTTTATACGCCGCCGCCGCAGAATAATAAAAGGGTAAACTTATTTCAGTACATAATATTGTCAATAAACAGAAGGAATAGTGTATGACTTTTTTAATGCGAGTGCTGCCATCCGTGAGATTAAAGATGTTTATACATTTTTGTCTGCCTGATAATAATAAGATTGATCTCACTCTATTCTCTTTCTTCTCTTAGTACTCTACCCGGGTAATCAAAGGAATAAAAACTGATACAATACGTATAATTAATCTCTTGACAGAATATTAGATAATTTCTATTGAATTATTTTTGTGTAACAGACTTATTTCAATATTTTCCATAAGAATAATGAAATATGTGATTGTTGATTTAAATTATTTTTAAAACGTGATATTAATATAACACAACAATGAACTTTAAAAATAAACTTGTTTACTGTTATGAAAATATGAACAGAAATAAACAATCTTAGATATATTTCTAGACTTTTAGTAGAAAAAATGAAATATATATTCCATCTTATTTTCCTTTACATACATCTACGAAGTGTAAAACTAAAGAAGAAAATATTTGTTTTCATATCGTATTTGCTAAATATCAGAAAATTCAATTTTATTTTTTTATTTAGTGTGGCAATGTCGTAGTGATTTTTTCTCACACGTAGTTTCATTATTTTGTTATAATTGTACTTTGTTATTATTAGTTGTTTACTCATGGTCAGAATCTATCTGCAGTTAATTTGAGTCAAATTTTGACAAGTCTTCAAAACAGGTAGTCATTTTATATGCTTAACTAAGTCAATCAAAATGGAAATATATCATTGAGAATCAAAGACAAATTAAGCTACTTCTATCATGATCAAAAACACACTTTAAAAACTTAAACTAACTGCAAATACTGTGACGAAACTTTGCTTATGAATTGAAACTTAAAGGAACTTGTGGCTTCCATGTGTGCGTTGCTAACTATTTGTTTGAATTTGTCAGACAACTTTCTAGAACTTACTATCTACTAATTAACCGTAAGCTGTTTCTTCCCCTTTGAACCCCATTATAATATTTTATATTTAGAATAAAGTTCTAGAAGCTGGATTTTGCCGCTGCGAATGATTAGTTACCGGATCTTATGCCAATAAAAGTTATTGCAGTAGTTCGAAGTTATACCATATATCTTGGAAAACACATGCAGCCATTTTTCCTCGGTAAACAAATATAACCTAGTTAGTACATAGCCTGGTCCGTGCCTATTGGACTTGTACAGCGTTATATGTATATATGTATTGCGCAGTAGACTGTCTCTGCGTTTTGCCTCATATGATATTATCCCAATGACTATTTTATTATTGGCAAATATATAAAGGCAAAATGGAAATAATGTTCCTACAACACGCATATCTCAAAACCTATATAGGTTGGATGGTGGGTGCTATTCTGGGATATGTCTTTTAATCAATCCTAAATTGAGATGTTTTAGTGACACAAGATCCAAATCTTTATGAGAAAACATCTTTGGCCATCTGGGCTATTAACAGATTGTTATTTTGTTACCCAAATATATCTAGAATATTACTAAACACAGTATTTAGCGAATGTAATAATTATACGTTAATATATATATTATGAATATACAAACATGAGTTTTAATTCAATATATGAGTAAAGGCCAAACCAGATGTTTTTATTAAAATAATTGTTTTTATAAAAACTATTATATAGACACTCTTGTGGGAATTTTTATACCCAATACCTATTATTAAGACGGATTTTTTATTCCAAATAAAAAATAAAATCTATCAATTCAATTTACGTGGAACTAAATAATATGGTATTCGTTTATAGTTTCAGTTTATACATAAATAGGGTACATTCCAAAATGTTTATATCAAAAATCATGAAAGAAAGAAATCTCTTATTCATTGGGTATTTTTTTATTTGACCACCGGTAAAATTATAACAACTACACAAAACTTTTACTGTTAAATCTTTATATAAAAGCCACTAGTTGAATATTTATATATTTTTAAAAGTGAGTAAATATTATTGGTTCGTTAATTTTTCAATTTCATTATTATAAATAATACCTATCAAAGAGTAATTTGTAAACCCTTTGATAACTAAAATTATAATAAGCCCGATCTAGGATTGCAACCCGGAACCCCACGACCAGCATCCATTGCCTAGTGCCAAGAACGAAACTGAATATATAAATATGCTTTGTTTTATAATTATGCAACCTAGATAACGTGACTTCGCATACGTTTTCTATTATTGTGTTTTATTTACCGAACTGGCCGTGTGTTAGAAAGTTTACTGAATTACAGTTGCGAATATAATTATCAGACACCGTGTTGTTTTTTGATTCACGTTCATTTGATATTCATTAATGTTTTATAGGAAAATATTCGAATTTATTAATTGGCAAAGTTAATATATTCATCTTCAGCTATATTTCGACTTCAAAGACTTATTTCAGAATATTAAATTACTCGAATTACTGAATAAAATTTGTGATTTTATTTTAAAGTTATAGTGAAATTCTCGTTCTAACTCACTTCTTATATCGCTTACGTAATATTAAAATTATATTTACGGCGAAACGTTTCCGTTTATCGTATATTAAAAAAAATTACTTTGATCAATTCTATGTGATTCTATTACTCAATTATTTCAATTTTTAAAAATAATTGGTATCATTTATTCAATTGATTAATAAAACTTAAGTTTTTGCACTATTTTTAAATTCAAATATAATATTAACAATGAACTAGAATGTAGTTATGGTTGTGGAATGTGCACATGTGTCCGTTAAAATCATCAGAAATAAGAGCTTACGTTCGATATTTAAATCTGTAAACGGTTGCATGTTGTACTTAGGCACGAGGGATATAACTTATTAGTATCAAAGATTGTGCTTACATCGCTAATACAGTTACACTCAGACATATAAACTACTCGATATTTCTAACAACACTAATTTGTATGGACGTGTTGATATACGATTAGGTAGCTGATTTGCCTTTCCACCAACCTATTAGAAACAAAACAAAAACGACTTCATCCCATAGAAACTCTATCGTTTCTCTCATGATCCTATTATTGTATTAAAGTCATTCAAACGTATATAACAAAAACATCCTTAAAATCGTCATAAATCTAAAAACAAAGGGATGAAAGTATATATTATAAGATGGTCTATAAATATATTGTTGCGAGGTTGTTACGGAGAAAGATTCTGAGCTCAATCTGCCATATTTTTGAGTAAGGGTTGGCAGTAACGTATATTAATACACGTATAAAACCTCTTTAAACACACACAGGTTTTTTGACGATGTTTTAATAAATACATAGATTCTTTTGAAATGCTTCAGCAAACTTTAATGTAGACGTAGATTTAAGACATAAGATTAAATTTAAAGTAAAATTAGTTTTCATTGATTTGAAAATTGTGTTTAATTTTTTGCCTACAAGCAAACAAAAACAATTTACAATTGTGAATCAGATACCAAAAATTATTTGTTTCAAAGTTAAATTCTCCGCATTTCTAAAGTAATCAATTGAAAGGGGTAACTTTACAATTAAAAGTAAATAAACGAGTGAATAAAACTGCTCAACAATATCCCATTGATGGGTACATCAGTGTTCTCATCTCGGGGAGATTCGATAATTATTTCGTTACACACAAAAAGTTATACATTTAATTGTCTTATTATGATGAGTCAAGTACGTAGTTTTACATTTTCAGATCCTTGGTTCAACAGTGAGGTCGGATCAATATTTTTTTAGGTTAAGGTTTTTCTGTCAAGAGATCTCAATAGTACGTAAATTATTGGTTCTGAGTACTGAACTTTTTATAGTCGTTTCAGATTTGTTATCTTATCTCAATATGAGAGCGAAGAAACAGAGAGCTCTAAAATGTATCCTACTTAATAAGTCTAGTCGCTAGTCTTTTAAATGTCGCTTTCCTGGTTGATATACAATTACATACCACATACGCAGGTTTTCCCACGATATATTTGTTCACCGCAGAACATATATCATCTCTGAAATGAAGACGCAAATAATTTAGTTAAAATATCGTTTTCTAACCGTTTGACATATTTAGTTCTAAATATATAACACAATAGAATTATATGTAACCGTTGTTCTTGCATAAATAATCGAAATAGTTAAATTAAAATTACTATCTAGCTTTCAAATCTTATCAATATTTTATTAGTAGTCCACAGACAAAAGATCGTGGATTCAAGAGCAGGTCTTAATACGACAGTGACACATTAAATCAACTATTATTATTCATGATAAATTATTCTTATCAACTAATCATTATCATTACAAATTAAATTAAAATCAAAACTATATAATAATCAAATATAAACTTGTAATTTATGTAATGGTAAACTTATAATTACATTACAGAAACTTTTGTCGTGACAACGCAAAAGTAGCAAATTTTCCTTTTGTAGTGAACCATTTTACAATGTTGTCCTACTGTGGAAATTGTTGTCGTTTCTTCTCGGTAGAATCTACATTCCGAACCGCTAGATTTACATTAAATTTAACTTGGAGAAATTTCGATTCTAAAGTGCCTGTAAGAACCTACTTATAAATAGAACATTTTGATTTTGAATCGAAATCAGTTAACACTTAAATATCAATGCGATCGAACTTTACAGTTTTATATATTCAAAATGTATTAATTTTGAAACATTAACGCCATTTAATAGTATTATTATACGGTTGGTGTTTAATTCCTTATTAATTTTGCAGATTATAGCGTCACATTGTTAAACAAACAATGCAATAATGGATGCAATAAATATGTAATGTAATCGATATTATTGGCTGTGTAACAACGGAGAATGCATAACGTGCAATATTTAATGAACTAGTAATTACGACCACAGGTTCTGCGACGATATTGCAAATGTCAAATGTAGGTCAAATCGAAACTCAATTAAGACGAGAATCGCAGATTTAGGTGGAATCATAAACTGTTTAAATCAATATTTGAATTCGTTTTGTGATTGGTTAAAAATATATCTGTTTATAGACATATTTAAGACTTTAAAATTTAGTACCATAAATAATCGTATTTAGGTCATAATGTGTTATATAATAATGTTTTAATAAAAAAATGAAAGTAACAGCCTATAAATTTCCCACTGCTGGGTTAATGGCTTCCCATTAAGAACATATTCCACCACGCTGCTCCAATGCGGGTTGGTGGAATGCACATGTGGCAGAATTTCAATGAAATTAGACACATGCAAGTTTCCTCACGATGTTTTCCTTCACCGTCGAGCTCCAGATGAATTATAAACACAAATTAAGCACATATATATATCACTATATATATGTGCTTAATTAACAACACCACTGTGTTTGCCTGGCTTTGAACCCGAAATCATCGGTTAAGATGCACCACTGGGCTATCTCGGCTCTATTTTATTTTATTAAGAATAATATTTATTATATTGTTTTTTTTTTAAACAGACTATAAATACTTATTTATAGTCATACCATCTTTACGACTCGTTTCATGGGACTCGGTAGAAAGAGAAATGATAGCAAGAACCCTCTTTAAAATAACATTGAAAAATATTTTATAATTGGATCCAATGTGTTCCTGAAATTATAAGCAAATAATATTTTTCCTATTTACAACATAAGTTTGAATATATAAGGTTTCGTAGTCCAGGAAACACTAATTCTAAATCAGAATTAGCGTTCAGTGATATCGAACCTCTTTAATTTGTTTAACCTCGACAGACAAATTAAAATAATTAGCTATTCGAAACTAGATAAAATTATGAATGATGATAAAAGGAAATATTTCAGACGTGTATATTTTGTTTTACATATATATGTATGTATGTATGTATTTATGTATTTATGTAATCGAATATCTTTGGATGAAAACGTTTTATAATGATTTCCATTAAAATAATTTTAATACAAATTAATTTTTGTTTTTAAGAAAACAGCGTAATTAACTACTATTAATGTTACTAGGATCACATGACATCAAAGAAACGTTTGAGTGAAAAAGGATTGACAGATACCGGTAGTAAAGTAATGGAGTTACAGTTCAATTTCGATATTGGAACGCAGATTAGAGATCGATCTATCAGTTGGCATACTCGAACGTAAAATCGATTTCAACCTCAGATTGCAAATATTATATTAATTTCAATCGTTTAAGTACTGAAACGAAGACGTCAGCTCATAAAATACGTAACAGTCACGGAACGACATGAAACATCAAAATTGATGGTTATCGAAAGGGTTTATAAACAAACGAAACCAATATGCATTCGTTTTGTTATAAAAATAAAGTACAGTAACAGACTGAAAATTTTCCACTGCTAAAATAATGTATTGAAATTAAATTAAAGTATTGTACGAACCACTAAAGGGAGAATAGCAATGTAGATATGTAAGAAATCTTTGCGTTACACCGTTAAATATTGACGATCGACTTGCACACGAGTTGTGCACTATTTAAATAGGTGTATCCGATGAATTATATATGTATAGTTATTATAGACAACGTTGCATATGCGCTTGTGTTATGACAAAGCCAAGAGGTATTCTATAAGAAGAACTAACGGAGTGGCAGCGGTAGGAGCATGACAGAGGCTTACAAATTTTGATGCAGTTTTAACTCCAGGCAGTTTTTCAGATATTTTATACCTATTCATCACGAATTAATGTAAAGAAAAAAGATTGTTTCTAACAGCCACTGGAAAGGCCGAATTAATATTGATAGCGCCCTTGATTTTTCACTTGGTTACTCTTCATCTCGTGGTCGGTGTTAAAAGAAAACATTGTGACGAAACCTGTATATATTGTTTCGTATTTTCCCACATGTTTATCCGAAAGGAAACAATTTCAAAACCTCGTCCTCAAGAATAGTTATTTTCTCTGCCAAATGTTCAGTTAAATTCTCGTTCTGGTTGAGGTTATCTTGAATACTGAAAAGCTTGAGTCGACGTTTTAGGTATTGTTCTTGATTCCAAACTCATTTGTCGGTCCTAGCGAGGAAGCTAAGTTGTGCAATTTTTGTGGTCGAAACGATTCTTCAACTCACAGACTGTACTCACAGTATAAGTACCTACTGCTATTTCAGGTATTTTCATAGTCTTTTGATACGTGGAATGCTCTTATGTTATAAGAAAACTAAAAGGTATTTTTAATCTTTTATAAAAAAGATTGTCAACTATTTATAATAATACTTCTAGGACAGCAACGGGTGAGAAATTTACAGAATTAGATGAAAAATATAAAAAAATTAATATAAAAGCTGACATGTACATAAATACAAGAAGAAAAATATACTTGTTACGCTTACATAATAAAATATCGGAAGTGTAGAACTTATTTGCAACAACACAATAAATCATATTATCTATTCAAATAATACTTTTTGAATAAATCAGCTAAAAGCTTAGATTAACAGTTCCAATACAAAACTGATCAAGAATAATAATTGTGGATATTAACCCTATTTTATATCTGGTTTGTTTTAAATGAGAAGCTATGAGTTTGATCTTACTGGAATTTCAAGTTGTAATTTTTCGATACTGCTTAATTGTAAGGTTCATTTTAATGTAATAGGCATGTATATATGTATTTGATTTGATTCGAAGAGAAAGCCTTAGCCCGACATTTAGACATTTACAGGCTTTTAGTGAAAATAATGCATAGTATACAATAATAAAAGACACAAAAAAACAAATATCGATTGCAATTGGTTAAAAAAAATAACTTGGAGATTCTCAAGAGTTTTTTAATTATTTCTCCGAGGCTTTTTCCATTTTCAACACTCGAACCAAACAAACTAAGGCTTCGAACTTTC